>NC_136501.1:95884808-95972308 GCF_053919585.1 Euprymna scolopes | reverse complement strand
ACACACACATATATATATATACATATATATATATATATATATATATATATATATGTACGTATGGGTGGGTATGTTTGTATCTGTGTATAATGCTCGTAAGTATACTCCTCACTCGAAAATATTAACATCCATATACATATACACATTTACATACCTATTGGTAAATATATATATATATATATATATATATATAGAGAGAGAGAGAGAGAGAGAGAGAGAGATATGTGTGTGCGTGTGTGTGTGTGTGCGTCTGTCGGTGGTTGTGTGTGTATGCGTGTGTGTGTATGTGAGCACAGTGTATATAGATACTAGCATATATATCCATTGATATAACTATCTGTATATATATATATATATATATATATATATATATATATATATTTAGTCATCGACAAACAGTGCATATAAGTATATATATATGTGGGTGTGTATGTATGGGTGTGTGTGTGTACACAAAGAAAGAACAAGAAAATGTAACCTACAGACGGATTAAAGATAAAGCTGACGAGTGGCGATGTGTACACATACACACTCGCATGTAATATATACATGTATAAAGGTTAAAGAAAAAAAATCTCATAGCTGTTTATGTTCGCATACACACACACCCACACACACACACACACACACACACACAGCATACACACAGGTAAAGAACAACGCTCCGTTTCATCTGGAAATCTCCCTCTCTCTTTATATATATGTTCGTGCGTGTGTGTTGTATATATATATATATATATATATATGTGTGTGTCCGTGAGTATGTATGTTGAATTTCGTTAGTAGAAATGTTTAACTTCATATAACTTATAGCTATTACATATATATATTTAAATACGTACAATATTGATTAACAACATAGACCGCAGATGTAGTAGGACGATATATCTATAGAATTTATCGGCAGAAAAATAGCCTTTCTTTACACACACACATGCGCGCATACACACACAGACACATATATGCTAATAATTTGAATTCATTCAAAACGTATCGCAAAAACAAAAACAAATAACACACACACATATACCCCCATATATATATATATATATATATATATATATATATATATATATATATATATATATATATATATATATATATATTAGTACCGCATTCTGCGCTGCATTGGTTGCAATTCATGGACATGACATTTTTATTTTACTAGCGATCGGGTGTTCTATTATTTATTTTATTTAAACCAATATAAAGTAGTTGTTTCTAACATCAAAAATGAAAATATTACACGAGTTCGATCACATAATATACCACTATCAGTAATTTTCCCCATGCTTTATTTGTGCATAAGTAACGTAGATTCCACTAACAAAGCTTCTTTCTTAGAAGTGCACGCCTGTGGAAATCTTTTCGTTTCCCTGTTTCCCACCTGACTACAACTTGGGTGTATTCTATTCCAGCATAAACAACTTCCTGATGAACAGCCCCCTTAAGTAAGACACTTAGTAACGATTACTACGATGATATCCCATTGATTACTGTACACGCAATAACCTTTATTCCCAAGTGGCCACCGAACCTTGCTAAGTGGTGACTTCCATGTAAAAAAAAAAAAAAAAAAGAAATCAAATAGCTTTCGAATATCATGCCCTTCCATCTAAGCTCTGTTTTTTTTATTTGTATATCAGCATTAACAATAATGTGAATAGATGTATAAGTGTACATTAGCGCAAGCGTAGAGGACTAATGTATAAACGACTTGTGCCTGCCAGGAGTCCTCTTTTTAATACTGCACTTTTAATTTATTTTACCGGCGACAAAATAAGATCCCTTATTAACCAAGTTTCAATATTTGTAAACGAAACTTAAAGAGAAAACTCTGAGACTACTTCATGACTAAGTTTCTATCGATTTATTTAGTCATCTATCTATCTATCGATCTATGCACACACGCGCGCATACAAATGCAATAATCCTTTGCTTAAAAGATTCATGCAAACCTATAAAACACCCCCATTCACAAAAGAACATCCACGAACACACCCACGCCCTCAGGCACCCACATAATCCCCCGTCTCTCTCTCTCTCTCTCTCTGTTTGTGTGTGTCTCTCCCCCTCTCTCTCTCTCTCTTTCTCTCTCTCTCTCTATATATATATATATATACATATATATATATACATATATATACATATATGTATATAATAAAACTCATGTAATTTGAACTTCTTCTAATGTTGGGCTGTCTCTCATTTGGACTTCTTCTAAACCTGGCCTTTCTCTACACTTGAACTGGCTCGTCATTGAAATTGTATTAGCTTATGTGCAGTAAAACTATTTACATGGTTTAGTAAGATATTGCGTAGAAATGTTAATATTGGTACTATGTAATTAATGTAGATTAGCTATTAATAATTAATTTACATTAACTGTAATTTTTTTGCAGATTACTATATCTAAAATAGTGTAAAACAACCTATCACAGTGAACTGAAAGAATAAGAGAATACATCTGACTAAGAAATAATTCTTGAAACCGAAGACGCTGTGCTTAAATAACTTAATGCAAATGATGTTGAAATGTGGATGCAACAAAATGAGGAAACTATTGATCAATATCCTGACGGTAGTAATGGTGATGAAAATAGCGACAGCTCCCATTCTCTTGACCCTAATGTAAATAATCAAGAACACTCTGATGAAGCAATATCATGGGATGGCGCAGAAAAATCTATGAGGACGGTTATAAAGTTTCCAGAAAAAAGTCTTTACTTTAGTGAAAACTATGTTTGGCAAGCAATGTCACTCCGAAGAGATATGAGCAAAAGAAGCTACAGAACAAAAAAATTGTAGATTTTCGTGATCGCTTACGGAATACAATAATCAATAAATGTAAATAAATACTGCAATGAGACTCATTCAATGAATAAATAAATAAAAAACTGTATTTTACATATATGTATGATTTCTGTAGATGATAACTTAGGTAATAAATACCTAACAAGTAAGAGTAGATTTAATTTATTTCAATGTTTTTTTTTCTTGGTAATAATATTTAACAATTTTTATTTGCAATATATCGTAAACTCGACTTAATATATACTTGAACTATCATATAGCAATGAATGTCACTTCCTATTTCTTAATTCTTAGAAAATGAAAGTTAACTGCAGAACATTTATTTTATCACGAAACTTTAACAGTATCCTCTAATTTGAACGAAGAGGATGTTCAAATTAAAGGAGTCATATTATATATATATATATATATATATATATATATATATATATAAAGAGAGAGAGAGAGAGAGGGAGAGAGAGACTTATGCGGGAGCGTGAGGGCGTGGGTGGGTGAGGGAGTGGGTGTGTTCGTGGATGTTCTTTTGTTGATGGGTGTGTTTTATAGGTTTTAATAAACCTTGTTGAGTAAAACATAATTGTATTTCTTCGATGTTTGTATGTGTATATATACATATATATATATATATATATATATATATATATAAATGCATATATGTGTATATATATATATGTGTGTGTATACATGTACATTATATTACATTATATGTGTGTATACATGTAGATTAGCAAATCTCACGGCGGAGGCAACCTTTCTAGGGCAATTGCTCTTGACATATATAAGGCCTTTGATAGGGTATGGCATAAAGGTTTACTTCATAAGATCTCTAGCTATGGTATAGCTGGAAATGTCTTCTCAATTATTAAATCATTTCTTTCTGATAGGTTCATAAGAGTAGTAGTTGAGGGGCAAAAATCAGAAGCCCACGGTATTAATGCCGGTGTCCCTCAGGGGTCCATCCTGGGCCCAACTCTTTTCCTGATCTACATTAATGATCTTCCAATCACATCCTTACATCATTTGTAGACATTTATGCTGACGACACTACCATTTATGATAGCACATCTAAGACAGTAAACGACCAAGTTCTCTCCAATTCTTTCTCCTCTGATCTTGAGCATGTAGTACAATGGGGAAAGGAGTGGCTGGTTACTTTTAATGCATCTAAAACAAAGCTTCTCTCTTTACATCATCAACATTCTGATCCCCATCTGGCATCAATTGAAATGAATGACTCTCGTCTTCAGGAGGCCTCAAGTTTTGACAAGCTTCAGGGCTTGACCATTACTCCTGATTTTAAATGGAACATGTACATCAAATCTGTTGCCAAGGCCGGTGGAAAAATGGTGGGATCTTTCTATCGATCCAGTAAATATCTCACTGCTGATGCAATTCTCTATCTATATAAGAGCCAGGTACGTCCAAGGATGGAATACTGTTGCCACATCAGGGCAGGAGCTGCTAGAAAGGACTTGTCCTGCCTTGATAGAGTTCAAAATAGACTTCGTAGCCTCGTAGGAGATGTCCTTTTCTCTTCTTTGCAACCTCTATCTCACAGAAGAGATGTTGCGAGTCTGTCTCTGATGTATCGTTATTTTCATGGAAAGTGTTCGACTGAGCTTCAATCTATGGTCCCCCCTCGCAAAACTTTCACAAGAAACACTCGTCTAGCTGTAAACACTATCAATAATTCCCCCCACTCTTTATCTGTGCCTAAACCTAAACGAAGATTCCATGAACAAAGCTTTTTTATTAGAACTGCACGCCTGTGGAATTGTCTTCCGTTTTCCTGCTTTCCGGCTGACTACAATATGGTTGTGTTCAAGTCTAAAGTAAATAAGTTCTTGATGAGCCGTTCCATATAAGTTATCAAATTTAACAAATTTTCATTACTAATGATTATTATATTGTCCAATTTCTACTGTACACTCTTTAACCCTTATCCTTGAGTGGCCTCTTGGCTTTGATAATGTGTTGATACCTATGAAAAAAAAAAGAAAACGTCCAATGTGAACAAGTTCTAATTGAATCGTCCCCCTAAATAATCCAAGTTACAAAATTCCCACTGGTTACTATGCTTAAATCACAATGACTAATGTATACCTATTAACCCTTATCCTTGAGTGGCCTCTGGGCCTTGATATGTGGTGACACCCATTTAAAAAAAAAAGCCAAAAAAATGGGGCTAGAGTAATATAAGGAAGTAATATTTTTTTCAATATTTTTCCATGAATGAGGATATGAAACACCGAATTGCATGTTTAAGGCAGTCCAAAATGACTTACAAGTAGTTTTTTTCATATTTTAAGAACAGAAAAAAATGAAAACATCTCTTTCTGTAGTGAAGCAAATTGATCAAATGTTCGAAGACGAATGCTTGGTATGAGGAAAATCTGGATTTGGTCGCCCTAGAGCAATCATATTGAATGATGACCACAGGCTTAAATAAACGGTTTTAAAGGACTGAATGAAAACCTACTTTGCCCATAGCAAGGAATTGAAAACAGGGGTTGAAAATTCTCTTTCTAGATATGCAATACCAGACGAATGAAAGAAATCGGATTTTCTTCTAAAAGAAAGAAGCTATTTTTATCTATGAAGAACATCAATAATAGAAAGAGATTTCCGTCGTATTATGGCAAGAAAGATACAGACTGGTTAAGGAATGATTTTTGGTCAGATGATTAAAGATTATTTTCTTGTTATTGATGCTCCTGGTGCTCGCTAATGGTGCAATCGAAGAACTGTGTATATATATATATATATATATATATATATATATATATATATATATATATATATATATATATATATATATATATATATATGTGTGTGTGTGTGTGTGTGTGTGTGTGTGTGTGTGTGTGTGTGAATATGTGTATATATATATATATATATATATTTGTTTACTGTTATATAAACATGCTCACATCCCGCTGCTACAAATAGCCACTTGTTTCAATCAAACAACAGATATCATCAGGCAGCGACTTGACTATTCAAAAGTTCAATGAATAATCATTATTATTAACAAACGTTAACAAATTCCTGATGAACCGCCCCCTTAAGTAAACCCTTCATCAAATCTCCACACTAACGTAATGCACTTGCAATAACCCTTATCCCTGAGTTACTTCTGGGCCTTGATAAGCGGTGATCACTGTTAAAATATATATATATATATATATATATATATATCAGCCTCTTTAAGAATGGTGATAACGCCACAATGCTGATGACACACAGACTTTATGGCAGGCCCAACAGGAAAACAGATGAACGCATATCTAAGGAAATGAAAGAAATGCTAGAGCAAGACCTCCAATCTGTTGTAGAATGGATGATCACATTCTACCCTGCCAAGGCTAAGCTTGTTTCCTTCAATAATTACAAGAACCCTTCTCTGCCACCAATAGCAATAGCCAAAGACTCATTATCTTAAAGTACTTCTTTACAACTCTTCGGTCTAACGGTTACAGAGAACATAAGTTGGAGCAATTACATTGACAACATTGCCAAGACCGCTGCGTAGAAAGTAAGCTCTCTCTATCGAGCTAAAAGAAAAAAAAAACTATTTACACCTAGAAGTATCCTGTACGTCTATAAGGCCACGATACGCCCGTGTATGGAGTATTGTTGCTCGTCTGAACTCCAATCCCTGGTCCCCCCTCGCCAATCTTTCATGAAAAACACCCGTCTAGCTGAATCCACTGTGAAAAAGTTCCTCCACTCTATATTTGTGCCTAAATCAAAACGCGGATTCCATGAACACAGCTTCTTTCTTAGAACTGCACGCCTGTGGAACTCTGTTCCGTCTGCCTGCTTCCCTCCGGACTACAACTTGGATGTCTTCAAGTCCAATGTAAACAAATTCCTAATGAACCGCCCCCTTAAGTAAACACTTCATCAAATCTCCACACTAACGTAATGTACTTGCAATAACCCTTATCCCTGAGTGGCTTCCGGCCCTTGATAAGTGGTGATCACTGTGTAAAAAAAAAAAATTAAAAAAATGGGCTGGTGCATCTGCTTCTGCTCTCTCGCTCATAGACAAGGTACAAAAGAGAGTTGCCAACCTGATACGCCCTGAAATCTTTAATTCAAGCTTCAGCCTCTGTCTCATCGATGGAAAGCTGCATACCTCTGCCTGTCCTACAAATATTTTCATGGCGAATGCTCCGACGAAATGCAAGCGCTTGTACGCCCTCGACGTAAATACCTCCGATAAACCCGATAAGCATCTGAATCTCACCACTACACAGTAGAAATTCCTAGGTGTAATAGAGCTTCTACTCCAGTAGCTTCTGACTCATAACTGCTAGATTTGGAATTCCGTTCCAGGCCCCTGTTTTCCCAAATTTACTGACATGCAGAAGTTCAAGTATAACGTGAACCGACATCTTGCTGCTCAACTCCCTACATATTACACACGTAGTTTGTGTCCCTAAAAGAAGTCCCTTGCATAAATCTTACAATGTGCTTTCTTTGGGGTGAAAATATAAAATAAGTGAATAAATAAAGAAATAAAAATGTTAGCCCTTATGCACAGATCATCATATAAAAATTAGATCACTCTGACAGATGTTAAAAAAACCTTTAAAAAATAATCTGTTTATATGTCAACGACATCCTCCGCGGTTAACGGTAGCATAATGGATTAGGTCCTTGCTAATAAAGCAAGGCATGGCTTCTGTCGCCGGGTTCGAATCTATCAACTGAGGTTATTTGTGACACTCTGCACTCATGATTCTCGGAAGAATGAAACACTATTGGTGGTAGGTATTTTATAATAACTATAGTAAATAATTATATATATATATATATATATATATATATAAATATATATATATATATATATATATATATATATATATATATATATATATATATATATATATATATATATGACAGTAGTAGGCACATATACTATAAATCTGATCCGGATTTTGTTTGCTGGTCATCCCTTGAAGCGAAATTTAAGAATTCCTCTTGATTTACAATGAGGTAATAATCTCTAAATTACGTCTAGACAAACATATGGGTTCTATTATGGTTGTATAAAAACGACTATTAATTGCGCGATTGTCTAGTGAAAACTTTATTCATGCTTTTTTCATTTGGTGCTTTTCATATTATAAAACTTAATTCACAAGTACCTGAGCAATCTGATTTTTTTTTAACAAAATAAACAAATATAAAGTGTTCGTCTCTTTTTTCAGACTTATTTTGTAATTTCAAACAAATCTGCATTATATGTATGGGAGAATTCCCAGATAGGTTTTTTTATCGTTATGCTACCGATGAGTATCGAAACTCTATAATCAACAGAAATGTTATTAAAAAAAGGAATTGTGCGACTTTGACAGACGTTAATGTTCTAACACAAAGTTCATTTTTCAAGTTAAAGAACCGGACAAACAGAACGGGTATGCGTGTAAAATCAATTATAGGAACTTCAAAAAGACAATGAATGTTTATCTATGGAGCACAACTGAACAATGATATTTGAGTTTTAAATTTTAAACTTTTGAATAAAAACTATTTAAAATAATCAATATTAGGTTTTTTCTCATGCGATGTATATTGCAATTCACTCTTGACTAATTCAATACAGATAGACAGCTGAATCTTTTTTTTTCATCTGCAATGCCAAAGACTCGTGCTAGTATATTTTAAACATATAACACTTACATGGGTGATTTAAAATGCAACAGTTTTGTGTCGATGTTTTGAATATTGTAAATCTCATGATAGTATGCATCGTTCTGCGGACGATTCTCACTAAACTTCATGCTTAAGAGTTGGTTATAATCAAAGTTTTATAAAGGGACATCTATCCCTCTATATATCTATATATCTACCTACCTACCTATCTATATATATATATACATATATATATATATATATATATATATATATATATATAAGAGAAAATGTGTGTTAGTGCGTGTGTGTGTGTTAGTGCGCGTGTATGTGCGTGTGTGCGTGCGTGTGTGGGGGTGCATTTTGTGTATGTCAACCAAAGGTTTGTTTCGCCGGGCTTCTCAGTCGGCTCACTCCTTTTTTAAAACTTTATATATGCTGTCTAAATCTACGACTTAAGAACGGGGGTTCCAATATTTTTATTTGACGGACGTTTAAGCGCTATTGTCAATCGCCGCGTCTTCGTTACGCTTTTCAGTATAATGAAGCGATTGATGGGGCGGGGAAAACAGAAAATGGCTTGCAGCGCCACACTAGGTCAAAAATCATTGGACTTAACTTTATCGCACCTCTACTCTCGTGACCGAGATGGTTAGGTCTCAGGGTTTTTTTTTCCATTTCGTTTCCACCTTCGCGTCAAGGCTTTGGGGTTCAATCCTACATTCCTACTAAAACATTTTTTTTCTTTTTCACCTCCAAACATCCGGTCAACTTTTTTTTAAATGGTTGTTTTGATCTACCCCCCCATATACACACACTTCCAAAAATCTGGGCAACGCCGGTAACTCCCTTCCCGCTAGTATATATATATATATATATATATATATATATATATATATATATATAAACATGGAACTATGTAAATCTTATAAAATATTATCCGCCTTATATATTCGTAATACTTCATTACATTAGTATATTTCCCTGAGATCCGATCGTTACAATTTTTCTTATTACAAAGGATTAAGCTTTTACAATGTGTTAGCAAGTCAGCCGGCGTTGGCCGGAGTTACCTGGTCATAAAATGCGCATAAATATTATATTTAAATTAATACAGAATTGTTATTTATTATGAACAGAAGTACAGTTGTATTGAATGTCACGTTTCATTTCTTTTACAAAAAATAAACTAAAAAAAGGTATGCACATGCACCTATTATGTTATTTTCTGAACAGTTCTCTTCTTGTAAATAATAAAAAAAATACTCGGCATATGATTGAAACCAAAATCTGAAAAAGCGAGCCAATTACGATTATTTTTTAGCAAGCTTGACACGTAGTAAAATGTGTTTCCAAATCAATTGATTCTTAACGCGAGTAATCTGTCGTGGTAACGATTCACGCATGCACAGTCATCAAAAAATTGACAGAAAAATGCGTATCCCATGCATCAATCTTTCTAGTTTGATTTGTTAGTGGTCTTTTTCCGGATAGAAAGAAAACAAATAATTAACAGGTTTCCCATATGTCTGAATACAGTATATACCAAATTCCAGGTTTGCAGATTAAAAGGCTGTTGAGTATATAGGTTTCGAAGTTTTCTCACACACATTCTCACTTTTATAGTAATATAGAAGATTAATTAAGGAGAAACGCATGACCATATTGAAGTTCAGCAGTCACTTTTGGTTAACCGATTTCAAAGTATTTTTCACCTGCTTAAATATTAGTACTACAAAAAAGACATATATCAGTCGTTCCTATATTGATCAGGACTGAATATATTAAAATGTTTCGATACGTTGTTATCAAAGAAAAACAATACAAAACCACGCACGTGTATTTATATACATATAACTATATATATATATATATATATATATATATATATATATATATATATATATATATATATATGTATATATATATACAGTCATAAACGTGTATCCTCATTCCTAAACTGTTGTCATATATAATAAAAGGTCTACATAGAGTCGCTTGAATTCATATTTAGTTATAATTCCCTGCTATCTATTTATTAAGTAGAAAATTCAACGGAGTAGGACTTGATTTGAGTGTTATTCTTATATTACAAAAATGTGATATACCAAAATTGACTGGTAAGAAACTCTCCAATGAAAACTGATTAAATTGATTTTATCATTATATATCAGCAACTGTTTTCGTAATATATCTTAAATTGTACACACATTATGTTTATGTATAAAATGCCAGATGGCTTTATGCACGTAGAGAGGTAGAAAATTTTACATATAAAATAGAGGCCATGAACTGAAGTGTGTCTTTATATATGTAAGAATATAGAGCAATAGCTAGATAGGTGAATCGAGATAGCTAAATAGATATGTAGTTTTACTAGAAAATATACAATAATTACTAGATAGACATAGAAATAGATAAATTATCTATAATAAAAAGCTTAATAGTCTGTGTAAGTGTATTTATTTATGTATGTATGTATGTCTACCCTGAACTTTCGAGAAAAAGCAACGGATTTTAATCTGATTGGTACTGTTTTGAAGCCCGATTCTTCGGACGACGAATATTGAAAAATTTGCTAAAACATTATTTATTTCACCCTCAACTGGTCACTTTTCTATTTTTTCGCCGATATTTTCGAAATTCATTCCCTTTACATGGATATAAACACCGACGTTGCCATGGCAACAGATAAAAACATGTATTTTTAAAATCTCGAACTAACTTAACGATTGGGATTGAATTCCTTGTTAATTATCTAAAATTAAACAATTATTGAACACATCATTTGCTGCTGACTTACCAAAATAATTCGCAAATCAAATAAAATCGATAATAGCATGAACGAAAACGCAATAAAAATACATAGATAAAAACAATTACGTTGACATGGCAATAGAAACACACGAATTTTAAAAACTCGAACAATATTATGAGATAAGACAATGAAAATACACGGGTCTTGACAATCTCTGGACGATAAAATAATTTAGATATTTGATTGCTCTCAGACAAGAACGTCTGTGAAATTTCTCTGACATTCTTACATTTTAGACTTTAACGATTTTCACTTCTGGCAGAAACTGAGTGATGTAATCGCTATATAAATCGTAAGTCTGATACCCAATCATTGTAGAAAGTAAATTAAACGCTATTATACAAGCCTTAATAAATAATATATATCTTAGCCATGTTTCTGATGGAAAAATAAAGAAAATACAGTAATAGTACCTTCAATAATACGGAATCCACCTCCACATCTACTACACATATCAAACTATTCTTTTCAAACCAAATGCATTATTAATATAGAATAGATAGTATATAAATATATTATTGATAAAAATCTTCACGTATAGATCCTAGTAAAAAAATAAAATTAATCATGTACACATGTTACAAAATCTCTAACCTGATTATAACTAACTAGCTATATCCGTCCGGCAACGCGTTGCCGTCCTGAGTTTTGTTGACGGAAGTATTAGAGATACACACACAAACACAACCGTACATAAGCACGCAAAAAAGACGGAAGCACAACCCCCAAAAATACAGGCTTCGGAAAAAAACACACGGAAGCACACACTAAAAAACAGACACGAAATAACGCAGAAGCACACACACACCCTTCCGTACATTCATATCTGATTTACCTCTGCACTCCATGTTTAAAAAGGAAGTGTCCTCTATAGTATCAGATCTGACCGAATGGTTAATTGTAGGCATAGACCAATTCATACCATCTAAAAAATTCCAACAAAAACCTAACAGCCAGCCATGGTTCTCCCCAGAATGTGCTGCTGCTATCGCGCACAGAAATCACTTTTTCCATAACTACCAACGTAATAGATGCACTGAGACTAAAGCTGCTTTCAGGACTGCCAGCAACCACTGTAAAAGAGTAATAAAAAATGCAAGAGAGCTATATGCCCAGTCTGTAAAATCCAAGGTAGCTGATCAGCGGCTTGGTTCCCACCAGTTTTGGCAAATAACAAATAGGATCTTGAACAGAAGTGTGCGTTCTATCCCAACCATTATCAATGGACCAGAGGTTATCTCGTCAGCATCAGACAAGGCCAAACTATTTGCAAAGAACTTTGCAGCTAATTCTACCCTATGCGACGAAGGCCATCAACTCCCCATATTTCCTCCTATAACACAGAACAAGCTAGGTAACATACAAATATCCGTGCATGAGGTCGCCAAGCTAATAAAAAACCTAGATTCCAGTAAAGCAACTGGCCCTGATGGCATCCCAATTATAGTGTTAAAAAAGCTTCAACCAGAACTTGCTCCCATACTTACGAAACTATTTAAGCGCTGCCTTAAGGAGAAGTGCTTTCCGACCCCCTGGAAGACCTCCTCAGTTTGCCCTGTATTTAAGAATTCAGGTGATAAGTCATCTCCCTCTCAATACAGACCAATAAGTCTTCTCTGTGTTATGAGTAAGTTACTGGAATCAATATTAAATAGAGAAATAGTAAACCACCTCAGCAGGAATAACCTTCTTAGTGACACACAATATGGTTTCCGCTCTGCAAGATCTACCGCAGATGTGCTGACGGTTATATCCCACAGGATTAGTGAATCTCTTGACAAAGGCTTCCTTTCTAGGGCAATTGCTCTCGACATATCAAAGGCCTTTGACAAAGTATGGCATAAGGGTCTACTTCACAAGATTTCCAGCTACGGTATAACTGGAAATGTTTTCTCAATCATTAAATCATTTCTCTCTGATAGGCTCATAAGAGTAGTGGTAGATGGACAAAAATCGGAGGCCTGCAATATAAATGCTGGAGTCCCTCAGGGGTCAATCCTGGGCCCAACTCTCTTCCTGATCTACATCAATGACCTCCCTAAACACATACTTAAATCATTCGTTGACATCTATGCTGATGACACGACCATCTACGGCAACACATCAAAGGCTGTAAATGACGAAGTTCTCTCGGATTCTCTCTCCTCTGATCTCGAGCGCGTGGTTCAGTGGGGGAAGATGTGGCTAGTTACCTTTAATGCATCCAAAACCAAACTCCTATCCTTACATCATCAACGCTCTGATTCCCAGCTGGCATCAATTGTGATGGATGGCTCTCGTCTGGGTGAGGCCCCGTGTTTTGACAAGCTTCTGGGTTTGACCTTTACTCCTGATCTGAAATGGAACACGTACATCAAGTCTGTTGCCAAGGTCGCAGGAAAGATGGTGGGATCCTTCTACCGCTCCAGAAGATATCTCACTACTGATGCAATTCTCTATCTATATAAAAGCCAAGTACGGCCAAGGATGGAATACTGTTGCCATATCTGGGCAGGAGCTGCCAAAAACAGCCTATCATGCCTTGACAGAGTACAAAATAGACTTCGTGGTTTAGTGGGGGATGCCCTTTTCTCTACCCTGCAACCCCTCTCCCACAGAAGAGACGTTGCAAGCCTATCCTTGTTTTATCGTTATTTTCATGGCAGGTGCTCGTCTGAACTCCAATCCCTGGTCCCCCCTCGCCAATCTTTCACGAAAAACACCCGTCTAGCTGAATCCACTGTGAAAAATTTCCCCCACTCTATATCTGTGCCTAAATCAAAACGCGGATTTCATGAGCAAAGCTTCTTTCTTAGAACTGCACGCCTGTGGAACTCTGTTCCGTCTGCCTGCTTCCCTCCGGACTACAACTTGGATGTCTTCAAGTCTAATGTTAACAAATTCCTAATGAACCGCCCCCCCTAATTAAACACTTCATAAAATCTCCTCACTAACGTGATGTACTTACAATAACCCTTATCCCTGAGTGGCTTCCGGGCCTTGATAAGTGGTGATCACTGAGTAAAAAAAAAAAAAAAAAAAAAAACACCCACACCCACACAGACACACGCAGAAACACAAAGGCAAACACACGTGGCAGCTAAGACTAAAACACACGCTCACACGCATAAGAAAAACGAACAGGCACACACACAGGCGCACACACACGCACACACGTACACGCAAAAACGGCAATTAACACACGCCCAGAAAGCGCAAGAACACACACGCGCACGTACACACACACACACACACACACACACACACCCACACAAAAACATAAACGCCCACGCACACACACGCGCAAAAACACACCCACTTACACACCCACAGGCCCTAACGAACTCATATAGACACGAAAAACAGACACAAAATAAACACAAACATGCGCACACACTCATAAACACAAGGAAGCACACACGCACAACCAAACTCACGCACACATGCTGAACAGGACACATACAAACGCACCCACGCACCCACACGTAAACAGTTTAAAGGCTTCCAAATCACATATAAGAAGTAATTGAAGTGCATAAATATACATTTACATTCATAATGAAATATTACAGTCAAGCATTAGAGTTTACTGTGTAAAGACCCCCCAATAGATTTTTAATGCTAAGAATAATTTGTAATAAACACTAAAAAAAAAACAATATTATAAAATAAATATTACCAAAAGTAATAACACCCTGAAATGTTTGAAAATTTATTAAAACAATTTACTAATGTTAAGCATGTACCTATGATAAGGCGCCGGACTGTCGTAAATATGGTCCGGAGTTCGATCCCAAGAAACAGTCGAACTACGCTGATGAGAGTTAGTGTACGTAGATTACTGTTTTAAAAATAATAAATAAATAAAAAGTTATATATATATATATATGTATGTATATACACATATATATATATGTATATATATATATATATATATATATATATATATATATATATATATATATATATATATATATATATATATATACACATTGTTCAAAACCAGTAACTTTTATTCATCACTGAAGATGAATTTAGGAGGATTGCGACGTACTTGAACTTACGATATATGGCGACTACATCTATGAATTTATTAGAAATATATTATAATATTATATTTAAATCAAATTCAGATTTATAATTTCATTCTATTTTATTTCCATCTTTGACCCATATTAATTTTCTTATCAAGTAAATACATACATTTATTTTAATTTTTTCCAGATACATCTGTCTTACTTTTAATGCTAGGTTTATTTATGGTGTATTTTACATATATTAAAAACCCTTTCAAATACTTTGCTGATGAGGAACCTTTGTTTGTTAAAAATATTATATGTAAAAATTATTGTCCGTTGCTTAATGTCTAACACAATAAAAAACATTGTTTTCCGAAACGATCGTACAAATTATTGATTTTGTTGTTGTTCCTTCTTGTGAAACGGATTTTTAATTGAATTCTAATTTGAATTTTAAATTATCAATCACATTACTGATAATTAAATTAGCTCTAGGATATTTACCTATCGAGCTTATTATATATCTAAATTACAACGAGCAGTTTTTTCCCCCTGTATTTTAATTAAATTAGTAATTTTACTATTACATTAAAATACACTCTGCTCTTTAGACTATTGTTCTAATCTCCTTTAAATTTATATATATATATATATATATATATATATATATATATATATATATATATATATATATATACAATTCGTTACAGAATTTAGCATACACTTTCAATTTGAAGTTCAATATCCTTTTTTTGCAGCAACTATACAATTGCCCTTATTCTATGGAGCTAAAACGAGTTAAACGCTTTAAAAACATTTAATTTAATTTTTATCTTTATTACCTATATTTAATCAGGTGGAAGCCTTGTTACAATATTTGCTAATATTTTCCTCCGAGGAGATGTATAAACATCGAAAACTCATGGGTTAAGGAAATATATTTTACTATACTGTATGGCTTGTCTTACATAGAATAATATTTCTGTATCTGAAATTGAACTTTTTCAAATATGATATATATATATATATATATATATATATATATATATATATATATATGTGTGTGTGTGTGTGCGTGTGTGTGTTTGGATGTTTGTTTATGTGTGTGTGTATGTGCATTGACTTATACTACATTCAAATACGTACGCGACAAGATGCTAAATAAATATTATGCCTTCATAGAAATAGCTGTCGTGTATCTGTACATGTGTAAATATATATTACATTATATTACATATTAATTTTTTAGCAGTGTATCTTATCTCATCGATAGCTAGAGATGAGTGTCCATATGTTGTATTGATAGTTAATAAAAAAATATTCCGCCCATTATGGGAATTTCAATAAAAGACATAAAAATAAATTCAGTCCATATTATCACTCATGCATAGTTTTAGCTAGACGTATATAGAAGCTGATGCGTGAGTTTAATATAGCGCTCACTGATTCGACAAGTTAAGCCAACAAACGATGTTTGAACTTGTTTAAAATTGCAGCAACATGCCTTGGATGACAGAAAAACTGTAAAATCTGTGTACTTGCTCATTAGAAAAGTGTGCATATTTGTAAACGAATACAGTTTTTTACTACTACGTCTCCGAGTGGCATGAGAGAAAGTGGTAATCGTGTGTGCAGGTGAGTGTATGCTTGGAAAACTTGTTTGTTTATAAAAATATAATCTAACACAAAACCACGTCTCTCAATTCATCTCGTATATCTTTTGCAGTTAACCCTATCTTTCTTACACACACACACACACTCACACACACACACTCACACACAGACACACGTATATATATATATATATATATATATATATATATACATACATAAATATATATATATATATATATATATATATATATATATAGTCATGTGTGTGTCTGAGTCTGCGTGGGTTACTCAATATAGTTAGGTTTATTATGTGCGTGTGTATATGTAGAACATATGTATATGCATATATAAAGGCATACATATATAGATCAGTGTGTGTATACATATATTAATAGAAAAACATATATAAACATCTACTTATATATATATATATGTATATATATAATTATAATTTTTATGATTGTATATATGTGCTCAAATATATATATGGAAGATGAAGTCACAAAAACTATATATTGGTAATTATATAATGGGCCATGTATTTAATAACGGTATAGTTGAAACATTTAGTTGGGGGTAGAAGGGAATCTATGTATACTATCCCGATAAGTCCCCTCTTATAGAGTTAGGACTTACCTTCTCCATATATATATATATATATATATATATATATATATATATATATATATATATATATATATATATATTGGTAGAATTCTGATCAGTAGTCGCTGAGATTTTGGACTCATAAATTACCAAAAACGTTGTACACACATATATATATATATATATATATATATATATATATATACATATATATATATATATATATATATATATATATATATATATATATATATATATATATATATATATGCACTAGCAGTTTAGTCCGGCTTTGCTGTTCATAACTTGTACTAGGAGTGCATACACTTTATGTAAGGTTTCAAATGTTTAAACCAAGATTTTTTCTGAATAATTTCGTAGAAATTACAGAAGTCATATTTTTTAATCTTTGATTCCGATTATTACCACTTAACATTAATTATTTTGGTCTCAAATCAAAATACAAAATGTTAACCATGTCCAAGTTATCTAAATCTTAGATTTAAAATCCTTACTCCCTAAATTGGCGGAGGAATTCGATAGCATCTGCAAAAGTAATCTCTTTCAACTTTGACTATTTGGTTGCCAGATTTTCGCCCCAAAATTGATTAAAATGCTTACCGCATGTCTGAATACCCGTTATGTATAAATTTAAAATATTTAGACCCGAAATTGGTTGAGTAGTTTCCTTGAAATCGCAATGGTCAAATCTTTTGCACTTTGACCACTTAGCAGCTTAAACTTTCGATCCGAAACGAGTTGAAACACGTGCACTATCTCTGAATATCATGTAAAATTTCAAATGTTTAGATCAGAAATTGGCTGTGTAATTTTGTAGAGACCGCAAAGGTTAATTGCTTTAAAAATTTGGCCCCAGTCATAACCCCTTAGCATTTATTGTTTTGGGCTGAAATTGAATTAAAAAGTTTGATCCATGTGCAAGTAATCTACATTTAAAATTTCAAGTGATTAGATCCAAAATTGGCGGAGGAGTATTAAAGAGTTTTTAAAAGTCAGATCGTTAAACTTTAACTCCTTGACAGCCAACATTCTGCCGGAAGACCATTGGCAGAGTTATTTGTAAGGAAAATGTACGAAGACAAGAGCTGACAAACATTTTCACTAAACTTGGAAATGTTTTTAGGATCAAGTAATCTCTATACGCTGTGAAATTGACTTAATGTATTAGAATCAAAACGCGAAGAAATAACATATGAAACATTTTTGGAATCAAGTCTCTGTTTGCTGTTATTTACGATCATTTAAAACCGTAGCAGCATCTTAATCCCCTCTATCGAGGCCAGTGGTTTAAGAAATAGCAGATATTTTTAATCTATATGCAAAACTAGGAAAACAAATTAATCTGATTGAAACATTGGTAAATATAAATTTTAATTGCGTTATTAGTTTTCAGCACACCAGAACACGTATTGAAAACAAGTTTTTTCAAGGGAAGTATTGTATCGGTAATCCAAATCATATTACACACTACCCCTGAAAGAAATAATAGATACTCCACAAATAGGTGGCCATAAAGTGAGTGTTCATTTTACGTTAGAAAAGGTGTTCCCCACTTTTTTGAAAAAAACAATTTGTTTATATCTTGGAAACTATTCGGTTTGTCGTATTTTAAACGTTATTTTCGTTTTCAGAATATTCGATAATCTATGCTAGTGTTAATGGTTGGAGAGAAAATACTGCACATTTATATATATTGTTTAATTGGAATACATTATTGAGATGAGTATTATTTATTAATTTTATTCTGACTATTATACGAATTCAGCAATAAAAAAATAATAGGATAATAGTCCGCAAATATTTTTGCACACAAATATTTTCTTGCTGGAAAAAAAAGTGTCAAACGTATGTTCTAGACATAGGATGCTATCTTATTGCGCGAGCTTCAAAAATAAATGTCACGTAATTCCCAACACAGTTCTTGTCATTATCTTTTTTCAAGCCTGTATTTTTTAAAGTCTGATCATGAGTCGCTGAGATTTTGAACTTCTAACATTTTTAAAAAGGGTAGCTATTCACCTGTATATATATAATATATATATGGTAGCTATTTACATATATATATATATATATATATATATGTATGTATATATATATATGTATATGTATATATATATATATGTATATATATATATGTATGTATATATATATGTATATATATATATATATATGTAAATAGCTACCATATATATATTATATATATACAGGTGAATAGCTACCCTTTTTCAATTGTTTTTCTTAGAATTTTACAGTAAACGGAGAAAAAAAAAGCCGAGGGGCCCTAGTGTTTTGATGTAATGTTTTGAATATAATAAACTAGTTATGACCAAAGTTTCATTTCATTCGGAGAAAATACTAAGAAACGGGGCCTAATTATACCTTGTATATATACAGTGCCAACAAAAGAAAGTCCGCACTTTTGATTAAAAGAAAATATATTAAAGCTAAATTGAATGTAACTGTTTAAGCAACGTACACCTCATTTGATTCGCCTTGTATTCTTTGACATTTAATTGAAGTATCCTAGTGTTCACGTAAATTTCCAAAATAAACTAATCAAGAAGGTAGCATTTTATCATTGCGGAAATGTTAGCTGGATGTAATGCCATACGTTTTCGATTTCTGCAGATTGCGCAGGTCAATCCAAAGAGCTCTTCAAGGAACCTTATGGGCTTTGCCAACTGTGAATGAAAACATTATTCTGCATGAGGATGGAATGGACAAGGTAGAACATGCTCAGTTTACATATTAATTTACTTGGTCGAATTATGTCAACTTTGTAAGCGACCTATAGGCACTGAGCCATTCGCACTAAAAACGTCCCACACCAAGAGTTAGCCTCTAAAGCATTTCAGTGTAAAAACTGTGTACCTAGAATGAAATTATTCGTTCTTCCATCGACGGGCATACTTCCAACCACCACTGCCTAGCCTATTGAACTTTCTTTCGTCACTAAAATCACACGACAAATATGAAGAAGCATGAACTCATTGACTTGCATTTTGGAACACAGTCTCGCAAATTAAATTCTTTGAATCTGTTCTTAACTTCAGAAAGAGAGAATCTTTTTACAAGATTAAAATGTTATTGGATTTTGGGAGTTGTTTCAAATCTGGTTCTGACGCCTCACAGGACATTCCTTAGTTTGTTCATGCAAAATACTGTGTGGGTTCGGTTTACTCAGTTATTTAAGGTCTTGTTTTTGAAACGTTTTAAAACAAATAAATAGAAACCATTGAACGTCTAAGCCAATATTATGAATTGTAACATTAAATAAAACTCGTCCTGGAATTTGTTTCGTAAGTTACAAGTCATGCACCGTCATCTCCATGTTGACAGCTGAATCGTGTATTATGGTCCGTATGATTTCAACAATTTCTTTTTAATAACTGAAAAATGTTGCTAATGGAGTAACGAAAAGATGATAGTATGATTGAGATTCAATTCGGACGAAAGCTGAAGTGAGAATTACTCAATCAGCTGCATACTTTCTATCACTTCAACCCACACACACACACACACACACACACACACACACACACACACACCCACACATATATATATATATATATATATTGGAAATGGTGATTAATAAAAACTGAAGAAAGTGTTCAATACTGTTGTAGAGCAAAAATGCGTATTTGTTTTTATTACCGTATCTTTCTGTTAAGTTACATTATTGTTTCAGCTACTCGGCCGTTTTTTTTTTGCCGTCTGTAGCTTCCTCAGACTTTCACAGAAATGTTCGCTATTTTGGGATGAAAGAGTGAAAGAGTGAATGAGGTCAGGGGGTGCCAGGAGGGCGGAAGAAAGAGAGGAAGGGAACAAGGGGGAAGGTTGGTGAGGGCGCTTGGTATGCCAGTAATATTTTAGTTTTGGGGTTTAAGGAACTTGTGGGGATGGGTATGGGAAGTTCATTTCTGGTGTGGCTGAGTGCATAGGGATACATGGAGGGGAAAGGGAATATGTGGGGGTGAGAGCAGGGGGTTACTTTAAAATTTGTGTCTTAATGTTAAAATTTGTATGCGCCTCGTTGGTGAGATGATTGCTTGGTAAGTATGTCTTGACCTGTTGGGCTTTCGCTTATGTTTGGAGGCGGGCGGGGGCTATGATTCGGTTTATTTATTTTTAATTTTATTTTGTTGTTTATTGTTTGGAGAGGGTCAGCTAGCGGTCGCGGGCACGGGTACACACATGCGCACATAAACCCATATATATAAAAAGAAACGGTCACATGTCAACATACATCCCCGCCCTGGCGTGCAAATATATGCACATATGTGCACCTACATGCGTAGACACACGCGTTGCTCTTGCTTACGTCCAATTTTCTTTAAGGTGCTAAAATTGGGTACGCGTGCGTGGGCATGGATGCGCTCATACACAGATACATATACACATCGACGGCGCTGCCCCCAAGGAGGCGATTATACGGGCCCACATGCGCATATTGATTCAGGCATATTGGCACCCCACGCATACATGCAAGCGCACGCGCATATACAGATACCAATACTCGTGAACACATACATCGACGTATATACACGCTCTTACACACTATGTGTCCAGCAGGCAGACGGTACATATACTTTCACATCCACACACGCATACACAGGTACGTGCACACATACATCGGTACACCATGTACATTCGGCCGCCCACGTGTATGTACACGTGCGTGCATACACACACATACGCACCCAGTTATACAGACAGTTATTGGTATAGACATATTCGTCTGGATAGATTTAAATCTACGTTAATTTTGGGTACATGGGCGCAATACTTCCGTTCGACTTAGACATGGTTATACATAGATATGAGCATAAACTCATTCCCAGGGTTCTATACATATTTTTCTCATTTTCACTAGTGTTTTTTTGGGTTTTTTTTTTGTTAGATGTGGGCGCACATGGGCGCGCCGGCGTATTCCTACGCATACAAATACAATCTACAGATGCACATTTCCCCACGCATGCTTGTACACAGATATACATGCATACACGCATACACATATGCACACATATATGCTTTCGTTATATATATCTGCAAAATACATACCCACGCTCTCTCAAGCACAGATATATGCGCACGCATATATATACAGGTATATGGCGTGACATGCCGTAAATGTGGGCACGGGCGTCATCCACATATACTTTCTATGTAAGTATATGTGGATGACACAAGTGCCCCCATTTATGGCGTGACATTATGTAGATAATTGGTAGATAAATGCTGAATGAAGAAAGGGAAATACAAATTAAAATGAGGGGTAGTTATCACTATTACGTCGTCCGGTTGTTGTCGCGATGTGATATGGAATTTGACACGTTAAGGATTTATGCGGATTTGTGGAAGTCTTGTTCGGAGTAACTAATATGCGTCCTCTTAAGGTAAGTTACATCCAATTTTAGTGAAGTATTTAATAAAATACATTTGCTGAAATTTCTTTAAGAAATAAAGTAAGTAATTTAAATTAAATTAAAAATAAATTTAAAATTGCCGAGGATGGGTTGAATATGTATATAATTATAAAATATGCATGAAGGTAGATACTCGTGGGAGTAGTAGTAATAATAGTAGTAGAAGCAAAATTAATAATAATACTTATAAATATATATATATAATAAAATAAAATAAAAGTAATAATGGTAATATTAAAAATAATAATAATAATAATAATAATAATAATAATAATAATAATAATAATAACAAATAGTAACAGGGAGCGATCCTGATAAGAGAATGATAAAAATAAAAATAATACTAGTAAAAATGAAAGTAAAGGAAATTGGATATATATATATATATATATATATATACCCAATTTCCTTTATTTTAATTTAAAATAAAACCCCTTTACTTTCATACAAAAAATAATAATAATATTAGTAACAATGAAATTTAAAAATTGGGTAAATACACACACACACGCATATATATATATATATATATATATATATATATATATATATATATATATATATATATATATACCCACTTTCTTTTACTTTCATTTTTACTAATATTATTTTTATTTTAGGCATTCTATTATTAGTATTGCCCTTTGTTACTATTATTATTTTTATTATCATGATTATTATTTTATTTTTATATATATTATAATAATTTGTACTCCTACTAATAATACTACTACTGTTACCTATATCTACCTACACGCTTGTTTTATAATTTTATCCATATTCAATTCATGCAATCCTGCAATATTTAATTTCATTTTCAATTTAATTTAAATTACTAAATTACTTCAAGATCTTTACATCAAATTCTTTCAAATAAGTACTTTACTTCAATTGGATGTAACTTTGCTTTCCTTAAGAGGACGTATCTTAGTTACTCCGAACAAGGTCCCCGCCAATCCGCGTAAATCCTTAGCTTGTCAAAATCCATGTGACATGGCGACAACAACTTGATGACTCCATAGTGATAACTGCCCACCTGTTTAATTTTTATTTTCCTTTCTTCATTCAGCAGTTGTCTACCCCTCTTCGTCTCTCAAACTACCCCTCTACTTCTTCCTCTATCTCTCCATATACTAGAAAACCGTGTCGTATCTGGCTAAAGTTTTTAAATTCATCTTCACCCTGTTCGATGTGTTTTTTTTGTCATTTAGATATTAAATCTTAAAACCTAAATGTTGTTAGATCAACATTGAGATCCGCCTCCCTATTTTTCTCCGTCGTCTTCTTCTAATATAATCTAACCACTTCTGTTCAAGTCTGACGAAACATGTGTAACTAAACAGATAAAACGGTAATAACACAAATACATATATATATATGTATATATTTATATATATGTATGTGTATATATATAATTACTTATAAATATTAATAACAGCATAGTAACTGTCTAACGCAGTGATTTATCTTAGAATCTAATTATCTGATTGTATTAATGTTTCTTCTGTTTTCTGCAAATGGTTACCTACGTAATGGTAATGATATTCATTACAATATCATATATATTATTAACTTTATTCTGTCGTATTTGCGGATTGGTACACACTAATATAAACACACTAAACTTGTAGAGACATATTCCTTGAAATTCATGAGCATGCATTATTTTAGGCAGACTGACTATGCTGTATGGAGTTTGGGATTAACTAGTAGACGATATGGTTAATGGAAAAACGTGGTTCTCTTGTTGTTGAGAAGGCAAACTCTAACCGAGAATCGATAAGTGGCAATTCGATTTCTGTTGGCCAGACGGAATGGAAAGTTGAAAAAAAAAGAATAGAAAAAAAGAGACAGATTATAAAAGAAGGAACAGAATGGAAGGAGTGCAAGAAGGAAATAAAGAATGACAGCATTTAAAGGTGAAAAATGGTACAACGAAGAACATTTGGAAAAAATACAAAAGAAAATGCGAAGCTTTTGTGAATAATTGTATAAAGAAATAAAATTCACAAATACATAAACATATGATGAAAAAAAAACGGTAAATGGATTCTGAATTAAGAAACCAAAGAACGTACTCTTCGGACGGGAAGGAAAAGGTTAGACCACTTTTCAATGTGAGTTTCCTATGGTGGGTGAAATCATGTAAGAACAAGACAATCGAGGAGGACTGATCTTGAATATTTATAACCTACGCGAGACAAGAGAAAGGGGATATGGAAAGAAAATGTTGAGAAGCGAATACAAATATTGGAAAGTGTAACAGTATAAAGAGTAAGCCTTTCATATTTCGCTCTCTAAAACAATTAGAAACGTTACTATAATGGAACAGTGGCCTTTTTAATAACCTGTGTCTGAGAGCTTGCAATAAGTTTAAAACTAACGAAAAATCGCTATGAAATTGGACATCTCGTTTGACTGAGCGAATCAAAAGCGTGATCGGAAACGAGTTACTGGCTTTAGTCAGGTCAAGCGAGGTTGTATACTAAAATAGTTTACCTTAGAGCGTGTTTTAGCGAATCCTGACAATATCTCTTAGGAACCCTGCTGTTTTGATAGCTTTTTGCATTGTAGTACACAAGGTGTTATAATAAGCCTGTTCTATGTGTAAACTCTTTTGCTGGCGTAAAATTCCAGATGATGCGGTCGTGTTTCAGGATCATTTCTATCTTCCTTCCTATGACTCAGGTGGTTATTGTTACCATTATATTCTAGAACGTTTCTTCATACAAATTTATATTTTTATATTACGTTTATAAATATTTAAACTATATATATATGTATATATATACACACACATATATATGCATATATATATACACACATATATATACATACATATATATATACATACATATATATATATACATACATATATATATATACATACATACATATATATATATATATACATACATACATATATATACATACATGCATACATACATATACATACATGCATACATACATATACATACATGCATACATACATATATATATATATATATATATATATATATATATATATATATATATATATATATATATATATATGAAATTTATTACTGTGAGTCCAGAATGAGTTTACATATTGTTTCCGCTAGGGGAAAATCCTCAAAAAGAAGAGGAAATATCCAACTAGCATCGTCAAAATTCATAGAGTCCATCTATAAATTCTGACCATGCTAGTTGGATATTTCCTCTTCACTTTGAGGATTTTCCCCAAGCTGAAACAATATGTAACCTCATTCTGGACTCACAGTAATAAATTTCATATATACTGCTCTGGCTACACATTGAACACTCTAGTCCAGTTTTTTCACCACTGGTAACTATATATATATATATATATATATATATATATATATATATATATATATATATATATATATATATATATATATATATATATATATATACTAAAATGTGTGTGTGTAACATGCCCTAAAATTCCGTCCAAAAATAAACGACACTCGGATAGTGCACGGTATAATTTATCTCGACTTCAATGATAGTCTTGGTTCAAATGTAATTCTCTCCATGGCCAGCTGTCTTGATGATTCAAACAATCACGAAATCTATGTAGATAATTTTTTTCAACATATATGCTTACTTTGCAGAAATGAGATCTCCTGGCATGAGAATTACAAGAACGATACCGTCAAACTGAACATCAGAATGCCCTCTGAAGGAAGATAAGGCACTAAAGCGTAAAAGTCGCGCATCCGACAACTACAAGTTTGGAGAAAACAAAGAATTGTTAGTTCCCCTACAAAAGGAGGATAGACCTGTCATTTCATCCTTGTAACTGTATTCCAGGGATCTACTTTATAAGTATCATCAGTTTATCCATTTTATTGTTCCATTTTCCTCTTTATAAATAACTTTTTCACTTGGCATTTTTTCTATTTCTTCCATTACCAATGTTATTTCTGTTCTTGTTCTTCAAACATACATTTATTTATTTATTTTTTACAATTTTCACGGATATACACAGGCGGCAAAAGAATGTCCGCACTTGTATTTAAAAAAAAATACAAGCGCGGACTTTCTTTTTGTCGGCACTGTACTTTCTTTTTATTCCAACTTTCTGCCTATTTATTTTGGTCCCCCGATAATAAGAAAGTGGACCTGTAAATTCACCGTTGTCTGTTCGTCTATCCGCCGTTTTTTTCAATAACTCCGCCTTGGAATATTTTGAAATTTTCCACAAACATTAAACATGATATGAGTAAAAAAGGAACAGAATGGATTTTCCGGAAAACTCCCGTTATCCCTCTCCAAGAGTGCCTATCGAGTTAAAATGGCTAAAATTGACGCTTTTGTGCTTATTAAAAAAATGATGCCTTGGGTTTTTTGTAAAACTTTCTGAAAAATTGTAACTAACTTATTTCCATATGATTTTGTTTGTATATACTTCGCGATAACTCTTGAGTGTGACCACGCGGCTCTTTTAAGGCTAATAAAAGTACTCGATTGCTTGGATTTTTTACCATATTTGTCCAAAGTGTTTTTCTGGTGTGTCTATTTATTAGCAATTTTTCATGGTACTGAACTCAAATTTGAATATGCCAAGGCCTTGCAAACGGTTGGGACTAATTGGGGGGGCACATTATGGACTTAGTAATTTACCTTTTGCATTGCCCAGAACTCAAATTTACATATGTTTAGGCCTATTACTGAAGCGTTTCTTCATTTTCACAAGAATTTGACGCCCCCTAGGGACTTTTGGGACTAAATCGGAAGAGGCAAATGCTGAACTTAGTCATTTTTATGCCTCGTTTGCTGTGTACTCAGGGACACCTTGCACTCTTCACTTATTTATATTAAAAACGCAAGACAATTTTAAACAAATATTTTTTTTTCTTATTTTATTTGTATCCGTTTGGAGTATGTTCGGAGGGTACATATTTCGTTTGCTGCAACAGTAAAAAGTCCTCATCCATTATAATTTGTTTATTTATGGCAGTAAAATATTTGCATCGATTATACATGTATATCTTTAGTATCTATTGTTTTACAATATTAGAAAGAAACGTCGTTATCAATGTGCAATTTTTTAGATTTTATCAACTGTTAAAGTGTTATATTTTCTTTCTATGTTTTAATGGTTGGTAGCTATTGAGCATTTCAGCTAGTGAGAGAACGAAATTCAATAAGTTTTTTTTTAATTAGGTAAACTCTATTATTAAGTAATGCGTTGGTGACTTCAATGAGTTAGATTATGAAAATGAGTAATGTTATAGCAAGCAACTGAAGCCGTTGATAATTAAAATACTTTTATGTTATGCTGATTATTTGGATAATACCACTCCATTTCTGGCACTATTATACCATATGAGTTCAACATTTTCTGTGTATATCTATTTATTAGCTGTTTCCATGGTGCTGAACTCAAATTGTTATATGTTAACGCCTTGCGGACGTTTGGGGCAAAATGGGGGTGGGGAATGATGGATTTAGTCATTTACATTTTGAATGGTGCAGTACTCATATTTACATATATTAAGGCATACAACTGAAGTGTTTGTTCATCTCCACAAGAATTTGACGTTTCAATAGTATTTTGGACTAAACCGGAAGAGGCAAATGCGAATACGAACACTTTTAAGCTTCTTGGCTTTTAAACATAACATGCGTGTTAAAATTTAATAAAATTATATGAAAAACATGTTACCTAGCGAATGTGTTTTCTGTGTATTTTGGTAAATTCCGTCAAAATACTGATAGCATCTTAAACAACAACGTGTGAATTTTACCTGCGATGCTGAGAATATCAGTTACGTCGCCATGGTACATACTGGCGGTTTTCTTACAGTAAACAACAAGTTTCTCATTAGCTGGTTTTTAATAGAATGATGAAACATCGGATTTCCTTTAACTACAAACATAATTTTATTATTTAAATCGTACATTAGGTTCATAAGTGTTATAACGCTGTTAAAAGCTTATAAAGAACAGAACGCCAGAATAGATAAACAACATGTATCGCAAAGCATGGATTTGGTGGATTGCTCGTCGTAGCCGAATATGCACTGAAATTTTAAGGCTTTTTCTTCCAGTATTTATCAGTAGGAAACATAGGTTTGTTTCGCCACAACACCTCTCTCCTACGCTGATAACTCGGCACGGTGTATCAGTAATTTTTCTTTTTGGTTGGACCATGAACCGCACCGTGATTTTTCTTTTCCCGCCGGAGTGTCGTGGTTCTGGTGTGATTTGAGGAGGTTCAATATAAAACTATCGTAGACAGTTTAAAAAGACTCTATTTCTTCCTGAAACAAAACTCTACTGGAGTAGCATATGTGAAAAACGACGGGATCATAATAGAAATTCCAAATGTCCGAAAGATATGAAAGAAGAGTTAAAACAGATCGAAGAAAGAACGGTGGATTGGATCAGCAAAAACACCCAAAGAAAACTATAGGAAAAATAGTAAACTGGAGTGCAGCAGGAAACGATGTGATACAAACATGCTAAAAAAAAATCACAACAAGACGAAAGTATAACTCAAATCTTAAAAGTTTTATACAGGAAACAGACGCGCCGGATTGGATGACAAAAGCTAGGCCCACACTGCTACCGAAGGACACGGAGACAAGGAACCACCCCAAGCAACTATAGGCCTATCATATGCTTACCCACTATGTGAAAAATACTAACCGCACAACTGACGGAAAGAAAATCTACCACACTCTAAATAATCGTTGACTTCTTGTTGAGGATCAGAGAAGGATGACCATAAAAAAGAAAGCGCATAATCTGCTATATAAAAATCAAAATATTTTATGAGACGAAAAACGAAGGAGAGAGAATTTAGCCATGGCAGGAACGATTACGAAAACGGTGTACCACAGTATCCCCAACGGATTGATAATAAAATGATTGAAAATGTATAAAGTATCAAGCAGGATCTTCAACGTGATACAGAAGGCTATGAGAACATGGGGATTGGAATTGACAGTTAATGGACAACATATAACAGAAACTTACATACAAAGAGTCATTTTCCAAGTAGATTCACTATCACCACTACTGTTAATTAGAGCCATAGTGCTCCTTAACAATACACTGAGAAAGTGTCAAGCATGATACAAGTTCTTTTAATACAAAGGAAAAAACGAACCACCTGATGTACATGGGCAATCTAAATGTTTTTGAAAGGACCGAGAAGGAATTAGAGACACCAAAAACCACTACCACGATCTTCAGCTGAGATATCAACATTTCGTTTGGTATGGAAACGTGCGCACTACTAGTTATAAGAAAGGGAAAACTGGAGATGACAGAAGGCATGGAACTACCCATCCGAAGAGAGATGAGAGTACTCGGGGAACATGACGCATATAAATACTTCAAATTTATAGAAGCAGACCCCGTCAATACAAAGGAGATGGAAGGGAGGATTGGGAAAATACCTTTGGTAGAACGAACACACTCTTGGGAACTACATTATATTGCAGAATTTTTAAAAAAAAAACTCTAATAAATACATGGGCGGTATCATTAGTAAATATACTCTGGACCATTCATACAGTAAACTAAAAGGGAACTGAGCTATTTCGATCAGAAGACAAGGAAACTCATAACTATGCATACTACAATGCACTCTATGGAGGATGGTGACCGACTCTAGGTAAAATGGAAAAGGTGGCGGATGAAGACTAATAAGGTTATTATAGCAGCGAGAGACACGGAAAAAATCAACAAAATAAAGAAAAAGGATGAGAAAAGAAAATGTTAACTTAGAGAAGAAATGAGAAGGAAAACAACTAAACAGAAGATTCATAAGAATGACAAAAGATAAGAAAAACGAAAAGTTAATCCCTAATAACTGCAGCAAAAGACAACTAAATCATTCAAAGCAAAGATTGACAAAACACAAAAAAACAGCAAATAGATACACTATCACCACTAATCAGAGCCATAGTCGATAATTAGACGAAACGATAAATCATATAGTAAACGAAAATAGCTGACCCCAAAATCAAATACTAGAAAAGATCAAGTCAAATGTTTAAGGCAATCAACTGGGAATTATGACAACAACTACATCTCAGATACACAGGCACATAGGAGAAGCATAAGCAGGAACAGTACTTGGAAACTAGAATTACAAATTATATGGGGCATGCACATAGAGACAGATAAACCCATACAAACAAGAGGACCAGCTGTCGTAATAATTAACAAGAAATAAACTCCTGTTAAATCGTCACCTTTGCTGTCCCAGCTGACCACAGGGTTAATATCAAAGAAAAAGATTAAATGGAGCAAATGCACAGAGCTAGCCAGTGAGCTGAAAAGTGTTCTTGATGATTAAGAAAATTAAAATAATACCTATAAAAGTAGGAGCACTAGGAACAATTGCGAAGTACGTCAGAAAAGAAATTGGATGAATAAGAATCATAGGAACGGCTGCAAAGAGACAACGAATAAGGGTACTGATACTGCTGAAATATTAAGGAAAACCCTTGAATGCGGAGATAAATACACATGAGCCACATGCAACGGTCAAACAAACTTCTGTAGAGGCAAAACATGAAGAAATGTTACATGAGCCATGAACATTTACGCTGCATATTTATAAATTCTCTATCCGTCATACATCCTCCCCCATTGTCCCATCACTGCCCTCCAACAAAATAGATTGCTGCCACATAGTCGAGATATTTTCACCCCCAATTCCATTGGAGACAAATGTCTGCAGACAGCGAGGAATCAATAGTAAGCAGCTGTTGTGATAACGATAATTTATTTGCAAGTGGTATCGAAACAGGTGGAGAGTACTGGAAATCTGGGGAGGCTTGCTATCACTTAGATTCCGAGGAGCATTATGGGTTGATTTCAAAGAGGAAACCATTGATGACTTCTGTGAAAGCTCCTTGCGAGAGCCAATAACAACCAAAAAAATAGAAACGATTAATAGACGGCAGTGCTTTGTGAAGTCTTTTTAACACTACATCGAATATGGAGAGAAATGAGTGAGTCACAAACGTGAGGCACCACTGAAAAATGGAAATTATAACATCCTTTTGGTTTGAAGATGCCAGCATCGAAGTAAGGAGACAATGAAATATAACAATCAATAAGAAGGAGAGAAATTGCTAAATGCTCCATTTTAGCGCCCTAACGGTAATCGTCGAAGAGTTTAAAGATATCTAAATATGATGTAATGCAAGGACAAATATGAGTGTTGCAGGAACATTATTTCATTCCAGAAAAGTGTATCAGTAACTCTCTTTCTAAAGCGGGTAACTCTTGTAATAATTTATATTTCATGAATAACCGGTTTTATTCTATTTGCAAGAAGAGAGAGCAAGAGAGAGATAAATAGAGAGAGAGGGAGAATTAGTGATAGTGGGTGTACGTATCTGAGTTGCTGTTTTTATTCTTTTACGGGGATAAGATGCACCAGAGGTTAGTTGAATATCTTACGTGAAAATAATAATACGACAGAGATAAAGCTCTCCTCATGTAAGAAAGATGTTAAAATTCGCATTTATATTTGAAGATTTCCATATTTAAATGCATTAATTAATGGTTTCTGTCATCTTCTGAAATCTTTTCACAATACTTTGTTTAAGAACGTATTTCTTGGTAATACTAGATATTATGTGTCCAGAAAAACAGCAGAAAATACATACAATAATAAGTTCAACCATACAAAAATCAATAGCAATTAGATATATAAAAATAATAGATTAAAGAGACAATTTAGAATAAGTAAAAGTTTAAGATCATTACAGAATTAAAGTGGACTCTCAGAATTTCCTTGACAAGAGCGTAACAGACAGCAATCTGAGTAGAATTAGAGTTGAGCCATTTCCAATAATACATGAAAGAGAAAAATAGTGTCCGATGAAAAAAATAAAATAAAATGCCAAGAAAACATAGATATGCGTTGAAATTGTACAAATACCTCATCAGATGAAAGCGACGCTGAAAAAATATCTAGAAGTTATTGTGCGGTGTGGAACAGGCCAATAAATTAGCTAAAGAAAACGTCTGCGTAAAAACAAAACAAAATAAGAGACAAATGTCTTACTTTGAATAGATCTCCTGTTAAATATATTTAAACTTAAATATTAATCACGTACACAAATACATGTATATGCGTACACATAAATATATACCCACACATGCATACATACATATATATATGTATATATATATATATATATATATATATATGTATATATATGTGTGTGTGTGTGTGTGTGTGTGTGTGTTTTGAGAAAAATAGAAAAACCGAATAAGATTATTAAAATAATCAACGCTTCGTCCTTATTTCAGAGGACATCTTCAGGATATTTCATTAAAAATCATAGATCATTCGAAAAAGATAACATTTTTTGAATCCTACCCATGTCGGGAAGGGCAAACATATGTGTGTGTATGGGAAGGTTGGATTGTTCAATGGCCATATATATATACACTTTTAAAAAATGTGTTAAATAAATGTGTACACTTATTTTTCTCTAAACTTAATCATTTTGCTGAAATATTTAAGGAAAAACGGTTGTTTTGATATTTTGTTCTTTGGTTATGGTAGGGGCTAAGCCCTTTCTTTGCGTGATAGTATTAGTATTTAATATTAGTGCTCATTCTAAAGTCTTCTTTTAGCTCTATCTATAACGTATTTCATAATTTTCGCATGATCTAAATTAAATGAGTGATCGTGTTCTGCACAATGGTAAAAGAGTGAATTTAGAGCGTTACAATTCCTTATATCTCTTTTGTGTTCGTAAAGTCTTAGTTTCAATTTACGCTATGTTTCACCTATTTACGCCTGTTGACAGTTGTTACATGGGATGGAATATATACTGGCGTCGGATGTGAGGGTTTGGGAGAGTACTTGGTAGTTTTTAATGTCTGTTTTATTTTGTGGAAGTTGTTTATATCAAGTGAAAACCAAGTCTATTAAGAGTGTCGTAGATTTTTTGTATTTTTGGTGTGGGTGGGAATGGAAAGATGTCTGTTTAATAGTGAGGTATTTGTTTTATTTTTCTGTCTGTTTATATTATAGTGTATTTTCGTAGCTTTTTTCTTTGCGTAAGAAATGAAATAATATAAGTATTGTAGTCTTTGTTAAAACAACATAATGTATATATATATATATATATATATATATATATACATTATGTTGTTTTAACAAAGACTACAATACCTATATTATTTCATTTGTTACGCATGAAATATATATATATATATATATATAATAAGTTCTATAAGTTAATAAATAATATATATATGTAATAAGTTATATAAATAATATATATATATATAATAAGTTCTAAAATATATATTTCTAAGTTACTACTTAGCTCTAACTACGTATTGCAGTAAATACTTAAAGATTACGCATAAATTAATACTTTCGTATATTAATTTATGTGAGTACAATAAGTAGTTATATATACATATATATATATATATATATATATATATATATATATATATATATATATATATATATATGAGTCCTAGAGTGGATTACACACGGAATATTCAGTGTAGCTTAATCGCCATGTATATTTTATAAATTACTATATATATATATATATATATATATATATATATATATATATATATATATATATATATATTATATATATACTAGCAAAAGTACCCGTCGTTGACTGGGTTAAAAAAGCCTACGGAAAATGGGCTCTGATTTATGAAATATGATAGGTTATGAAAAGGAAGGGTTGTAAATTTGGGTTGAATTTGGAGTATCAACACCAAAGCAAAATATGATGAAAGTAAAAATAAAATAGATAAACCCCATAATTTATTATACCATACCTGTTCACACTGAAACACTTATCACAATATTCTCTGGATCTATATTAAACAACATATTAAACTTTGTGATAAATTTCCATTCTATGGAGGTAAGGTGAGAACGAACACCCCATGATTTTATTATACCATGTTTCCTCAAACAGAAACATAATTATCAACGTATATTCACACAGATAGATATGAAAAGTCTTTATTAAAGTATGTGCCTATTTCCATTCTATAGAGGACAGTCGCGAACGTCGACCCCCCCCCCATTTTTATTATACTATCCGCATTTAAGTTAAAACATACTTATCAAAGTATTCTTATGTACATCTATATAAAAAACAACGTTTACTTTTTAATTTTAAATTTTTTTAGTTCCATACTTTGTGGACCAGGCGCGAACGCAGATCCCATAATTTTACTGAACCACTGTTCGGCCAGATCAAACATACCAATTCCTGTGTCTCGATACATCTTCTATCATTATATGTAATCAGTTTATTTAAAATGCTCAAACATATAGGAGCCTATTCGTGACCAGACACGTACACACACGTACACACACATCCATTCAGCTTATATATATATCTATATATATATCTATATATATATATATATATATATATATATATATATATATATATATATATATATATATATATATAATTATTTGCTGAAATGGTATTATTTCCATTTGCTGGTGTAACTGAAAATATTATTTTTAAATATATTATTATTAGTCATCTATAGTAAAGAAAAGCTATTATTAAGATCGGATTCTTAAAGATTTTTAATCATTATCGGGTGGATTTTTAAACAAAACATCACTAAGAACACTGCCAGACATATGAATTAGTTGTGTGTGAAATTTGAAAAAATATAGCCTCGGCTGTTTCGAAACCTATGGGAAAGGGAGTTCCACACACGACGTGAATTTAAATAAGAATACACACACGCACACACACACCCACACACATATATATATATATACATATATATATGTGTGTGTGGGTGTGCGTTTTGTGTGTGCGCGTGCATGCGCGCGCGCGCGTGTGTGTGTGTGTGTGTGTGTGTGTGTGTTAAAGTAATACCGACGAATACAAAACGATTAAGTTGACGGCGAATTACACGTGTCGCCAGACTCTAAATTGTTCCTGATCTTTATCAGATATTATCAGTCGAAATAACCTTATTATTATTTTTTTCACCTCGCATCGTAAATTGTCCTCTCTGTTGAGGACAGATCGTTTTTATATGAACAACTTGGCGTGTTTTTACTAACTTTAATATACAGTTCAACGTCACAGATAGTTTCTTGGGAACATTCGTCATCCAGCTTACCACTGCTATCAATTACCCACTTGAAATACCTATGTTGTACTGTTACTTACATTTTATTACTTTTGTACGTTTATATACGGCGTTTCTTTTATGTTGCAAAGAGTCCCGCAGTCACATTAACTGATGTACATATAGATAAGCGTTATCGGTGTAAATTATTCCAGGTATTGGTCGACTCGATTATTTGTAAAATTCTTTTAGTTGACCAAGAGTCATAACAGTAAAAAGTATAACGACAAAGCACTGTAACAACAGTGCCTATTGCTTTTCGTATGTTACGTATATTAAAATTTGTATAAAATAAACGTAAACCTTTTGTGTAACTGTTCATTTCCATACTCGCCAATATTAATTAGAATATTTTAATTTAAAATGTTTAAAATAATTCCTATAAACAATGGCATATTCACAAGAAAATGACCGAGTACTGCCTTATTTTTCCACTCAAATAGAACGTGTTATTTCTAATCATCAAATCCCTTTAATATATTATTTAATTGGAATTCAGGGAGATGAGTATTATTCATTCATTTTATTTATTGCGACCGTAACATACAGCAATCTGAGTAGAATTAGACTTGAGCCATTTCCAATAATACATGAAAGAGAAAAAATTTTGTTTTCTTTTTTTTCAGCCAACTATCCCTCTGGCCTTCGCCAGGTGGTAACTCCGACGAATAGGAACTCTGAATCTCCTGATTGCAATTACTGCCTTCAGTAGTTGTTATCGTCTCGCCACGTTTTGACCAAGTAAGCCTCTGGCCGGCTTTGGGTAGGATTGACACCGCTATCTTACGACAATGCTCACCTAGAACCGTAGAGATTCAACGTCTCTATCAACTGCGCCATGGGCCCCTGAAGATGGTCAGATGAATAGTTGGCCGAAACGTCGTGAAACAACAAAAACAAAAACAACAAAAAAGATGAGGATAATAGTCCGCAATAAATACAATTAATAAGTCCCTTTCAATTAAAATATCGAAGATCATTTTTAACTTTCGGTCAGGAAATATGGATTTAACAAAGTAAAATAAAAATAGCAAAAGTTAAAACGGGCTACTTCTATCTATTCTGCCGAATATTCTTCATAATCGATTATCAAACAGTGAATTTTGTATGAGTGATTGATTTTGAGTTAAATATGAAAACACTTTATGTGTATAATTTTTGTTGCTTGCTACAGTCTTATGAGATCTGTGGAGATTTAGTTAATGAAACGCTAACACATATGAAATAACTGATAAAACCTCAGTGAACTTTTAGATGTTAATTTGATTTTTGAGTCTGATCCAAAAATTAAGTTTAGTTGATAGAAACATAAAAAATTAAAAAAGAAGATGCACGCACCCCGACCCCCCAAAACCGCCCTTGCACCCAATCACCCAAAACACACAGACACACACACGCACACACGCACGCACACATATATATATATGCATACATATATATAAATAGCTATTTATTTAAATAAATTAAAATCATAGTAAAAAAATAATTTAAAAAATAAAAAAAAACAAATGAATATATAATAATACAAATAAATTTAAGTATCAACATTTACATGGAATTCTATGAGTACAAATATGCATCCTGTTGGATTAATGTAGTAAAATTTACAATAGTCAGAAATACCCTTACTATTTTTGAATGTTGATTATTCCTAATTAATTTTACATTTATTAGCAGAATACAGGACAAATTTAAGAAAATAATTAAAATATGAATGTGTCTAATTTTAAATAAATATTTTCCAATAATTAATTGTTTGCGTCTAACATGTAATAGCGTTAACTGAAAACTATACAAGCCAATTATCGATCTTTTATGTAAACCAGTAAAATGTAAGTAATTTATGGATAAGACATTGATAAAAGTTGTGGCTATAATAGATGATTAAATAACACACACAGACACACACAGAGAGACACACACCGACACAGGCACAGACACACACACACACACACACATATATATATATATATATATATATATATATATATATATATATATATATATAACTACTTCATTTACTCACATACAATTAATATACGAAGGTATAGATTTATCCGTAAACTTTAAGTATTTCCTTCAAAAGTGATCAATACGTAGGTAGAGCAAGTTAGTAATTTATAAAATATATATGGCGATTAAGCTACACTGAATATTCGGCGTTTCATCCACTATAGGATTCGTCAGGCTTAAAATATATCTGGCGATTAAGCTATGCAGAAGTGTAAGCCATTTTGAGCTTCAGATGGTTCGTTGTTACACACAAGTCCTGGTAGGTGACTTGTTTGTAGTAGACAGTTTCACAGAACAAAATATTCTTACCGTGTCTGAACCCGGGAAAGAACATGTGAAATTGCTCCAGAAAAGGTTTAATATTTATGAAGCAATTCTGGTTTCTGATTATTTGGTAGCAGAACGTGAATTAATTCGATTCGTCAGTTCTTAGCAGCATCGTTTATAAATAGAATCGTCCGACTGTGTGGGATCATACACCATCAGAATTCGTTCTGATGGGATGTGTCTCCTAGCGGCTTCGGCTGCAGGCAGACAGGGTAGTACCAGACAAGGATTCGTCACTTGACACTCAGCCCAACAGGTGAGGGGCCGGGAACCGATCCAACACCTGTTGGACTGAGGTACACCGCCTGGGTAATACCTAGGAGGTCCACCCTCCCAGGCCCTGCCACCGGGCTTTCCGGTGGGGCAAGTTTATTGATTGCTGCCGGAGGCGCCCCGACCGGGGAATGTCGACGGGGTTACTCAGGCAATTTTTAAAATTGCAGGTGTGACCCTCCTTTAGGGGAGCCTGCGGGGTTCCCACTTTCCAGGCTTTGTGCCACATATTGCCGATGTGGGCGGCAATTAAATAATTACCCCATTAGTGTTCCAAAATATTCCAACAAGCTACACTGAATATTCGGCATTTTATCCACTAGAGGATTCTTCAGGCTTATGCATAATAATCGCCATATATATTTTATAAATTACTATATATATATATATATATATATATATATATATATATATATATATATATATATATATATAAGTAGAATAGTATGTGTGTATCCGTCTCTGCGTGTGTATATTATTACGAAATTACTCTGCCATCTTTCAGTCTAGATACTCTAGATTTGATATAGGTGGTATTGGTATTTCAAAAAAAAATTGTTTTTAGTAGTTTTTTAGTTTCTGGCAGGACATCTGGCTGACAAGGGGGCAAAGTTCAAGGATTGACCTATGAAAATTCTACAAAATCCTCCGCCAATTTTAAGTCTGAACACTTGGAAATAAAATTTCAGTTCCTTGGACAGGGATCAAGCTATGTAACTTGATTTGAGTCCAGAACACTAAAAGACCCAAAATATATTAATTACTTTAAAAGTTAAAAGACTCAAACCTTTAGCTTACGATTACTTTTTTTTATTTTGACGTCTATGCCTGACCTATGGAGACATATTCGTTGAAAGGACAAAAACTAAAATATAATCTATTAAGTAAACGTATGAATATTCGTAATGATGCATGTCGAAGCTCACCTGGCAAATTTCTTTTTTTTTAATTTTCACATATTTGCACTGTTCTCCCAAGGGCTGATACGCAAATATAACGTCACGCATAGGTTCAAACACCGTGTATATTAAATATTAAGTTACATGTCTCGTGGTCATATGTTAATCAGGGAGTTAGGCATGCAAAGATTTTAATGAAATTTATATACGCAAACTGGTAAACTACGCTTTTGGTTAGACATTCATTTTAAAGTGGCCAAAGTTTGCTGTGTCTACAGTTGTCTTGTTAATTGTTAGTGTTTTTATTTTTATTTCTAGTATCGTTGTTGTTGTCCGCGGTTGTTGTTTTTTTTAAATTTATTATTATTATTATTATTATTATTATTATTATTATTATTATTATTATTATTATTATAATTATTATTATTATTATCATTGGTTTTGTTGTTGTTGTTGTTGTTGTCGTCGTTATCATCATCATCATCATCATCATCATCATCATTATCATCATCATTATATTATTATGCTTATCGCCCCGTCCGTTATCATGCTGTGCATCCCTAAAAAAGGAAAGTTGAATATTCTAAAAAGTGGAATTATTCCAAATAAACCTTGAAAAAGAAAAAATGATGTCGCTATTGAGGCAAAGCTAATAAAAATGATTTGTCTTTCTTGGCCTTTTGGGTTCATGTGACTAGGTACTATGTTTAATGTAATAAAGTTTTAATATTAAAAAAAATAACTGGAAAAAGTTATTTCTGATTTAATTACAAAATGTCCTGGACATGTAACTTCTGGTTAATTATGCTCTGGAAAATGTCCGTTCTTATTATGTTTTTTTTTGTTTACTTCCCTCCCCACAAAAGCGGAATTGGACATGGGGTCGGTTAACAATCTAGGGGGAAACCAGCTCCCCAAAAGGGGCTCTCTGGTCAACAACAAAAATAATAATCATATCAGTAATGAAGGATTTCTCCTCCATTAACCAAGACAAAAAAATAGGGGGATTTAAGTCACTGGAATGCTGAAACTGATAGTACACTCAGACATTCATGTTGAAGCAATGGTTACCTAAGTCCTAACCGTGTTAATGTATTACTTTCGAAAAGCTGCTGAAACAGTTTATGATTTAAACATTACTTTATATCAAGTATATTTTAAGGAGTGGGTTACGGGATATGACGTCAGTCCCGGAAATTACTCAAACCGTTTACGATTTAAACATTACTTTATTTGATGTATATTTTTAACAGTGGGTGGGGGATATTAAATCAGTCCCGAAAATGGGTGAACCCGATTACGCATTACACATTGCTCTATTTAATGTATGTTTTAACATTGGGGTTGTTCCGGAAATGGCTGCAACCATTTACGTCTTTGACATTATTTTATCTAATGTATATTTTTAACACTAGGATGGGAGATAAGAAGTCGGTCCCGGAACTGGCTGAAAAAGTTTACGATGTATACATTACTTTATTTATTGTATATTTTCTAGAGCGGGGTAGGGATTATAAGTCAGTCCCGGAAATGGCTGAAATAGTTTACGATTTAAACATTACTTTATTTCATATATATTTTTAACAGTGAGTTGGGGATATAAAGTCAGTCCCGAAAATGGCTGAAAAAATTAACTATTTAGAAATTACATTATTTCATGTATATTTTTTATCAGTGGGTTTGGGATATAAAGTGGGTCCCGGAAATGCCCGAAACAGTTTATTATTTAGACATTACATTATTTCATGTATATTTTTATCAGTGGGTTTGGGATATAAAGTCGGTCCCGAAAATGGCTGAAACAGTTTACTATTTAGACATTACATTATTTCATGTATATTTTTATCAGTGGGTCGGGGATATAAAGTCGGTCCAAGAAATGGATGAAACAGTTTACTATTCAGACATTACATTATTTCATGTATATTTTAAGCAGTGGATTTTGGATATAAAGTCGGTCCCGGAAATGGCTGAAACAGTTTGCTATTTAGACATTAAATTATTTCATGTATATTTTATCAGCGGGTTGGGGATATAAAGTCAGTCCCGGAAATGGCGGAAACAGTTTACGATTAAAACATTGCTTTATTTAATGTATATTTTCAACAGCGGGGTGGCGGGCATGAAGTCAGTCCAGGGATTAAATGAGATGTGCAAATATATACTATCAGAAAGCGTCGCCCAGTATTGAATGAGATAGGTGGAAAACATATAGTAGCAAAATACCCAGCATCACCCGGGATCGAATGAGATAGGTGAACGATATATATCAGCAGAATATGCGGCGTCACTCGGGATTGGATAAAATAGGTGAAACATATATACTATAAGAATACCCAGCATTTATTTGTTTGTAATGAAATAATCAGCTCAGGCAATATATCGAAGTTATTATTTAAGTAAGGGGGAGCGACATAGTGGGTTAAAGTTCTAAAAATTATTGTCGAAATTAGTAACATATCCAAGAATGATGAAAAATGATGTAATGTGAGGTACTTGATTTGTGTGTGTAATGATATAATACGCATATACAATATATCAAATATATTATATAAGTAGGAGTGAGAGGCATAATGTGGGGGTTTAATTATAAAAATATTGTCGAAATTAGTAACATATCCAGGATTATGAACAAAGATTAAATATGAGTTAATCGCGTGTGTGTTTATAATAAAATAAACAGCCCAGGAATTATATCAAATTAATTATGTAAGTAAGAGAGCGCGATAAGGATTGTTTAAATTATGAAAAATAATTGTCAAAATTTGTAACCCATCCAAAAATTATGAAAAATAGTAATATTTTATTCAATGCATTAGTGTGTTGGCAATGAAATAATCAAACCAGACAATATATCAAAGGTATTATTTGAATAAGTGGAGCGATGATGTGGGTTAAAATGATAAAAAATGATTGTTGACATCAGTAACATATCCAAGAATTGAACATCAGTAACATATCCAAGATGAATAATGACGAAATGTTAGTTAATTGTTTGGTGTGTTTGAAATGAAATAATCATCCCAGATAATATATCAAACTTTGTTTGTTTGTAGTGGGTGGTTGATAATGTGGGTTAAAAATATTAAAAATAATTGTGAAAATGTGTAACATATCAAAGAATTAAGAAAAAATATGAAGTGTGAGTTAATTGATAGTTATGTTTTTTTATGAAATAATCAGCCCAGAAAATACATCAAGGTATGTTTTAGTAAGAGAGGGCGACGAAGATGGTTTAAATTATAAAAAAATATTGTCGAAATTAGTAAGATATCCATTAATTACGAAAAATGACGAAATGTGATTTAATTGATTGATGTGTATATAATAAAATAATTAGCCTAGACAATATCACAATTATTATATAAGTAAAGGGGAAGATAATAAGGAGGGCTTAAATTATGAAACATTATTGTCGAAATTAGTAAAATATCCAAGAATTACGAAAAATGATGAAATATTAGTTAATTGATTAGTGTGTTTGAAAGGAAATAATCAGCCTAGACCATATATCAAAGTTATTATTTAGTAAAGAGGGATGGGCGAAAATGTGTGTTTAAATTATGAAAAATGATTGTCGAAATAAGTAACATATCAAATAATTATGAAAAATGATTAAATGCGATTTCATGCATTAGTGTGTTTGTAATAAAATAATAAGCCCAGACAGTATTTCAAAGTTATTATTTTATCAAGAGAGGGCGATAATGTTGGTATAAATTATGAAAAATGATTGTCAAAATTAGTAACATACCCAAGAATTATGAAAAATAATGAAATGGAGGTTACTAAATTAGTGTGTGTAATGAAATAATCAGCCCAGCAAATGTATCAAAGTTATTATTTTAGTAAGGTTGGGCGACAACGTTGGTTTAAATTATTAAAAAAATATTGTCGAAATTAGTAACATATTCAAGAATTACGAAAAATGATGAAATGTGAGTTGATTGATGTATGTATTTGTAATGAAATAATCAGCCTAGAAAATATATCAAAGTTATTATTTTAGTAGGGTGTGTGATATGGTGAGTTTAAATGATTAAAAATTATTGTCAACATTAGTACCATATCCAGAAGATTATTAAAAATAAAAATGATGAAATGTGAGTTAATTAATAGTTGTGTTTGTTTATGAAATAATCAATCGATACAATATATCAAATTTAATATTTAAGTAAAGGGAGATGCGATAATGTGGGTTGAAATAATGAAAAATTATTGTCGAACACAGTAGCATATTCAATAATTATGAAAAATGATGAACTATGCTTAATTTACCGGTGTGCTTGTAATGAAATAAACAGCTCATGAAATATATCAAAGTTATTATTTTAGTAAGGGGGCAGTGCAGTTTTAATAAACAAAAACTGGAATATAATTGTGCCTAAATTTATCCTGAATAGAACGCACACCGCATGCCCAGCAACAATATATATCATAGGAAAAATGCTGCTGTGGTATTTCCACAGGGCCCGCTAATTATTATTATTATTATTAATATTATTATTATTATTATTATTATTATTATTATTATTATTATTATTTCTTCTCGTGTTAGTTTTATTTTTGCAATGGTGTTTACATTTTATTGTTTATTTTGTTGTTGTTTACGTTGTGTTTATCTAATATTTTGTTATTATGTGCTTTAATTATCATCTCTAAATTATCGCAGCAGCTGTAGGATAACGTTCAGATATTTTAATTGAAAATTTTGTGTAAGCGGTTGGTTGCGGGAAAGTGTTTTTCAATAAGATCTAGAAATTTCTTGCCAAGTTTTGTTTTTAACATTTGATTGTATGGGGCTGTATACCAAAGTATAGTTCTGTTTCTTCTATTTTTACTTTTATTATAGTTATTGGTGTTTTGTTGCTTATATTTGATATCGATATGTTTGTATCCACTATTTTTTGGAGTGTTTCATAGATATTGGTTGATCTGTTAAATGTATTTTCATCGCATGAGTTATTGCTGAGTCGACATAGTATCGAGTTAGGAGTCTGTTTTATAATTGATGGTGGGTGATTGGCCATAAGGGTTACGTATATTGGAGTAGTGTTATCTTTAAAGTAGGGTTCATATGTGTTTTTATCTAAATTTAACGTGACGTCCAGGAAGTTTGTTATATTTATGTTAGCTGATACGTCTGCTTTTAGGCCTATTTTTTTTTTCATTTCCTTGTGTAGAAGTTATCTCCCTTGATTTTGTTGGAGGGTTTTATTATAGCTAGTCCATCATATCTATATAGGTCAATATCCGCAGTATATAATATGCTGTTGAGGGTATATTGAATGAATAACTCCACCAGTTCTTATGCCTCTGCAGAATTCATGACTCTCATCGCGCAATCAAACGAATATGTTATTTTAGTTTTTATCCATTGGTTCATTAGAACTGGTTTTATCCATTTATTCATTAGAACTGATTTTCTACATTTTTTTAATTATGTTGATTTCTTCCAAGGATATAACAGTGTATGTCTCGGACAAAATCTAGGGCAATGTTAAAAAGTTATTCGGATATCGAGGGATAAAAGTCTATGATGTCGAACTGTATAAAAACAATGCAAAATAAACAAATAAATAAATTAAATAAACATATATATTCATAATATATCACATATATATATGCACATATACATATAAATAAAAAAAACTAGATTTAAATCAGGTCAAGAAATAGTTTCTTGACCTGATTTAAATCTAGTTTTCCAGGCTAAATAGAGAACACACTAAGGAACAGGTAAACCAGAGGTCAAATTCGTCTGTATCCGGTAAGTGATTATTCAGTTGCTGATAGAAAAGACGCGGTTGGTACTAAAAAGCTGATGGGCTTACTAACATCTCAATACAAGGTGCGTATAAAAAAACGGCAGACAACCACAAAATTCGCTCATAAGCCTGAAGAGTCCTAGAGTGGGGGAAAGGCGGAATATTCAGTGTAGCTTGAACGCCATATATATTTTATAACTTACTATATATATATATATATATATATATATATATATATATATATATATATATATATACTTACATATACATACTTATAAATATGCTTTCTTAAAACACACCCATATCTCTCTCCCTCCAATCAATTCATATACAGTGTGTAGAAAAAATCTTAATAAAAAGAGCCAAATCTTAAAACCCGAAATTGAAATTCCTTCCCCTTCAGCCCTTACCCCTCCCCATATCAATATATCTTCACTCACACCTAGCTGAATTTACTACCCCAACACATTACACTCTAATGTATTTTAAACTTCAAAACTTGATGATTGCAAATCTCCGCCCCCCCTTATTTTCTCTGCCTTCTTTTTCCCGCTTTTCTTTTTTTCTCGTATCTTCATTTAAAATCGTTCTTCCAAATGATAATAACCATTTCTGTAAGATCTAACGAGACTGTTGGATCTTAAATATGATCCGGCAACCGAAACAAATGTAACTGAATAGATAAAACGGTATAAAAAATAAAAAAGTATATATATAGTTATGTTTATATATATATATATATATATAATATTAAGCTGAACGTATGTGTGCGTGTGGTCACGAATAGGCTCCTATATTGTTGACTATTTTAGAAAACTGATCACATATAATGATTGAAGATGCAAAGAGACACAAGAACAAGACTTGCCATGTCTATCTGTAAGTATACTTTGATAATTTGTTTCAGTTTGAAGAAATATGGTATAATAAAAGTATGGGGCATTCGTTCGCGCCTGACCTTCATAGAATGGAAATATGTCACAAAATGTAACAAGGTTTTTTTTAATATAGATCCACAAAATATTGTGATAAGTGTGTCAGTATGAACAGGTATGGTATAATAAAGTATGGGATTTATCTATTTAATTTTTACTTTCATCATATTTTGCTTAGTGTTGTTACTCCCAAATTCTAAGCTATCTCTTTACAAACTTTCTTTTTCATAACCTATTATACTTTAATAAATCAGAGCCAGTTTTCTGTAGGCTGTTTTTGAACCCAGTCAACGACGGGTACATTTGCTTATATATATATATATATATATATATATATATATATATATATATATATATATATATGTGTGTGTGTGTGTGTGTGTGTATATATATATATATATATATATATATATATATATATATATATATATATATATATATATAGTATTAGTAAAGATGTATACTAAAAGAACTGCACTGATCATATAAAAAGACATATATCGAATCTGATGTAAAGTCAAAGGGGCGGGGAAGGCAAATAAATGTGTTCTATTCAGCTGACAGCTCCGGATAATTATACATTTTATTTTTAGCTCGACCAACAATAGTCGTACAGTAATTAAAGGAGGAAAATCCTGAGGGAGGACTAAGGTACACGATGACTCCTCTCATAAGTCAAGATCAAACAGCGTTACAAAGTTCAAATTGGCTAGAAACTTTCTAACATTTTTCGATGAAGGCAGAAACACCTGGCAACACTTGAGATACACATTGTAAGACAACTTTGTATATATGCATATTGCTACCTGATGGTCAAATAATTGGAATCATTATTTTTTTCTGTATAACATATATTCTGTATTATATATATATATATATATATATATATATATATATATATATATATATATATATATATATATACTAGCATTTAAGCCCGGGTGTTTGGATGTGTATATTAAGCAAAAAAAAAAAGAAAAGAGTTGCAGTAGGACCCGTACTGCGAAGGTGGAAAAGAACGGGGTGGAAAACCCCTGACGTCTATGCGGTTACGACCACCGCTAAACCTTAAGTGGGTTATGATTAAATAAAGGCTAAACAATCTAAAGTAGAAGATAACTGAAAATAATATCCGCGAAAAAAACGCCTACCCCCTTTAGAAATGTGCCTAGTTGAAGGTGAAAATATTACTGTTTTTAGCCAATTTTTTGACATCTGTCGTATGAAAGGTCGAACTTTTAAAGAATACTGATCTTGGTAAAATCCGTCGTCTCTGTCGAAAATTTTAGGCAGTCATGAAAGCATACATGCATACATTTATATATTTGTAACTAAACATTTTCAACCCCGATGAAAAACCTTGCGCCATCTCTGAATACCCTTTATATAAAATTTCAAATGTTCACACCAGAAATTTTTTGAGTAATTTGGTAGAGACTGCAGATGGCATCTTTTTGTTTAATTGGACCCCTATTATGACCCCTTTAGATTTATTGTTTTGGTCTCAAATAAAGTTATTAAGTTCGATACATGTCCAAGGCACCTATATCTAAAATTTAAAGTGTGTAGACGCAAAATTATCGCAAGAGATGTGTTGAGTTCTCAAAAGTCAAATCGTTGAACTTTGCCCCATTAACAGCCAAATTTCTGGACGGATAACGATCTTAAATATTTTCACAAATCTCAGTACACTTTATATAAAATTTCGAGTCTGTAGACTTAAAATTTACAGAGTTAGATCGTAGGGAAGTGTGCACGCATACACAGACACCCATATACACATACCCGTTCACTTTTATAGATATCTTAAACTACCCGTTACCCGTTGGGTCAGTATGTTATATTAGGTATGGAAGTCATCTTACACTGGTGACGTAAAGAAAATAGTTTTTTGACTTAACAGAAACATTTCCATGAAAGTATATTAAACTGAAATGGAATATAGATAGATTTCTATGAATCGCTCTGAACAATAAGTGGTTGGTCATACTTATAGGTAAATATGGACTGTACAGATATCATATTACTTATAGTTACATTCAGATTTTGATATATCTGTTGTTTACATCGTTAATTTCTTATAACGTGTAAATTATTTTAACCCCCACTCTTCCAATGTTAAATAATAATCCGAAATAATAACGATAATATTTCAGCATCCAAATTGTTATTTTGTATTTTGTTTATTTTAAACCAAAACTTTCCCATGTTAAAAAATAATTCCGAAATAATAACGTTAATATTTAAGCGTACCAATTGGTCTCTTTTTTTATTCGCGTCTAAATTATCCAAATAGAAAATTGTTAATACTGTCTGCGTTTTCTTTACATCTTTCATTTCTGTATTAGGTTAAAGTTATTTAAAATCTCACGCTTTCCATGTTAAATAATAAATTCGAAATAATGTCCGTTATATTTCAGTGAACAGGTCATGCGCACATGCGCAAGCGGATATCGTAAACCGGAAAATAAGTTACATACATCGTTACAAGGGCATTTGAGTTATATACACACATATATATATATATATATATATATATATATATATATATATATATGTATATATATATAAATATATATATATATATATGTGTGTGGGTGTATATATATATATATATACATGTACATATATAAATATTTATATATATATATTTAGATATCTATATTTATATATATAGTAAGTTAAAATAGCTCTACGTATTGAGCACTTCTGAAGTAAATACTTAAAGTTTACGCATAAATCTATACTTTCGTATATTAATTTTATGTGCGTAAATGCAGTAATATATATATATATATATATATATATATATATATATATACAATGTAATTATATAATATAATGCATAGGGTAAATGTTTTCGCCTGCTTCATTTTCGTTAAGGGAATTTTCTTTAAACAATGTTCTATTTTCTGAAATGTTTTTTTTTTTTCTCAAGAAGTCTTAATAAATGCTGGTCATGTGAAAATTTTCAAACGACATAATGCTTGAAATTGTCCGACTGGTATGGAAACAATTATAACTTAAAATGAAATACACTTTTTGTTGCTATCAATTTATTTGTTGGAATCTTGGTTTTGTTAATGCAGTATATATATATATATATATATATATATATATATATATATATATATATATATTGACAATTTAGCTCTCATAGGCAGATCAACATATAAGTGCTTAGCTCACTGACAGACGTAAAATGTATTAAAAATGAATGTTTAAATTTCAACAGTATCTCCCACAGTGAAAGGTAGCCGAATTGATAAGTACTTGCTAAGGAAGTTTCTGTCGCTGGGTTATAATCTATCCAGTGGTGTTAATCATGACAAGATTAAACACGTGGGGGTGTTGGTATTTAATAATTATTATAGAAAATAATAACGTAAGTCCCTTCAAGAAACTTGTTTCTTATCGTACAGCATTCCCAATTTAGCTCTTATGAGCAGATCAACCTCTATATGATTAGATCACTCTTACAGACGTTAAAAAGCATTTAAAAATAACTGTTTTAATTTCCAGAGCATTTTTCGCTGTTAACGATAGCTGAATCGATTAGGTCCTTTATATTAAAATCAGAAATGACTTCTGTGCCGGGTTGGAATCTATGGACTGGTGTTAATTGTGACACCCTGCACTGATGATTCCTGAGAGGATGAAACATTAGCTTATGTAAGTATAAAATTAGTCCTCGCGCGAAAGCGCAGGACACAAAATGTTTTAAATAATAGTAATAGAATAACAATAACAAAGTATTTCGCTAGCGAGGACTACTATTGAGCATAACCAGTTATACACTCTTTTTTAAATTTTCATCTCTATTTTTTTCGTTATCTACTGAATATTTTTGTAAAGATTTTATATTCTGAAAGAAGTTTAAAAAAATTAATCTAAAAAAGTTATTTTAAAATTTTTGTTAAAAAAAATCAGCTTTTCTTATTATTCAGACATGTATGACAAAGAGAGAGTTGCAAAAAAGAGTTGTGTTAGGAGATTACAAACTGAAACAGAGAGAATATTAAGACCTGTAATAATACAAAGAGGGGGTTTCAAAAATGAGTTGTGGTGTGAGGAGAAATACAATCGGAAATAGAGAGTAGGAGAGTTTTTATAAATACATACAAAATCACATTCATTTTTTTAAAATTAAAATTAATAAATCAAATAAACTATAATCTAAGATAGGATACAAGTTAGAAAAGCATTTCATCCAAGGCATGAAAATTGTTAAACACAATGTTTTTACTATAGGCTTTAAAAATAAAGGTACAAGATTCAATTTGAAATTAATTCATCTTCAAAGTGCACTTTTAAAAATTTTACAAAGTAAGATATTAAATGTGCATACCTTACTTTGTAAAATTTATAAAAATACACTTTGAAGATGAATAAATTTCAAATTGAATCTTGTACCTTTACTTTTAAAGCCTATAGTAAAAATATTTTGTTTAACACTTTCCATGCCTTGGATGAAATGCTTTTCTAACTTGTAATTATTATAGTAAATAATTATGTCAGCCTCATCAAGTAAATAGTTTCTTATCGTTAGCACTTTCAGTTGAATAAAGTCGGTCAATTTATCTCTCATGAGAAGATTATCATATAATGATTAGATCATTCTGACAGGTGTTTAAAAGCATTTAAGAATAGGTGTTTAAAATTCAAGTCAATTATCGGTTAACGATAGCCGATTGATTAGGCCTTTGCTAATGAAACCAGCGATGGCTTCTGTCGCCGGGTTCGAATCTATTGACTAGTGTTAATCGTGACAACATGCACTGATTATTTCTCGAGAGGATAAAACAATAGTGTCTGTAACTATCTAATGATTATTATATTTTGTCAGCTGTATCAAGAAATTCCTCCCGTATCGTTGAGCACCTTCAGTTGAATAAAGTTGGTCTATTTAGTCCTTATGAGCAGATTATTATATAATGATTAGATCACTCTGATAGACGTTAAAAAGCATTAACAAATCAATGTTTTAAATTCAGCAGTATTTCGCACAGTTTAAGGGTATCTGAATAGATAAGCTCCTTGATAATGAAGCAGTTGATTGCGTCTCTCCCCTGGGTTCGAATTTACCGACTGGTGCTTATGGTGACCGCCATCACTGAGGAGACCGAAAGGATGACACACTAGTGTAGGTACGTATTCAATAATGATTATAATAAAACACATATATATATATATATATATATATATATATATATATATATATATATATATATATATATATATATATATATATATATAGGTTAAATCCTCGGCTTGGGAGAGGAGCTAGTCTAGCGGCAATGGTTAGTTGTGATACAAGGAAATAAGACTGTGTGTGGAGAAAGTGGCTTACCGTTAAAGAGACTGCGCGTTTGTGCCTGCAGAACACACACTAAGAATCAAGATGGCGCCCGCATGCGTTTATGTGGAAAAAGGTCTCGTGGAATCTCGGAGAATCTCGGAGAATCTCGTACCCTGATTCCATAAATAACGAGGACAGAAAAGCGGGAAGAGGGACGATTTTGACTCACGAAAACGAACGGACGTGTGTAAAAGAAGAGGTAGAAGAAAAGAGTGTGGTGAACGAAACAAACAACGACTCGGTTGAAAGTAGAGTTGTAACGACCACACGGTGACTATAAATATATTTTAAAATCCACTCTTTGGGTATAACACCAGCTATTTTATTGGCTGAAAAATTCGAAGCTCGTTGTGTGTTTATAAATAAGCGTTTTAAGCACTATAAAAGTGGTGGACTAATGTTTGTTTAAAATAGACATTTGGCGAAGTTATTTGCGAGCACCGCTTTCGTAGGTAGATCAGTAGAACTGCTGAGTATCAATGCGATTGTTCTAGAAAATGTATCCGGTTTGGAAGAGTTGCTAGTCTAGCGGCACTGATGAGTTGTGATGCAACGGAACAGGATTGTATTTCGTTAAATACATACATACATACATACATATATATATATATATTGTGTTTATGTGTTTTTATAGATTTAATTCCGTGTTTTACTGTGCGTATCGTCTAATATATATATATATATATATATATATATATATATATATATATATATATATATGAGAACAAGTAGTTAATAGACACTTTGAAAAAGAGTTAAACATATTTAATTTTAAAAGGAAGCATAAAAATGCATATATATATGCATATATATATATATATATATGTATGCATGTATGGGTGTTGGGTGTGTGTGGGTGTATTCTTTTCTATATAATTTAACTTTTGCTTACATTGCCATGACTTTACAAACATATAATCATATATGCATTGCATGTAAAACGATATTCATAATTATTTTGAAAATCAGAAAAAATCATACAATAAAATGAAATCTACAGTTTCCCTCTCCATTTAGTATATAGAATGTGACCGACACCATGATTTGAAACCGAAACCGGTTTATCACTTTGTCACAAAGAAGAAAATATTTTCACAAAAAAAAAACTGAATAACTTAATCGATTTAGTAATCCGACTAATAAATAATAAATTATACCCAATCTTCTTAATATATTGTGAGGCGTAGCTATAACTATGAAACGGATATTTATGTGGAGGAGGGCAGGGTGGTCTGCTTATGTTATAGAAAATCCCGTCTTCATGTGTAGTTAAATGAATTGAAGTGCAGAGTGATTGAGAAGCAAAAGGTCACAAGTGAAACGTAAATATGCCGATATGTGACAGTGAGAGGACGTAGATTTATTTACATAAATATACATGAGAAATAATAAGGATATAGGTAATAAGATTAGGAGTCCGTTGAGAAAGGAGTAACGTTACTTGTGATTGCTGAGAGGCTGGCGAGATAGTCGAGAGCGCTGCTTGGGTACCATTCCAACCGTAGCGGTTCTAGGTTACATATGGACTGGTCGAGAGTTCAGCGGAACATAGGTAGAGAGATATGAGGAGCAGGAAGTGACCTGCTGTGTCGTTCTATGTTTATCAAAATTAAAGGGCGACAATTGAGTAAGCCTACCAGTTTCAATCCCCCCATATATATATATATATATATATATATATATATATATATATATATATATATATATATATATATATATATGTGTGTGTGTGTGTGTGTTGTGTGTTTTTGTGTGGGTTTGTGTGTGTCTGCGTGTATATTTATATATATATATATATGTTTTAAATGTAGTATGACTTATTATGATAGTATTTGTATATAAATAAATGCAGCAACAGTTTCAATCACACACACACACACACACACACACACACACACATATATATATGCATATATGTGTGTGTGCGTGGGTGTGTATGTTTGTGTGTGTGTGCGTGTATATTTATATATATATATAAACATATATATATGTGTATATATACATATATATATCTATATATGTTTTATATATACATATATATACATATATATATATATATACATATGTTTTATATGCATATGTATTACTTATTATGATAGTACTTGTATATAAATTAATGCAGCAACTTTTCAACTCCGATATATAAAAAGTGTAGTACCAGAGCTATACATACTTCTTAACTTTTACCAGTTTAAAAGTGAAACGTCATTGTTAATGTTAATTATTTTTAAACATTTGTAATTGTAATAACGTGCATACAATTTTTTCGGCCTTATATTTACATATATGTATGTAATAATGTCTAAATCAATAGTTTGTATATAATAATTCTTAAATCAAAAGTTTGCATAACTCAACATTTTCATCAGACACAAAGAGGTGTTTAGTATTAACATGTATTTATTCATTCGTGTCTATTTATAAAGAAATAAGGGAATCAGTTTACTTACATTTACTTATAATAAACCGTTTGTTATTTACATATGAATTATATCTGTATATCTCGTATATGTCTCTGCATTCATGATAAACCTGCAAAAATAAACTATATATTTTAAAAATACTGCACGTGTTGAACTTCGGTTTCACAGTGTTTTTAAATAATCAATAATCTATTATGTAAATACATGTTCGTATGACAAGGTGTTTACACCCTGCAATCTATATTGACATTCTTCCTCAGATACAGATCGAATCAAACGTTATCATTTGTAAGTAAGAAAAAAAGTATTTATTACGACGTTTTTCTTATTCAAATTATATTTATTTTATTCGAAAGAGATAGATGCAGGGAAATATAATGGAATATTTCAATCTGATTTGTTAAAGTTGGGGATAGTTTTACTATTATAACATATTACATGAACACAGATTTGCTAGTCTTGATAGGATGATAGAAATGTTTTTAATACCTTTCATGTATATTATGTTAGGCCAGTTTTAATGTCTCTAACTTAAACATACCTTATGAGATGGTAAAAATTAGAAGCTCTATATTTTATTAAGCATATCAAAATTATTGTAGAACAATTATCAGCATGAACTAACTGTAATTAATTAATTTTTCGTCAATAACTTTATGTTATTCGAAATTATTTCGTTAATTATAATCTTCCTGATCTGATGTGTGGCACGATTACTGTTTTTATGTCGGTAATATCATAAGCCTTAACCTAAACGTAGACCCCATGAAAAAGTTTATTTCTTAGAACCGCGCACTCGTGGGACTCTCTTCCGTTTGCCTGCTTTCCAACTGATTACAAGTCCATCGTAAAAAGTTCCTGATGAGCCGTTCCACTTAACAAATATACCGTATTCCCATTACTATCGATTATTATATTGTCCAATTGACTACTGTACATTATTTATACCTTATCCTTGAGTGGGATCTGGACCCTGATATGTGGTGATGTCTATGGTAAAAAAAGTTCGCAAAAAGTATTATAGATTTTAATGCATATTTTATTTTTTTATAAATATGAGGAATTTGGTAATACACTTTGTTGTAAGGTCTATGTACTTATTTCCGTAATATTATTTTGTAACTGTAAATGGAATTATTCATTAGGAAAAAAGGGCATAAAAACAGTGTTATATTGTTGCCATTTCTTTCAGTTGATTTTAATGGATGTATTCAAAATAAAACTTGACGTTTTATCATGATCAGCAGAAAGATACGGCATAATATCAAGTTAATTAAAAACAGTTAAATTATGCTATTTACATTTATTGAGAATGAAAACTTGAAAACTTCTACCAGTGCGCATTTTTTTTTTTATGTCTGGTCATGTCTATATTTACGTTTAAAGGAAATGCGATGTTTTCCCAACGAATCACAAATGTATTCCGTCATAGTAAGACACAAAAAATGTCTACTGCTTAACTACGAACATCGAATACGACGAATAAAATATGGCGTTCTTTTCGTCAAAAACCTGGACAATCAGCATTTAAAAGTATAAGTACTATACTTTGCGTTCGTGTAAATATGAATGTTTGACTAAGGTGTGCATTGTGAGGGTGCAGGAGTTAATACTCTATATGTATGGTCTCTTTAATTATTCATGTTAACCGTATTTAGTATTATTTACATGATTTGTATGTTATAATGTTAGTTGCATATAGCACTTGTCATTAATCAGCTAATATAATTATATCCACTCTTTTATAGAAATTAATTTAATTTGTGAATCGATATCGATTTTTCAGTGTGTTTGTTTTTAGACTATAGGACATTATCAGTTTCAGTGCATCGATCTCTATACATAATTAATATATAATCACATTCCAATTAGTAAGGTGTGCAGTCGTACATTTTCTTTTGCCAGCACCACCTCAACTTCTAACTTTTCAAGTAAGTTTATTTACATGTTTTCATTATTAATAATTTAACTTATTTTTATTTACAAATTGCTGGTTCATACCATGCTTATATACGTTTGTTAATACAAAAGTATCAAGTGTATTTCGTGCATTTGATGTATTTCCATACATTTTGTTTTGTATATGCATTTAAAATCTTCGTAAATTGAAAAATAAGTATTTTATTTGTATACATCTGATGCGATGACTTACTGATTTTTATGTCTTAAGGTTCAAATAAACAGCTACAGATTGGATTGGAATAAACCCTACTAAAGTATAATTCTAACACTGGTTAATCTCGAAATAACAATCTGGACATGAGGATATTTAGAGGATCTATATGCAATAAATAGCTATTTTGGCATTAAATAAAGACACATTGAACATGATTTTTGCTTTGGAACTGTTTTGCATGAATCGAGCATTACGTTTTACATAATACAAGAGATTCAATGAAGGCGAGGCATTTGGAAGTGATGATAAAATGTAGGCACGCAGACCGAAAGAATTGATTGGTCAAATATAGAATATCATAACAAAGACCGTCACGTATATATAGAGACAATACATGCAGAGTTTGATGCATCTTGGTTAACTGGAAACACAATTATTCGCCAGAAAATCTAAGTCCCAAGGTTGCTCAGAGGTGATCAAAAAAAAAAAAAAAGAGATTGACATGAGAGCAGGATGATGTTGCGCACTCTTCCTATGAATCAGTTCTTGCTCTTGTGGACTTTTTGTTATTCCCTAAGCTCAGGAAAATCGCAGAGATGCTCATTATGGAACAATTAAGGGAGTGAAAGAAACCGAGATGATGATCACAGATACGCTCACTTGAGATGACTACGTTGAGAAATTCAAGAAGTTGTTGGAACAATTGCATTGCAGACGAAGGAGATTAAATCGGAAGCCCTATCGTTTAATTTTATTTACATTGGGTGAAAGTGACCATACGAAGAAAATCTGTAAATTTTATTGAAGTTACTTCGTGGATTCGAGATCGGTTTTAATGCATATTAGTTTTCAAGTTATAAGAGGATCTAATATAAACATATAATTTTCGTCATCGGTAAATTCTTCCACATAATTTAATTGTAACAGTGTAATATTACACTTTGCTTAAATGCCAGTTTGTAATCAAGAAACCATATATATATATATATATATATATATATATATATATATATATGCGTGGGTGCACGTGTATATCGTTTTTTTTTATTAAATTTTAACGCCAAACAAGACACATTGTCACTTTGGTGTAGGGGGCTACTATCAGGGGCAGCAACTACTTGGGCACTATGTTGGGATTTGGGCAGCAAGATGTCGGTTAACGTTACACTTGAACTTCTGCATGTCAGTACAGTTAGGGAAGCAGGGACCTGGAATGGAATTCCAGAGTCTAACGTGTCTGGGGAAGAAACTACTGGAGTAGAAAGATCTTTTACATCTAGGGATCTCTACTATGTGGGGAGGGATTTAGTTGCCTGTCGGGTTTGTCAAGGGTGTCTACGTCGTGGGGGCAGAAATGTCTTCAGTTCGTCAGAGCATTCACCACTAAATTACTTGTAGAACTGGCAGAGGGATGCAAGGTTTCGTCGATGGGACGGAGGCTGAAACTTAGATGCCAGTTCAGGGCCTATCAGATTGGCGATTCTCTTTTGAACCTTGTCTAGGAGCGAGAGCCTAGCAGCAGATGCACCAGCCCAAATGTGACAGCAATACTCCATACATGGGCGAATAGTTGCCTTATAGAGGTACAGGATACTTTCAGGCGTCAGTAATTTTCTAGCACGGTAGAGAGAGCCTACATTTTTCGCAGCGGCCTTGGCAATGTTTTCAATATAATTGTTCCAACTTATGTTTTCTGTGAACATTTACACTTTAGTTAAATGCCAGTTTTTTCATCAAAAAACGTATGTATAAATACACATATATATATATATATATATATATATATATATATATATATATATATATATATATATACTAACACCCGCAAAATAACTTAGACAAAAAGACATATTACCGAAGCTAAGAACCATTGAGACTAGCTAGTACCAGATGTATATCTTTTCTGCTTTCCTCGGCATTGTTTCCAATGCTCTTGAACATTCACTTGCAACTGATATCTAAAAACGCCGACTCCTACTAAAAAATGCAATTCTTGCCACAAAACTACCATGCGGAAACATAAATCACTTAATTATTATATTAACTCAGTAATGGGCATAATGCATTCGTTAGAGAACAGTGTGGTTTTGTAGATATAGAAAATGTACAAGAATGTAAAAATGCGTATTTTTTTAAAATATAACGATAGAAGTTATGTTAGTGAACAGTCGCCTGTTCTTGTAAGCAAGTAAAAATGAGATAGGATAATCCGAGAATTCGAAACTGGGTATCTAGGTCTGGAATTAAGATGCAGGAGAGTTCAAAATAAATAATACGGATATGTTATATAAAATTGAATGTAGAATTACCCATTATTCAGTTCACATAAAATAGTTTTGATATCTGTTTATGTGAAAAAGGAATTTGATGATGCAATTCTGTTTATGAAAATGAAATAAAATAAAATTGAGGTTATATAGATTCAAACAATAGAAAAATACAATAGAAAAATAAAATAGATTAGTCAAAAATAAGGTTGGAGCATTCTTCTTTGCAAGCATGTGTGGACGATGCGCGTGTTTTAAACAAATTGATGCGTGTAAGGCCACGGGACCGTTATGCACGTTGTTTTGTCAGGAATGACCTCACAAGTAAGAGATAAGTTGTCAATATACGTAGAGCTTTAGAGTAGTCAGTCATCAGTCAGTCAGTCAGTCAGAGAGAAGTCAGTACCGAGTCAGAGGTCGGACAAGGTCAGACAGACAGAGCTGGCATCCACCTTTGGAGGTGACAGGTTTAAAAAAAAAAAATCATGTAAAACTTTGAGCTCCTTGATGCGAAGCCATTAACCGGTCAAAAAATAAAGGACGTCATATCATTTTGTAGCAACTGTCTTGTGTTATGTCATTCAACAACAAAGGTATTATTAATTTGTATTATAAGAACTCTGTGTATAAACTCCTCAAATAATGTGTCCTCCCTCACCTATTATAAGTAATGACTGGTTCCTTTTCATGACGAAAGAACTGAGAATCATCATCTCAAAATATATCTGTTAAAGAAATATAATGTTTATAGAAACATCCCCAGACTGTCAGAACTGTATAAATGTCAATCTCTCTTCTATCTATATATCTATCGCCCTCTCATTGTGTATTACATGTCCCCGTCTCAACACACACACACACACACACTCACACACACATATACATATATATATATATATATATATATATATATATATATATATATATATATAAATATATATAAGGCATACTTATCAAGAAATCATCTCACCAACGAGACGCCAAAAACTTTAACATTAAGACTAAGAATTTTTAAGTAACCCCTCTCATCCTCCTACACTCACATACCCCCTTCCCCCTCCATGCATGCCTATGCCTTCAGGCACAACAGAAATTAACTTCTCAGACCCTCCTCCACAAGTCCCTTTAACTCCAAAACTAAAACATTACCGACATACCAAGCACCCCTCCCACCTTTCCACCTTGTTCACTTCGTCTTTTTTCCGCTCTTCTCGCATCCCTCCCCTAACATCATTCACTCTTTCATCCCATCATAACGAACATTTCTGTAAAAGTCTGAAGAAGCTACAGGCGGCCAAAAAACTACCGGATAACTGAAACAATAATGTAACTTAACAGAACTATACGGTAATAAAAAATAAAACGTATATTATTTATATATATATATATATATATATATATAACTATTTCATTTATTCACATAAATTTACTATACGAAAGTATAGATTTATGCGTAAACTTTAAGTATTTACTTCAAAAGTGCTCAATACGTAGGTAGAGCTAGTTAGTAATTTATAAAATATATATGACGACTAAGCTACACTGAATATTCTGCGTTTCATCCAACTATAGGATTCGTCAGGCTTATGCTATATATATATATATATATATATATATATATATATATATATATATATATATATATAGATATATATCCTTTAAGAACTGGACCTCTTGTGGGGAAACCCAACTTTATTAAGTCGCGTAAAGAAGACTTGTGGTCTTAACTAACTCTCTATCTAAAATATTAGGATGCCCAATGCTTCGAAAATATAACATTTTATGTCAGTAAATATATATACACACACCCACAAATATATGTTTGCGTGTGTATGTGTGTGTATGTGTATATACATATATTGGCATAGGTATCTATAAACATATAAAATATATCTTACTCTTTCTCTTTGTATAAATTCAGGTGTGAGTGCCTTTATATGTATGTGCATATATACAGGTTTATATATATATATCTTTATATAAATATATATATATGTATATATATATGTATATATATAACTATATATATACGTATATATATATATATATATATATATATATCTGTAATTTTTTTAGGTTGCTGGTTAATAGTTTGTGCTGAAGCCAACAACGCAGCCTCTTTTATCATTCTACCCAATCGAGCGAGATATTACATTTAATGCCTGAATAGAAAACAAGCTACCCACTCATCACCCGTATTTAATTGGAAATAATGTTTCTCAATTTGGCTACGTCTTGTAATTGCTCGCAGCGATTGTTCCGCACAAAATTTTACTGATTGTGAGATTTAACAAATGATCGATAGATATCAGCAAATGATATAAAAATTGGACAGCGTCGAATGACAAATCGACAGTTGATGTGTCTACACACACATGCGTACACCTGAACGTATGGTTTTAAAGAACATTTTTTTTCGATTTGTAAAAATTATTTCCGTCTTGATGAGCATCTTCACATACGTTGCTGGAAAATCAGTAATACTATTCACTAGACAAGAGAGTGTGTTACTTACACACGTATAATTAGAGACTACAGCCATTAAAATTTAGTTCGTTGGTGCTTTTACATCTTAGGTAGAATGCGTTAAAGTGGGTGCGATTTTAATAACTAGTAAAGAAATAATCATATAGTTTACGAGATATGCATTAGTAAAAACATAGAAATAAACGTATATGTCATTATTTTTCGAGCCATAACTGACACAGTATGTAGACAAAACAAATTTCCCTTCCTTCATCACTTACACATTCCTTCCTCTAAGTTCCCTATCAAATACACCTCAAAAACTGAATACAATAAGATCTCCCAGAAATGCATCTTTTCACATACGTTTTAAAAAAATCAAATATTGGCTTATTTAATAACTAAACTATCTTTATCAGTATCACTCGGGAAAATCATTCCGTATGACTATAACGATTACTTCCAGGGTTTTGTTTTTTTTACATATTCTTAATATTTATCTATTTCCCACAATTCCTTCCCTGAAATTTTTACACTTTGCATATATATATATATATATATATATATATATATATATATATATATATATATATATATATATTATTTATCTCATATGAAGTCTCCCTCAAACGTTTAAATGATGTTTACTCTTAATAAAACTATTCTGCAAGCTTGCTATTATCTGTATGTGGTGTGTTTACATATTATAACTTTTAAATCACAAACTCTAAACTCTGATGTACAACATTTCAAAACCACCAAGTATATTATATATTGAAACAGTGAATAATATGCACTATTATATAATATAAACTTATAGACAGACTCAGAAATATTTTATTTAAATCAACTCCAAATAAATAACTACAGACATATATGTATGTATGTATGTGTATATATATATGTATATATATATATATGCATATATATATTATATCATACATACATACATGTATATATATATATATATATATACTTTAATTGATTCAGATCAAATATCTACACTCATTTCATATCTTGACTTACTTTCTCCTTTGTTTTATCTCCTATATTTTAGATTTTGATTTTTGAATTTTACTTTAAATAACTATTCTTACTATTCCTAACTCAATTATTATTTAAAATATCATTAGCATTTATCATAAATATCACCATCACCAACATGTCTATCTCCATTACCTTCAGCGTTAACTCACTATTGTAACAATTACAGTAAATTTGTATAACTAAACATAGAGACAAATTAACTATATATATTTAGAGAGAGTATTATTAATAAAACTGCTATACAACTGTACAAAACGGTTGGGAACTTATTTAAGGCAACTTGTAATAGAGGCATTATCAGTATGGATTTGAAAAGAAAATCTGTTCATTTTACGTACATATTTTTGCATGTTACTGCAGCCGTAGAAGCAGGACACAGGGAAGTAATTTCAAAGCCTTACAGATCGAGAAAAAATGAATTAAGATAAAAAAAAAGGTTTATTGCAATGAGCGTTTTCTATAGAAAAAAAGCATGAGATCTTCTTGCTTGCCGGATAAGCCAGAGCTATGGAGCAGACCTCAGCGCAAAATACCCATGAACCACATAAAATGATATTTGTACAAAATCTCAAAATCAAAACATTTTCTTTATCTATTTTCACGATAAGAGACGATAAATGATAAGCCAAAATTTTGCATTAACAAACAAGTTCAGAAAAAAAGGAAGAAAACAGAAAATATAAAAAATATCAGGAAAAAAAAAGGAAACCAAAAAATATATAAACCACAAAATTAATAAATCTTGCCGATTTCGATTCCACGTAATAATTTCAGTTCATCGCAGACGTTATTCTTAAGAATAGATTGACATTCAGTTTTGTATTTTTCGCGACACAAATCATTTCCCCGAAGACTCTACTTAAAGCAAAATTAATTATCTACGACTTAGAACTGATTAAGAGGAAACGAATCGCCCGAGGTAGTTTCGTTCAATATTCATCCAAATAAATAAAATAACTTCATTAACTGACGTCATACGTGTACAGAACGGCTGCGATTATTTTGTATATCTATTATAAAAAAAAGATATAAGATTCGTCAAGGAAATTAAATTGGAGAGGTTCTCTGTTTAGTTTATATATGTGCCCCTTTCAGAAACCGCATTATGCCTATCAGACTACCTCAGTGGCCGACGTTGCCCGGATGTTTAGAGGTGTGTGTTAAGCAAAAAAAGTAGTAATGGGCAGGCGAAGGAGGAAAAGAACGTGAAAAAAACCCCGACGTCTTTGCTGTTGTAGACACAGGAAACAGGAATTGACGAAGGTTGAGATTGAAGCTGGTCAATCGAAAAGTGGAGACGACTTTCGAAAATGTCATCGTACAAAGCGCCCCCTCCTAGTTGAAAAGTGTCCAGTTTAGGTCGAAGAAATGAATGTTTTAGCCAGTTCTTCAATATTTGTTGTTTAAAAAGAACGCGATTTAAAGCGATCCCAATCTCGTGAAAATTCGTCGCCTTTGTCGACAGTTTTAGGCAAACATACAAACATACATACATACATACATACATACATCATACATAAATTTAAATAGACAGGTGAGACTTATATTATAGAATATGATGGGCGACACTTCCTGTCGGTCTGGGTTAAGGTCTTCTGCTGAAATAGTTTTAGCAGATTTTGTGCTATAGCACTAGGACCGTCGCTAAGACAACAGAGGCAAGAGATGAATTATCAAAGGTAAGTAATTATTGAAACAAAATAAAACTCATATATAGGTAGCAACCATCCTAGAAAGTGTCTCTGTTATCTGCTCACAATTTTCTACCAAATCACGTTACACGAACGGTTCGATGATGATACAATCAGCCGTTACTCTAATATTGTTATAGCACTCATGTAAAACATTGCAACTTATCGCTATGCTCGAAAAATAACTTGTAATCCAAAACAATGAACTCTAATCCTCAAATTGTTATTCGCACAGGTTATAACTGCGCATCTGTGTACGTCAGGTAAGTGTAACCACACATGTATATATGTTAAAAAATTGTATCAGCTTTATATAAAACTAGCGGACGTATCCGTCGTTGGCCGCGTGTGGAGAGTTGGTGTAATAAAGAAACCTCAAGGAGAGGGGTTTAAAACATGGTTAGCGGGGGAGGGAGAGGTGGGGCGGAATCAAAACAAGAGCAGGCAACCCGGGTAGACAGAGGTGTTAAAAAGACAGAGGTGTTAAAAGAGAGGTATTTAAAACGTAGTAAAAGACGATCCCGTAACACCGATGGGGAAAAAGATTAAAAAAAAATCTAACGCTTTAGGTGATGCATCCATTGCGAAACCGCAATTCGCGAACGTTGGGATTAAGGGTAGTCAATCGAAAGAAGACGGTGCCTTGCGAAAATCCCGATGCAGAATTCAACCCCTCCTTATGGAACAACTGCTCAGTTGATGGTAAAATAATTTATGATTTCGGCCAATTTGTGGATATTTATCGTCCGAGACATCGTGCCTTGAACGTTATCGATTTTGTCACGTTCCGATGTGTCCGTCGGAAGTATTTGCAGGGCATAAAACCACACACACATACACATATTTTGATTTTAAATAGGAGATGATGCACGTTTATATGTGTATTAACCGTCTGATCTTTTATTTTTTTCGTAGAACTCGCTTATTTTTGTTTTAGGGTATTCTTTAACCAGGTATGGGCAAGTTGTCGCAAACAAGTACAACTATCATAATATGTACACGCTAAATTAATTCGCATTATTTACGGAGGTGAAGTTTAAATTGATATACTACTGATGAACAGCGCATGTGAAATTATAGGTTTACATTCATATAAAAAGCAAATTCTATTTGTTACTGCAGCTGGCTTATACATTGTATACACACCCGCTTTTATATGTAGTATTGTCTTGTTATAGTATTATTATTAGATTTTTAAATTTTTAATACTCTTAGGTATTTTAAAGTAAACAATATTTTTGTGTAGCGGTGTGGGTGTATATATTGGTATGTTTAGTTTTACGCGTGGATATTTCATCGTCTAGATATAAATGTTTAAACAAGTCATATAACAATTATAGCAGTAACGGATAAATCGCAATCTCTTTTTAGTTTAACATCGGTCAGTGTAAAAAAAACATAATGTGCCCATTATTGGTCTTGATTTTACGGGTCCTCCCAAAAACTGCAAATGAAAATTCGTAAACTCGAAGTCTTAGTGGTATCTGTAGCAGCTTTATTTCGGATTCTCCCACAGCGAAAAGCTGCAACACTGGTCGTAGATTTTTACCGTCGACATTCTCTCCTACTCGAAGCCACTGCAACCCAGGACCGCCTTCCTTTCTTTGATTTCTAACCACGTCTGCTATCGCTGACGCCTAGCTCTTTACTAACTGATACGCGTTTTTTTTTTAAAGCACAATCGTTACGTCATAAGCATAGGTTAATTATATTATCACCTAATGTGTTTTATGTTGTTCTTCTAAGTTGTTAACTCAATTGTTACGATGATATTTTAAAGTAGCATCCTTAAATTACTGTAAATAAATACTTAATTCTAAGTATATTTATTATTCTGAAATATAAGTTTGCTAGCAAAACATTGACATATATAATCATAATAATACTCGACTAGAACACCTTCGACGTTGCCCTGGCATGCTGATATAATACTACAATATAAATTAGTGTAGTTTCTGTTATATCTTATAACGACGTGAAACGGAAACTCCGCGCACACTTCCATATTAATATCTCTAGTTTTGCAGAACATGGCGGCAGCAACATGAGTGATAAATAATTGAACACAATGGAATCTGCATTACATGTTTATATGCCACAAATATTACAATTAAAGGAAGTGAAGAACGAATGTATTCATCAAGTTGAATATAAAGACGTTTCCCTTTTGTTCGGAGCATTGACTATTCGCAATTCCGGCTGCAGAATTATGAGATCATGGAGAAAGTACTACAGCAAGTGACAATAATTTGTGCGATTTTTGATAACTACGTATGTGTAACATTAAACAGCGTGAGTAAAGTTGTTCAGATTAGTCGGAACCATTGTTCAAGATTAGAAAACATAGTGCGAAGTATACGCTTATCGTAGAATGTTTGCTTCCACCTAAGAGCGGGCAACTGTATCCAAGGATTAGCAGGCAAATAATACTTTGGATTATGTAGTATATATTAAACACTGAAAACGAGCCGCATACCTGTCTGTAATTTAGCTAATTACTCTGATCTATATCGGAAAACGCTAGAGACAGATGCATTAGGCAATCAAGGAGCTCGAGAATACCATCAAGAATGTGTTATGATCTGTTAGTGTAAAAATTAAACAATCCTGTTTTCATTTAAACGGTCGTATTTGAATATATGATAAAGTGGCAGTTTTAGTCGTTTAGAACTTCGTTACAGCTCCATCGTCCACTCATTTGGCGACCAAATTTCAAACATTTTCCCCAGTTTATAGATCATCATCTTAGCTATATTGTAAAAAAAAAAACAATTTCGTTCAGTAAAACAAAATTTATGATAGATGTTCTGGTGTTCAAAATCGTAAAAATACGTAAGAAGGTTAGCGACTACTGTTGTTACTAATTCACCGCTGTCGCGGATAGAGAAGTAACAAGTTAAACAGACAAGATCAAAGACTGAAAGGGAGATAATTTTGAGAGTTTATTGAAAGCAGACGAGTGCCGAAGATTTTTTATTACATATGTGTTTAGGGAGGCAAATATAAGACTGAAATTAATAAAAAGACCAAATGAATTTATTGGAAGCCTTGAAAAATCATGGATTGCAATAGAAAATACGAGCATGAAAAGTAATATGGATGAGCTGAAACATGGAAAAGTAAATGATTTGTTGTTAAAACTGAATAAGAAAAGGACAAGATATAAATTTCTAACTTAAAATATTGCAGCATCATATAATCAAGTTTTAATGCTGCAATATTTTAAGTTATACATTTATTATACTTTTTAGTCGTATATCTTGGCCTTTTCTTTTCCAGTTTTAACAAATATTTACTTATTCTTCCATGTTTATGCTTAATAATATTACTTTTCATACTCTCATTTTTCTATTGTAATGTATATATATATATATATATGCGTGTGTGTGTGCATATATATGTACATGTATACACACACAAACACAAAAACATATATATATATATATTTATATCAAATTTTAGTCATTCAATGAATTTAAATATTGATGACGTGAAATATTTGAGCTTCAGATCCAAAGAGATTTATTTTTCTATGTAAGACAAGGAACACATAATAAATATTTTAATGTGTTCTTTGTCATACATGGAATAATAAAAATCTCTGGATCTGAAACTACAAACATTTCACGTCATGAATTTTTAAAGACTAAAATTTTATTTATTTTCTCTATCTTGTATGTCGATTAATTCTTATTTAGGTGGGATAATACTTATATAATATTACTGCTAGTAATATCTTGTAAATCTTATAATCACTGGTTTCCATACCAGTTGATTGTTGGATTATTTTATTCCGAAGTATATATATATATATATATATATATATATATATATATATATATATATATATATATATACTAGCAAAATTACCCGTCGTTGACTGGGTTCAAAAACAGCCTACGGAAATTGGATTCTGATTTATTAAAGTATTATTGGTTATGAAAACGAAGGGTTGTAAAGAGAAAGTTTCGAATTTGGGGTATCCAAACCAAAGCAAAATATGATGAAAGTAAAAATAAAATAGATAACCCGCATAATTTAATATACCATACCTGTTCACACTGAAACACTATATATATATATATATATATATATATATATATATATATATATATATATATATATAATACAGAATATATGTTATACAGAAAAAATAATGATTCCAATTATTTGACCATCAGATAAAAATATGCATATATACTAAGTTGTCTTAAAGTGTGTATCTCAAGTGTTGCCAGGTGTGTCTGCCTTCATCGAAGAATTTTAGAATGTTTCTAGCCAATTTGAACTTTGTAACGCTGTTTGATCTTGACTTATGAGAGGAGTCATCGTGTACCTTAGTCCTCCCTCAGGATTTTCCTCCTTTAATTACTGTATGACTATTGTTGGTCGAGCTAAAAATAAAATGTTTATTATCCGGAGTTGTCAGCTGAATAAAAGACATTTATTTGCCTTCCCCGCTCCTTTGACTTTACATCAAATTCGATATATTTCAGTGCAGTTCTTTTAGTATACATCATTATTAATACTATATATATATATATATATATATATATATATATACTGGCAAATGTACCCGTCGTTGACTCGGTTCAAAAACAACCTACAGAAAATTGGCTCTGATTTATTAAAGTATAATAGGTTATGAAAAGGAAAGTTTGTAAAGAGATAGCTTCGAATTTGGGAGTACCAACACTAAGCAAAATATGATAAAAGTAAAAAGAAAATAGATAAACCCCATAATCTATTATACAATGCCTGTTCATACTGACACACTTATCACAATATTCTGTGGATCTATATTAAAACACCTTGTTAAACTTTGTGACATATTTCCATTCTATGGAGGTTAGGCGCGAACGAACACCCCATAATTTTATTATACACTATTTCTTCAAACTGAAACATAAGTATCAAAGTATTATTAAACAGATAGATATGAAATATCTTTATTAAAGTTTGTGGCTATTTCCATTCTATGGAGGTCAGGCGCGAACGCCGACCCCACAATTTTATTATACCATTCCTATTAAAGATAGAACATACTCATCAAAATATTCCTATATCATAAATACTTGTAACGTTTTTTTTTTTTTATTTTAATTTTTTTTTCCCATACTTTGTGGACCAGGCGCGTAAGCAGGCCCCACAATTTTTATGAACCTCCATTCTGCAGGATCAAACATACCCATTCCTGTTTCTCGATATACCTTCTATCATTATATGTACTCAGTGTTTTTAAATAGTCAACCACATAGGAGCCTATTCGTGAGCAGACACACGCACACACACAGACATCCAGCTTTATATATATATATATATATATATATATATATATATATATATATATATATATATATAAAGAACGCTCGGTGAGTGCTCTTTATATACAGGCGCATTATTCTTGTGTTAGACTAGTCTGTCAAGTTGCAGTTTATTTAGAATATAAAAACAACCATAAAATGCTATAAATAATAAATCTTGATTAATTTTATTTTATTATCAATTATGTAGTTTACACTCCAGAGCTAGTAATAAAAAATCTCTGCACTTGCAAACTTTGCGCATATTAAAATAAAAATATATATTAAGTATCCCAGAGGAAAGTGTAGCGAATGATTATACAATATTAAGGTTACGTGCAATTAGAACCGATTTACTGCCCAGTTTGAGGTTAATCTAAACGCAATTAAACATACATTTTAAATAATTAAAAACTATGAGTATTTTCCAGGTGCTTTCAATAAGTTTTCAGACTATTTTGTACAGACATTTAATATTGGTTTTAACTTTGTAAAATTCACCATGCTTTTGCTACACAACTCACATAATGGCTGACTAGTTTTTTGCTTTAAAGTTTAGAGGAACAGCTACGACAGGAATTGGAATGCACACTACTAAAGTCAGCTGGTGAATTTTAAGAATGCAATTTGCACAGCAGGACACTTCAGGAGAAATGTATAGAATACAATTGTGTTTTTAAGTTGAAAAAAGTCCACAGAAACGTACTGAATGCTGCAAACTGTGTTTAGACATTCTTGTATGTATTAAGCATCGATTTTTAAGTGACGTAATACATTCCAGGTAGGCAATAAGTCTGACAGGTATGATGAGAGGTGTGGAAGAGGTAAGGAAGTCAGAGCACTAAAGTTTATTTGTTAAATATAGAATTTCATGGATGAGGACGGTCGTGTATCTACAGAAAACAACCGCACACTTCAATATAATTGCGGAAAATATACAGTCACTTATTCAGGAGGAACTTACGATGCTTGTACTCACGCGAAGATTTTCCTAATCATAATCTATCCTTGTCACAAACTATTTGACGAAGATGGCATGAAGATGGTTCCTCACCTTCCCTATAGTAAAACATTGCTTCCTGTTTTTTTTTTTTTTTTTTTTAATTATTTCTTTAAGTTTGAAGAAAACATTAGATTCTTATAAGGCAATTCAAGTGAGAAAAGGAGGACCTGGTGAGGATCACTAACACGCTCGAGCAAGAAGACTTGATAGGGTCTTATGAAAGTTGTTTGGACTTTACGACGTGTGCATTAAAGCTGAAGGAGATTACTTCGAAGAGACTTAGTTTCATGTGTGTAACATCATAAAAGAGCTTATAAAAAACGTCTGCAAGCTTATTTAAGATTCTACGTATTTGCGTAACTATATCTGAAGTATGCATTTAACTTCATTATAATAAAAATGAAAGTTTAAAATTGTAGTGTGCTATCGCGTATTCGATTTCAGGCAGAATACGAGAGGTGTACAATAAGTAATTCCCCTGGCCCACTTCCCATAGAAGTAGAGCAACGAAATTTGGCACAGTTATTAGTCTTTCTCTACATAAGAAACCACCCAGAGTTATGCATTTTACAATCGTTTGATGCAGAGCTTGAAACCGTTTTTGTAGACCACCTCAGCTTGGTCCTCCAACCACGATGTGACTTCAGAAATCAAGGCTGCATCATCTGGGAAACGCTTTACTTTCAATAACAACTTCATGGATGGGAATAGGTGAAAGTCCGAGGGTGCAAGGTCAAGAGAGTAGGGAGGATGGGAAAGGATTTCATAACCAAACGCCCGTGCTTCTTATCTGGCGGCATGCGAGTTGTGGACCGGAGCGTTTTCCTGCAGGGGGAGGGTACGTTTGCTGAGCTTGCCCCGCCTCTAGATTTTGATAGCTTCTCTTAATTTCCTGAAAAGTGAAGCATAATAGGCTCCTGTAATTGTCGTACATTTCGCCAAGATATCTGTCATCACTACTCCGTCCTGGTCCAAGAAGACTGTGAGCATGACCTTGCCAGCAGAGGGTTGCACCCTTTGCGGTCTTTGGAGGTTGTGATTCCAGTGCTGCATTGACTGGACTTTGGCCTTTGGTAATCCTATTTAATCAGTCTTTTTATAAACTTTGACTCATCTTCTTGGCACATCTCCAAATTTATCCTCGAGCACTCGACAGATTCTCGCTTCTGGAATGGTGTGAGCAACCAGGGAATCCATCTGGCAGACACCTTATGCATATGCAAATGGTCATTAATGATAGTTCCACAGACCCCGTACTAATCTTAACAACTGGAGGTATTTGGTGAATATTAATGCGTCGATCTTCCAAAATGGCAGCTTCAACTTGACGGACAGACACCTTATCAATGGCAGAAGGGGGGGCGACCAGGTCTGGAAGCTATTTCCACAGCCTTTCGGCCATGTCTGAATTCCCGATGACAGCGTTTTACAGGAACACATGATGGGGTATTATCCCCATAAGTTTCTTTCATTTCATCAAAAGTATCCTGTGGTGTGCGTCCTTTCAAATACAAAAACCGGATCACTGCTCGACATTCAACAGGCCCCATTTCACACCTGACTCAGTTCAAACACCTGTAAAACAGAAACCACAATTAGTTCAGAGCTGTAATTTGCCACATAACCCGAAGAGATATAAATCCGTGCACATGCAAAATTCCATTAGATCAGACAAAAGGAAGTTAGTCAGGGGCATTACTTATGGAACGCCCCTCGTATAAAGGAATACTCTCTCCCAAAGTTTATTAATATTATTGTTCATCTCTGCTGTATTGACTATATTTTTGTGTAAGATAAAACAGTGTGTAAGGTTTCAGAATTAAGAGGAATAATCGCGAAGAAAACACATTACGGATACACACACATACACACACGCATATATGTGTATATATAGCATTATTATTAATAAGATCCACGTTTAAGAAGCACGCGGACAGAAATAAGAATAACGATAACGTTCGAAGTTGTATCTTTAAATAAACAGATAGTTGTTCATTTAAAGTTTAAATTTTTCGGCTTATGAAAAAGCCTTGATTGGGATTATTTTTAAAAAAAAACATACAATGAATTTTCTTGCTGCAATATTTTAAGTTATAAATGTATTATATTTATCACTAGAATATCTTGACTTTTTCTTTTCCAGTTTTAATAACTAATCATTTTACTTTTCTAAGTTTAATCTTAACCATATTAGTTTTCATGCTCACGTTTTTCTACGTAATATTAAGCATGTACGTACGAAAATTCCCGTATTTATTCATTGAGAGATATTCACAGATCGAAAACACGTCTTCCTTCGTTATTGAAGAAATATATTTAAACCTGTTTTGACAGATTCACACATGCATATATTTATCAGTGAATCTACAATAAAAATACAATAAGTGCAAGCGATAGATCGATTGTTCTTATACTACGTGTGATTTTTTTTTACCTTTTTTAACACTGACCAAATTCATCCGTTCGTCGAATGCATAAATAAAATAAAATATTAATGCAAAAAGATTATAAAATACTAAAAATAAAAATAAAAAAATTAATGGCGATCTTCTGATTAAGCTTCTGTTGAATCGGCAATCAACGCCAATCAATCGATCGTCACAATCAATTGTCTTTAATGAATCAATGTTTGTTTCTGATTTAAAGCCGGGTAAATAATAGCATTCGTTGTGTTTCTAATTATTTTCACAAGTAAAAAACCCGATAAAACTTTTTTTTTTTGATACTTCGATGTTTATCAACAATAATGGGTCGTTATCCAAAGATCTAATACTTCTGATATAGAAACATTGTATTCAATATAACACCATAAACTGTATGTCCGCGTTAGAATATTATTTTTACATAGGCGTCACCCCTTATCAAGGCCGATAGGCCACTCAAGGATAAGTGTTAAATAATGTAGAGTAATCAAAAGGACAATATAGTAATCGATACTAATGGAAGTTCGGTACATTTGTTAACTTAAGTGGAACGGCTCATCAGAAACTTGTTCACGTTGGACTTGAAGACAACCATATTATAGACAGCTGGAAAGCAGGAAAACGGAAGACAATTCCACAGGCGTGCAGTTCTAAGAAAGAAGCTTTGATCATGGATCTATGTTTAGGTTTAGGCACAAATAAAGAGTGGGGAAAATTATTGATAATGTTTTCAGCTAGTCTAGTGTTTCTTGTGAAAGTTTGGCGAGGGGGGACCATAGATTGAAGCTCAGTCGAACGCTTTCCGTGAAAATAACGATGAAGCAGAGACAAACTCGCAATATCTCTTCTGTGAGATAGAGGTTGCAGGAAAGTGAAAAGGACATCTCCCACCAGGCCACGAAGTCTATTTTGAGCCCTATCAAGGCAGGACAAGTCTTTTCTAGTAGCTCCTGCCCATATGTGGCAACAGTATTCCATCCTTGGACGTATCTGGCTCTAATATAGATAGACAATTGCATCAGCAGTGAGATATCTAATGCATCGATAGAAGGATCCGACCATTTTTCCAGCGGCCTTGGCAACAGATTTGATGTACGTATTCCATTTAAGATCAGGAGTAAAGGTCAAGCCCAGAAGCCCGTCAACACTTGAGGTCTCCCCAAGACCAGAGTCATTCATTTTAATTGATGCCAGATGGGGATAAGAACGTTGATGATGTAAAGATAGAAGCTTGGTTTTAGATGCATTAAAAGTAACCAGCCACTCCTTTCCCCATTGTACAACGTGATCAAGATCAGAGGAGAGATAATCGGAGAGAACTTTGTCGTTTACTGTCTTAGATATGCTACCATAGATGGTAGTGTCGTCAGCAAAAATGTATATGAATGATGTAAGGATGTGATTTGGAAGATCATTAATGTAGATCAGGAAAAGAGTTGGGCCCAGGATGGACCCCTGAGGGGCTCCAGCATTTATACTGTGAGCTTCTGATTTTTGCCCATAAACTACTACTCTTATGAACCTATCAGAGAGAATGGATTTAATAATTGAAAAGGCATTTCCAATAATACCGTAGCTTGAAATCTTGTGAAGTAGGCCCTTATACCATACCTTATCGAAGGCCTTCGATATGTCAAGAGCAATTGCCCTAGAAAGGTTGCCTCTGTCGAGAGATTCGCTAATCCTATGAGATATAACTGTAAACACATATGATGTAGATCTAGCAGAACGGAAACCATATTGTGTGTCACTAAGAAGGTTATTTTTGCTGAGATGGTTGATCACTTCTCTATTTAACACAGATTCCAGCAACTTACTCATGACGCACAGGAGACTTATTGGTCTGTACTGAGAGGGGGATGAACGATCACCTGAATTCTTAAATACAGGGCATACTGATGGGAAGCAATTCTCTTTAAGACAAAGTTTAAACAGTTTTGTAAGTATGGGTGCTAGTTCTGATTGAAGTTTTTTTGAGTACTATAATTGGAATACCGCCAGGGCCGGTTGCTTTACTGAAGCCAAGGTTTTTTATAAGCTTGGCAACATCACATACATATATTTGTATATCACATAGTGTGTTTTCTGATACAGGAAGAAATATTGGGGGTTGGCGGCCTTGGTCGCAAAGGGTAGAATTGGCTGCAAAGTTCTTGGCAATGAGTTTGGCTTTGTCTGATGCTGACGAGATTAACTCAGGTCCATTGATGATAGTTGGGATAGAGCACACGCTTCTGTTCAGGATTCTGTTTGCAATTTGCCAAAACTGGTGGGAACCAAGCCGCTGCTCAGCTACTTTGGACTTGACGGACTGCACATACAACTCTCTTTCGTTTTTTATTACTTTCTTACAATGGTTGCTGGCAGTCCTGAAAGCGGCTTTAGTTTCCATACATCTATTACGTTAGAAGCAGTGGAAAAAGTGATTTCTGTGCGCAATAGCAGCAGCATATTCTAGGGAAAACCATGGCTGGCTGTTAGGTTTTTGCTGGAACTTTTTCGAGGGTATGAAATTGTCTATACCTACAATTAACCATTCTGTCAGGTCTGATACTATAGACGACACATCCTTTTTAAACATGGACCGCAGAGGAAGATCCGATATAAAAGTACGGAAAATATCCCAGTCAGCCATAGTGTATCGATATACTGTACGATGGAGAGGTACGTCTGAGGACTTATTACATTTCATTTTTATATTAATTGATACAACTGAGTAGTCGGAAGATACAAGAGGAAACAGAACGGAAACTGAATATAGTTCAGGGCAAGTTGTGAGAAAAAGGTGTAGAAGACTTGCATACTGGCCGTCATATCGGGCACACGGGTGGGTTCGTGAACAATCTGAGTAAGGTCATAAGCAATGGAGAAATCATGACAGAATCTCCCCTCATCATCGGTCTTGTTTGAGTGGGTCAACCATTCCACATTGTGAACATTGAAGTCTCCACATACGTGAATGTTAGCTGAAGGATATGCTGATAGAACTTGGTCAATTTTCTCAGATATGCTTTTAAAGATAGTAACTCCGCTGTTATGGGGGCGATAGAGAGTAAATATAAATGCCGTAGTGTGATACTTATTGGCATTTCCTAGTTGTCTGCTTGGCTTAATGCATTCGTTTACGGACTTTGGAAATTGTATGTCTGCTTAAAATATATTTATTAATTTATTTATTGCGGACGACTATCCTCATCTTTCTTGGTTGTTGCTTCATGAAGTTTCGGCCAACTATTCCTATGGCTTTCGTCAGGTGGTTACCGCGACGGGATAGGAACTCCGAATCTCCTAACTGCGCCCTTTCAATTACTGCCTTCCATAGTTGTTGTCAACTCACGACGTTTTGACCAAGTAAGCCGCAGGCCGGCTTTGGGTAGGATTGAAACCGCTATGTTTAGATATTTCTCACCTGAAACCGTAGAGATTCACCGTCTCTATCCACTGCGCCAAAGAGGGATCAAGGTTGGATTTTTTGGTCTCATGAATCCGCATTTATTTATTATCTGATCTTCCATTGCCGGAATCCGTACTGAATCGTACATATATATATATATATATATATATATATATATATATATATATATATATATATATATATATATATAATTTAAGTGGATTTATTGAAATAAGTATTATTTATTTTTTTATTTATTGCGGATTATTATCCTCATCGTTCTTAGTATGAAAAAGATGAGAATAATCAGCAATAAATAAATTAAAAAAATAATATTCATTTCAATAATTCAAATTAAATGATATATTTAAATATGTTTGTAGAAAATTTCCTGTCCATGATGTTACATGATTTATAACATATTAGTTGGTAAGAATAGAATCACCATCAAATTAACACATATTAAGTAGCGCAACTCTAAACGAGTGTGCTGAACGTATCTGTCCTGAATCGCTTTTATTCTTTCAGAAACACCAAAGAGTACAGTAATGTTTTTTAATTGACGCTATCTCATTATATTGTAGTTGTTTTATCGTTGTTGAGTATCACTCATACATAAACTGAAAATAAGGCATATGATTATTGTTAACATTCCTTACAACGTTAGTTAGCATTCTCTTCCAGAAAACGTTAGATGCTCACGAGAAAATTACGCAAAATTTGCCTACATCAGTAAGTGAAATGTATTCGTGAAACGTACTGGATTCGAACGTACAAAACCAGGGTTCCCAGCCCGTGTATTTAACCACATATTCCTCATAAATTACTGGAATTGATGTATTCACATGTATGTATGCTTTAAATGACAAATAGCACAAAACACAACTTTTCAAATGTCAAATTGGATTTACTGATCCTTATTTTATCATTATATATTCGTTTACTAGTCTGGGCACCCGGCGTTACCCGGGTGTTTGGAGGTGTGTTTTGAGTAAAACAGAACAAAATGATCCTATGCAGGCAGGCTCGAATCCTTACCACAAATGAAGAAAAGAAAGTGATAAAAAAAAATACGTGGCGTCTTTGTCGTCTATCGCAAAACCAGAAGTGGCGAAGGTTTAAATAAAGTGAATCAAAAAGAGAGGATGACCTTCGAAAATATCGGCGAAAAAAAAACGACCCTTTTCCTGAAGAAAAGTGCCTAGTTGAGAGTAAAGGAACTAATATTTATAACCAATATTTCGATATTGGTCGTCCGAAGGGTCGGGCTTCAAAACAATATCAGCCAAAAGAAAATCCATCGCCCCTGTCGAAAGTTTTAGACATACATACAAACATACACACATACATGCGTAGATTTAAACAGACAGCGTTTAGCTTACGACTTACTTTTTCCTTTGACGTTAATGCCTGGATTATGAAGACAGGTTTGATAAAAAATAATTAAACGTGAACCAATAACTATTTTTCTACCCATGCATATTCGTAATGCCGTCGGTTGACCATCACCTAGCAAAATCGATTTTTTTTAATTTTCACACTTTTGCACCGATTTCTCCCGGTTAAAACCTTAATATAAAGTTCCGCATAGGTTCGAATACCCTACATATAGTTTTATGTCAGTAGACCTAAAACTGATCGGGGATTGTAGAAAGATTTTTTTAAACACACACACACACACATATATATATATATATATATGTATATATATACATAGATATATATACGCAGAATAAATACATGTAGAAAAAGGGTGTGTATTTACTATAAACTTTCTACGCAAATATTACGCAAGAATAAATCTTGCAGAATATCTGAACGAATATAATTTCACTTAATAGTAATCTAAAGATGATCTTCCCATCAGTAAAAAGAGATAGAGATTAATTTAAAATAGAGAATAAAAATAGATTTGTTGAAAATTATACAGATTCGCTAGATCTTTTACAGATGAATGCACTTCCACAACACTTATTTACCAAAATTATAATAATAAATAGATAGAAAGGGTCGCCTTTAATATGAGTATCAATACAAACACAAAAAATTAATAAGACTAGAGTCGTATGCAGAATGTTAGAGTAGGAAAGGGCCTTAAATCATAACGTATAAATGTGTGACATTCATTAGTTTATACATGCTTAATTTTTAGTATTACGTTTTTTTTTAATAATTACTTCTCTGCTTGTTTATAACGATGTGTTCCAACCGAAAACTGGTAGCTGATCGTCTTTTGAAAATGAAAAATAGACGAGTAAATAAATACAAATATTTTATAATGAAGCAAAATATTTTTTTTTTAATTAATCATTTTCGATTATCTTATAATATTACAAATATTATTAAACGCAAAAGTCATAATTGAATTAGTATCCATATGGAAATGCCGATATGTTTGTGACAAACCTAGTTTTACGATATACTTGAAAATTCACAAAGTATACAATATGGAAACTTCGAGAAAACTAGACAACGTATACATGGCCGTATTTATTTTGTACACTCATATAACTTGATACGCACACTAATACACACACACATACACAAACATATATATAGTTGATTGGTGCAAAAATAATCTCGGTTTCTATCATATATATATATATGTATATATATATATATATATATATATATATATATATATATATATATATATATACACGTCTAAAACCCGACATTATTTTTGCTAATCTATATATATATATATATATATATATATATATATATATATATATATATATATATATATATATATATATATATATATATATATATGTATATATATAGTATATACACACACACACATATATATATATATCGAGATTTCAAATCTAGCAATTTATATATATACATATATATATGTATATATATATACATATATATATGAATGTATGTAAACATAGGTGTATAATCGTAACTACCTATGGTATATTGATATTCTACCTCTGTACAAAAGACTTAGGAATATATCAATATCGATGCCTTGTTTGAGTCGATTCATAATATTCTGATGTCAAGGTAAACATTGCCTGCGGTAGATTCTCTAGCGACGATAACATGAAGCGTGTTAATGTAAACACCACAACAGATTAAAACAACTAGAGGCATTATCTTGATAGTTCATGAAACAAAGTCTTTAATATTTTTCATATAAATAGGGGAGAATCTAAGCCAATACGACACTTTCTTCCCCAGGCTGCAAAAAATTTGCATTGTTTTACTCAGGCATACATTGACCCAGACACAGACAAATACAAAGACACAGACACACGCATACATATACACGTATATATATATATATATATATATATATATATATATATATATATATATATATATATATATGTATATATATATATATGCGTGTGTGTATAAACTCCGTCCTTCGCTTTATTGAAGATTCGTAAAATATCAATATTTCACTAAATATATGTAAAAAAAATACAAATTATATAATCAAATGACTGTTTAAAGGTTAGTTATTTACCAAAATGTTTTTTTCAAATTCATACGATATGCCCAAGGTTGTGCCATTTAATTCTTTATCAATGAAATTTCCACTGTCTATCGCTATATTGCAGTTCTCTTAAAATGTTGTATTTGAGCAAATATATAATGTCTAATCATGAAAACTTTACATATATTATATTTTTTTTTATTTTAAAGAATAATAAACAAAAAGCATACACTAGGTTTTAGCCTCAAATAAAAAAAAATATATTTGTCGCCATATCCACCAATTTTAAAAATAACTTTAAACAAAGTCAATTGTTTGATCTGAAAAGGAGTTATGGTTCTGACGACACCAAATATTTTCCTCCACAGTGCATCCTCTTTAAGTAAATTACTCTTCTCTCTCATAAACACCTCTTTTCTATATTGACAAGCAATCTTAAATGGGGTTAAGATCCGGAGAAACGGTGGCCAGCCCATAGGGGTTCCTCCAAAGAAGTCCGCAGATTTAAGGAAGGCTGCAGTCGCCCTAGTAGAATGGGATGGTGCATTGTCATGCACAAAAATCATCTAAAAGCGATATGACTATGGTAGGTCATCTAGCTATTCTGACAAATGTTTATCAAAAAAAGGCAGTGTACGCATTGCTGGTAAGTTTTACACCTTTTGGAACTCCGAATGGTCCAACCAATTTATTCTCAATGATTCTCGCCTAAACATGATGCCTCCACCTCTTTGTTGGCGATTGACTATCTCAGGGATTGGAGTTCTGTTCGAGTTCCAAACTTAGGCCCATTTTTCCGGACCGTCAACTGTAGCACGGGTATCATCTATAAATAGAACATGTTGCTAATCTAATGTCATGTAATTCTGTGCCTAAGCCATTCGTTTTCCTTATGTTGTTTTCTCGATGGAGGCTTTAGAATAGTTTCATCTTCCTTACCATCTCATTCAACACATTACATCGCGCCTGACTGGATATTAGAGCGATTCCAGCTATTGCAAAAATGGAATTACTGGTGCTGGTTGTGTTTTGCTTGACTTCCCTAAGAATTTTCCGAATATCACGATGTGAAATGTTTCTCCTGGTGCCCATTATCCTTTGAGAATTTGGTGTTGGGGTTGTTCACGAATGGAGCCAGAGGTTTAGATTCCTTTCCCGCTCTATAGCTTATCTTTGATGAACAACCTTCTGCAAATCTAGCAACAACTATTTCCTTTTCAGTAACCGTTAGTCGCCCCTTTTTGGCATTTTAGAAGACCTGCAATAACGCGGTCGATAGTATAAATGGCTTGATAATAAACAAAATGTCATAACTTCGTGAATATCGCATGGTTTTGAATAAAATTTTGGGAAATTACTAACCTTGAATCAGATATTTGATGATAATATTTTCATTTTATTGTGACGTACATTTAGGGAAATATTGATATTTTACTAATTTGCAATAAAGCGTTTGACGCTATATATATATATATATATATATATATATATATATATATATATATATATATATATATATATATATATATTCCCTGCAAAATCACATTGCCACACTGGTTCTCGCCAGATTACCGAAGATAAGCAAGGTTGAGCCTGGCCAGTGCCAGATGGGTGACCATTTGTGAAGTCTAGGCGCTGTATTTACCGCTGCATGTTTTAATCTCCAATCCATTAAGACCAGAGTTTTTGGGTAAATATCAGATATTTAGTAATTTACATGCAGTATTAGAGAAGCAAATGACTGTGATTAAAACCTTTTATGGCTGTACATTGCTGTGAATGATGGGGTTCCGCCTTAATGTTCTACCTTACAGATAATCAGTGAGGCCATTACATTTCTAACAATAATTATTTGTTAAATTCTGATCAAATGTCGCTGAGATGTGAGACTTTTAAACTGCTATTGATGGAGATGAAACTAAAACTTTACTCTCTACTCAATCACCGCCAGACGTTTTCGGTAAATATCAGATATGTTCTAATTCATATGGTAAACAAATTACTTGGTTTGACACATTGGTAAATATGCATTATCTTTCCACATTTAATGATCCTTTTAAATTAGCACCATTATAGTCTTTCGTTCATGTTGAAAACTAAAATAACGTTTCATAAAATTTCAGAAAACTAGTAGTTTCCAAAATATGAAGAAACTATAGTTTAAAAACTGTGGGGTTTCTGTTTTATATTTGATTTACGTTAAATGGGCACCTAATTTACATGAGAAAGCGGGGGCCACATGTTTTTGTGTTTTTTTAGTGGTGTTCATTTGTTAATTATGATTTGGTAGACCAACAGACTCTATCTTAAGAACATTATTTATTTGCCGAATATTTAAATACGATATTCATTTTCAGAAACCTATGGACGCAAGATTATTTTCTTATGATTTGTGTTGGTCTAACAGGATAATATAAGTTAGTCCTAAAAAAATAACAGAATTCACTCCCAAGTATTCATTTTACGTTACATTTATACAGAAACGTGTCATCCTTATTTTTAATCTATAATTCTGTCATGTCTTTAAAACTACTTGTTTTCTTAAACTTTAAACGTTTTTTTTTGTTTTCAGCTACCACAAATCATATAAGAGTTGACAAGGATTTTGTTAGAGTAGAAAGGTACTGCCTCTTCAACGAATAATTTCAAGGTTGTAAAACGTGTCAAACACATGCTCTGGATGATGGATGATTTCCCTTATACACACAGACACAGACACACACAGACACACACACCCACACCCACACATATATATATATATATACTTATATGCATATATATATATATATATGAGAATAACAAAAATAGTATTTCGACAAAATAAAGAAAAAAGAACAAACAAACCGAGTTATGTGTTCATCAACGTTTCGTCCTTCTTTCGTGACTCCCGAGGAATGTCGAAATACTTGCTTTGTTCTTTTTTCTTTCTCTCCCTCTCTCTTTTTTTACAAGGGTGTCACCACTTATCAAGGCCCAGAGGCCACTCGAGGATAAGGGTTAATAGGTATACATTAGTCATTGTGATTTTAGCATAGTAAACAATGGGAATTTTGAAACTTGGATTACTTAGGGGGACGATTCAATTAGAACTTCTTCACATTAGACTTTTTCGTTTTTTTTTCATAGGTATCAACTCATTATCAATGCCAAGAGGCCACTCAAGGATAAGGGTTAAATAGTGTACAGTAGAAATTGGACAATATAACAATCATTAGTAATGAAAATTTGTTAAATTTGATAACTTATATTGAACGGCTCATCAAGAACTTATTTACGTAAGACTTGAAGACAACCATATTGTAGTCAGCCGGAAAGCAGGAAAACGGAAGACAATTCCACAGGCGTGCAGTTCTAATAAAAAAGCTTTGTTCGTGGAATCTACGTTTAGGTTTAGGCACAACATATGTATATATATATATATATATATATATATATAATATTATATATATATTATATATATATTATATATATATAATATATATATATTATATATATATAATAATATATATATATTATATATATATATTATATATATATATATATATATATATATATATATAATTTTTAAAACAGTAATCTACATACACGCGTGTTTCGATGTCGTTACCTCTCGTCAGCGTAGTTCAACTGTTTCTAGGGATCGAACCTCATACCATGTTTTCCACAGCCCGATTCCTTAACCGTTAGGCCACATACCCTAGATTAATTATACTGTTTATTTTTATCGCTTATAAATTTAGATGTGTTATTGTTGTTTTTTCAAGCGATACATACGTTAATATTGGCTCCGCCTCGAAGCTTATTTTTTTATTTACTTAGAAAGTCGCCCTTATATATATATATATATATATATATATATATATATATATATATATATATATATATATATATATATCGTATCAACATTGGATATTGAAATGCTCATATTTTTGGTTCTATGGGAGGAAAGTACTTAAAAATGCCCCAGCTTTTTTAACATTATAATAATAATAATATCTGGTTTAAATTTTATTCGAATTCGTAAAAAAGAACCTATATATTAAAACCCATAACATGTGACCCAATTTTTCTTCATTTGTATAAAGTGTCATGGCAAGTCAGGTTCAGTGTTACTGCTTTGGGATAAAATTTGCTTAGGGGTTTTCTTGTTTGGTTGTATTCCCTGTTACCTTGCCAGTTCACTAAATATATAACTATAATAATAGCTATATATATATATACATATATATGTGTGTGTGTATGTGTGTGTGTGTGTGTGACATGAATTTCTTGTGCGGTTTAGTAATTATGTAAGTGGTTCCTCTACGAAATAGAATGTTCTTTAGTATGCAAGCTTCCATTGCAATGCTTCCGAAGCCTTCGGTATTAACCGTTCCGAGTTTGGATCTCCCGAGTAATCAGTTTCGTATTCTTAAAATGGCATCTGATAATTGTGTCCGACGGCGCATCATCTACAGCAACGTCACATTGCCGAAATAGTTACAGAAAATAGCGTTTCGCTGAACATCGCCACATATTAAAAGAAGCTAAGACAAATTGGGGAATATTTAGCAAGGTGCGTTCTTGTATTTATGAAAAAAATATGCAGTTAAACCGCGTTGCCCAGGAATCAATAAATCATTATTTTAACCCGCTACGTATAATTATTTTGCTTGAAGGTTTCTTTTTTTTAATTCTTCTATTTGAGACCGTTTTGATTAATCTATTTATCTATCTATCTATATCTCTCAATATCTCTATCTATCTCTCTATCCATCTATCTATCTATCAATATACCTATCTACCTATCTATCTACTTTTTTCTACTTTTATATTAAAAGAACATTTTCTTGCGTGTGTCTGTGTGAGTTCGTCCGATATGGAATCGAAAACGGATGGGCGAATTTTTATCAAATTTCACACGAAATTTATTTAGGTGCCGAACAGTGTTCTCATATTCGATTTTCATCGGAAAGTATTCGATAAGTATCGACAATCGATAATATAAATAAAACGATGAAAGAAGGAACAGGAAGTGTTGACAAATGTAAGCACCTTACACAGCCTAACATTTGAAGATCATTTGAGAAGTTTCATTTCAACACAATGTGAAAGGCCCGGCATATAAAATCAACAGTATGCTTTTTGATACAGAAGGTCGCGTTCAAAATAAATGTTTCTATTTAGATCAGAATTTAACTATGGTATCTGTCATTGGTATTTTAAATTTAAGTTCAAGACATTACATGTGTTACATACAGGTGCCCTGGTAATGGCAAGAACACAATCAGACATTCCTGCGAATTTATTTGCATATATTTATGATGTCTGGAATGCGTCATTATTACCCCAATCTGCCAGGAAAGCTAACCAATATAAAATGGGTTAGACAAAAAAACAGTAAAAGAACAATAAACAAAGCTGGGGAAAATAAGGGAATCGTGTCAATCGACACGGAAACTCTCGCCGAGAGAGTGTGCGAAACAATAAAAAGACTGGCGAAAGAAGAAAGGTCACCAGGTCAATCATCATAAATAAAAAAGAAGAGAGGGAATACAGTGAGGAGAGACACAAATCGACCCATGCATGTCAACACCCTTACTCCACTAACCTTCACTGCGCTCTGATGTTGTGACTTTTATTTTGATCTGTAAATAACAAATCTGTATTGAAATCATAAAAAAGTGGCTCGTATTTATAGACGAAAATAACTTTTCGTTTATACAGCAGAGAGAAAGTTGATGATCACAGCGCATTCATATGTGCAATATATATAAAACATATAGAATTAAAAATATAAAAGCAATGCAATTAAGACTTCATTGTATTGCTGACTATATCTCTACGAGGAGGCAGGTGAATTCTTCCCCCGGTGCATCGGCGATGGGTCCAGATTAAGTGCAGTAGATCAATCGATTTAATTGAAAAATTTACGTTTTTTCCAATTTCGATATGTTGATTTTTTTTAGATCAAATCCATTGCAGGCGAAAACTTTGGCATCTATGCTTTTCGCGTTGCTTTTTTTCTTGTCAATAACTACGGTGTACTTATTGCCGCATACTTCTGATTTCGGTTTATTTTATTTTTTTTGCAGGGAAAGCCTTTCTTTGCAGAAATTTCACTGGGATTTTATTTTAATTACATTTTTACCCCAAACAAGGCGCATTGCCACTTTGGTGTAGGGTGCTATTATCAGGGGCAACAACTACCGGTGTACTATGTAGGGATTTGGGCAGCAAGATATCCGTTCACGTTACACTTGAACTTCTGCACGTCAGTACTGTTGGAGAAGCAGGGACCTGGAATGGAATTCCAAAGTCTAGCGGTTCTGGGGAAGAAACTACTGAAGTAAAATGATCTTTTACATCTAGGGATCTCTACAGTGTGGGGGTGGGATTTAGCAGCTGTCGGGTTTGTCGAGGGTGCGAAATATTGTTTTTTACTATTAAACCGTGATTAGATAAATTTCGAATCACGTTTCCAGCAACCAATCTTAATAACGCTTAACTCAATTAAATATTGTGTTTCACAAACTCAGCAACATACAACTTTCTCTTTTAGGGCGTTCTCAGGCAACACACATCTGTGCGTCACAAGCTAGCTCTACCTGGCAATATTTTATGCGCGACTAATGATATCAGGAGCCTACTGTAAAGCAAGCGAACCTTTAAAACACATATACAAAAGTAAATGCCTAAGCATGCTCATGAACAAAAGAGAAGCATTAATACCTTTACCCATAAATATTAGCTACATTATTGCAAACACAAACGGCGCAATCAACAATAGCATATATTCTAAATTCAGTAGAACCCTGTGGTACGGCATAAAAAAATTAGTAACAAAATACAATACAGTACATAAGGCACATGTACATAATCAAATCATATTATAAGTAACACCGTAAGGAAAGGAGATACAGTAACAAGGGATCGAAAATCTAAAAGTCGTATACTAGGTCCACCGAAGCCAGGGTTATATAGTATTAGAAAATATCACTGAATCTTTAATTACACGTTTAACAAAATGGTAAACACAATTATGTTCAGTAGTTAATACTATGCTTTTTTGTTATGACCAATCCTCCATCCATTTCTATTCCTTCCCTCTATTTTTTTAGTTGTAGCATTTTCATTTTGTTGTGATTGAAGCCATTTACTGTAAATTCTCTAACAATCTTCACAACATAATGCTGTGATATGTATAATTTCACTGCATTGATAATATAGTTCATTGCCGTGTCTTATCACACTCTTTTCGCAAGGTAATCACCAGATTTCATTTACTAATAGGTATATGAGAACAGGATATCCTTATCATTGTCTTGACTCTCGAGTAAATATCCTCCACAGTTAATCAACCGAGAACCATATCACACTATATAAAATATCATAAGATATCAGAGGAGAGACACTGTAGCGTCAAAAGAATGAAAAGAATGTGCTGTTGTTGTAGCCCTATTTATTAATAAGCCATATAACCTCTCTAAGTTCTATTTTCTCTTACTGTTTTTTGCTTCTTTCGACATAAACTTGAGTTACAGCATTCTGGTGTTGACTAATGTTATATATTCGTTGTTTGTTATTATGGAATCGGAGAATTCTCCATCTTTGCTAGTTTCTCGTTCCTTTAATCGCTAAATAATGATAACTGTCGTTGCGAGTATTCTCATTGTTGATTTATTGATTTTTTTTTTATTTTCCTGTTTAACAATAAATATTTCCACATTTGTTTCGAGCGTCAAAGGCATATAGCTATCAATAATGACGTAGAATTAAAAAAACAAATATTGTTTGAAGAAACATTGAATGAGGTGAATATTTAAGCTGTTATTCTCCATAAAAGACCCAAAAAATCGCTAAGTATTTAATTCCCACAGAAAAAATATGTCTATGATGTTATGTATTTCTTAAGTTTGCTTTTTATATTGTATTTTCATTTGCACACATTTGTTTTTTTTTTCTGTTTTTATGCAAGTGTTTACAGTAGTTTGTGTTCATATTATGTTTTCAGTGTATCTCGTTCTTCGGGATTCTTGTTTTTATATTGTAACTTCAATTAGGCCTGGTTATTTACTATACGTAATAAATTATACGTTGATAAAACTAGATATTATACAAAGTATAATAAGAGTATAAGAAGAAATATGGGGTTTTCAATAGCACGCACTACATCTGCTATTTGTGTACTGTATATTAACGACTACACCTACAGTATCACTGTAAATAAATTGCAACTTAAAGATCAATTAACATTGCATCTATATATTGATA
>NC_136501.1:95784808-95879808 GCF_053919585.1 Euprymna scolopes | reverse complement strand
ATGCAATAAAATTATGTTTTAAACATAGTAAAATACCACAGAAACGCATGTAATGGTTAAGACTGCTTATATATATATATATATATATATATATATATATATATATATATATATATATATATATTGATTAAAACGAGTCATAATGTTGAATTCTAAATTAGTTTTAAAAGAAAAACTATATATATATATATATGAATTATACAGGGTTTATATAATTCCGTAATAGTTCATATACCAACGAATTTAAGCTAAAAAGAGATGACTTAAAATGTAATTGAGCATTCATTCTCTCAACCCATTCTTTGAAGTATTGGTTTTTGTTAAAAAAGTATATATATATATATATGTGCGTGTGTGTGTGTGTGTGTGTGTGTGTGGGTGTGTGTGTGTGTGTAGAAGCATAGGTACCCACCATTGCATGGGTTTACAGGACGTTCCGTTTGAAACACAGCTGAATACAAATTATTTCAATCATGGGCAGCTAATTACGCCCACAACAAAAATAAAAGAACGGGTGAAAAGATGTGAATGTAATCGCCCCAAAAAAGAAGTATGTGATACCCTCTCAACCAGATCTTTCGTCAGAAGGGCTACAAAGAGAAGGACTTATTTCCCGGAAATTGGGCATTGGAAAGGCCCCCTCCCAAAATGATTAAAAATAAATCATTATGAGTTTTGTTTAAAGAAAAATAGCAACGACTGCCCCTGCGATGGCAAAAGAAAACAAAAAAAAAGATGTACCGACAATTAATTCCAAGAACAATTAAATTAAGTTTTTCGTCATTTTATATTTAAAATGTAATCCCCCCCCAACAACAAAAAAATTGAATTTGGTTAATATTTTGTGGTTCATTCTCTTTATAAAATGATTAGGTGAAAGTACAGAATGGTCTCATAAAATTGAATAAATGTATTGTTATTGTAAGTTTCAAATGTAATTCCCGCCATCCACCACAAAAAAAAAAACAAAAGAAATGTATTTGTCATCCTCCCTCTGATCGCCAAATGCTAGAGATGATTTTTTTTTTCTGTTTGAATGCTTTGCGGCCAAAATTGTGGGTAGTCATATTGCGTTAAATTGTAGAGAAAATTTGTAACAGTTAAGATAAAAATGAAATGTAATGTCCCCAGACGCATCTCTCCACCGTGCTGTATACCGATACTCTATGGCTGACTGGGATAGCTTCCGTACATTCATATCTAATTTACGTCTGCATTCCATGTTTAAAAAGGAGGTGTCCTCTATAGTATCAGATCTGACCGAATGGTTTATTGTAGGCATAAACAAATTCATACCATCTAAAATATTCCAACAAAAACCTAACAGCCAGCCATGGTTCTCTCCAGAATGTGCTGCTGTTATCGCGCACAGAAATAACTTTTCCATAACTACCAATGTAATAGATGCACTGAGACTAAAGCTGCTTTCAGGAACGCCAGCAACCACTGTAAAAGAGTAATAAAAAATGCAAGAGAGAGATATGCCCAGTCTGTTAAATCCAAAGTAGCTGATCAGCGGCTTGGTTTCCACCAGTGTTGGCAAATAACAAATAGGATTCTGAAAAGAAGTGTGGGTTCTGTCCCAAACATTATCAATGGGCCAAAGGTAACCTCGTCAACATCAGACAAGGCCAAAGGATTCATTCGCCCTTTGAAAGATCTTGTTTTTTATCCTCTAGGTGGAGGAACCAGTTCAGTTGCCGATGACCCGACCATGAGGCAGCCAGTCCTGGGTTACATGGTTCCAGTAGCATATGACATGATCTGACCTTTACATACCTACATATCTACATGCATGCATATTCAGAATATATAGGCGAAAGCAATATGCATTTTTCATTTTAATATACATAAAATATCTTGCAAGTTACAGTTCTATTGTTATTTTAGAAAATATTAAGTTTCACTTATACGTATCATCTTTTTAACTTAAAACAAATTTACTATTATTTAAAAAAAATAATTTTCATGCATGCTTTTTGACTAAACACGCATTATTAAATCTCATTTAATGAAACAGCAGTTCTACATTTTACCCCAGTGATAATATAATAAAATAAATATAAATATCTAGAGTAAATATTTTATAATATTGTAAACAAAACTTCGTAAATAACACCCGTAATAAATGAATACAAAATAACACTTCATTTTATAAATACATTTTCAATCACAATAAGTCAGTTACAATACAATTAAACACTATTTAGATTGTTTTCGCCTCTAATCTGCAGAATATGTTTTGTAATTCTATTAAACATATATATGTTGTAAAGAAAAATTATCGTAGCAGAGCGCGTAAAAATATGAGCAGCAGCTGGAGTATAGCTGACCTGCTGGGGCTTGCGTCATGAGAAAAAGAAAAAACAGTACAGCTCCTGTGCGAGCAGAGAAACAAATGCGGCGGAGAAGCTGTAAAATCAGATTATTATCTAAGATCGTCAGTAGAGTACCCCAATATTTCTCAGATTACGACATTTTATTGTTTTTTTTTTTGTGTCTGTGTGTGAATTTGTAATGACATTTCAAGAAGAAATAGTTACGGAATATTGATGAAATATTTTCCTGAACTTTATTATATTTCTTAAGAAAAAATATTTGATAACATATTTGGAACTTTCAGTGGATAGAAAGATATAAACGCTAGCGATTGGGCATAATACCAGAACGGTGGTCGAAGGTTGGAGGCCTTACAGTGTGTCCTCTACGCTCATCGCTCAGGTGGGGGGTGTCGTGCAACGAGCCCCGCATGAGTTGCGTCTCCAGCGTTAGTGGTAAGGGGGTATGGCCTATGTGTCTCCACCAGCGATCCATGTATGTATGAGGTCGGCGAAGAAAGAAAAACGCTAGTCGGATGAGATAGAGGTGTTGCGTTGTGGTGATCGTTAGATACTTTTAAGCTGATGTTAAGATGGCAGAGTGTTGTTAATCTCATAGCAGTCGAAATAAAGAGTTAGAAAAATAAACCAGCATTGTCCGAAACTTAGTGGTAATAAAAGCCTTTGCTAAAAGTGAAAAAAAAAACATGCCGAGTAGGTCTTTGTATTTATTTCCTTTGTGTGTTAGTTTGTGTCGAGTGTAAAACCACGTTACAAAATATCTTAGAGAAGTTCATTAAACACTTTGAATTTTAATGAATTAGGTTCGTTGGAAACAAAAGATGAAAAACTTCTATTAAATTAAAAACACACACAACTAGGTTCAAATATTTTACTCATAGGAGGTACGAAGCTAGTTTAAATTAAAGACTAAATGTGTAGTTTTGCAGCGAGTTGTTTCTTCATTCTGGTCGGTAGAGAGGGTGAAATACGAAGGTTATTACGTCCATCGATTTACTATGATGACCGGCGGCATCTGCTGCCCCCTCAAAGTGAAGAGCTGGTATTTTAGAGTGAGGGTTTGATCGAAAATAATTATGAAGATGCTGCACGATGGTACGAGTCCATTATAAGCACACATCATTTAAGAACCTGTAACAGAAGTACACTGATAATTTGTTGAGGATTAGAGTCGGGCTTGTTAGTCATTGTAGAACCTATTAGTTTAGATACATGGTGTACTATGGTCAAAATTTAATATATACAGTGTCCCGACAATATTTGTCGAACACTTTAAAAACAGTAATTCAAGGTGCGTTCCTAGTGCCAAACACTTTTTGAGATTGCAAGTACGTAGTTGAGGAGTGAAAATCCACTACAAGTATAATCATTTTGTTTTGTGATTTTTGCGAAAACTTGCGCGACACTATTTTTCGGGCATGCCAAAAATATATCTTTAAGAGTTATATTCATGGATATGTTGTAGTATGCAAATTTGCTGTTTGTACATTTAGCTGCCATCATAAGAATCAATTATATGTCCTATTCTACTGGCCAAACAATAATTTTAATGAGGTAAAATGCATTAAAAAGGTCATTTCTTTGGCATGAAAGAATCCGGAAGATGGCCTCAGCATCAGCAGGATCGCAATGAATTTGAAGCTGTCGAAATCAACGATCGCATAGATGCTGAAGTCAAACTCCTAGCGGAACAAAGGGAGGACGGAAAAGATGAATTGGCAAGACTACTAAAAGGAGAATGAAGAGGACTGTGACACGGCTTTTGACAGCTGGAGGAAAAGTTACAACAAGAAAAGTGATGGAGAAATGTGGATAAGATGTAAAATTCCCAACAGTACAAAAATACTGCATAGGATTGGTTTGACGTATGCAAAATCTAAGAAAAAATTACACTAACAAAGAAACAAAGGAGCAAGACTGGACAGTTCGAAAAGGCGGGTTACAAAGCATGTACAATTTAAGAAGCTTATGTTTACTGATTAGAAACGTTTCAAGTTCTATGGGCCTGATGGATGGTGTACTTGGTCGAGAAGGTGTGAGCCTTCTGTACTGAACAAACGACAGCTGGAAGGAGAAGAAGGAGTTATGGAGTTGGGTATGATCTTTGCTAATGGAAAAATATGGTTGGAGTGTCTGAGAGGACGACAGAAAAGCGACAGCCAAAAACTATTGCTGGACGAGAAAGTCCTACCAGGGATAAGAAGAGAGATGGGGAATGATTTCGTTCTAGAGTAAGCCAATTTCAGCCTCGTGTTGCAAAACTCATGAAAGAATGGATGCTTAAGTGAATATGACAACTTTGGAATAGCCTGCACACGCCCAGATCTAAATTTAATGGACCATATTTGAGAAATGCTTGCACAATTTGTCTCTGTGAACCTCAACTATAGAAACGAATCCTAGATGCCAAAAATCAACTAATAGAAACACGTAGAGATGTTATTGTGCATATGTTTGATCATTATGAAGAGAGATTGATGAAACTTATTGAGAAGAAATGTGATATTACAGATTACTAACAGTTTTTCAACGACGTCCGAAAAATAAAGCCTGGTGTGTTTTGTAAAACGTGATGAAAATGAAATATTTTCCTTAACTAATCGACTTTCTTCCATTTCTATTACAGGTATCGTCTTTATATGCTTATGCTATTCTATTTAAGGAATTTCGCCACTCTATTGTGCGGGGAAAGTCGAATACTAAAGTGTCCGAGAAATATTGTCGGGCTCCTGTATATACTGGATAATCACGTTGACACACCGCTTCTAAAAAGATAAATGAAGTTAAGCAACGTTGAGACTGGCCAGTACCACATGGGTGACCATTTGGGAAGGCTAGGCGCTGTATGTACCGCGTCAAATCGTAGAAATTTCCAGTTCGTATCTGCTGGGTTACCAATTCTCTATGTACATATCTTAATATATTCGCAATGCATATCTCATATACATGTGTTTATATATATATATATATATATATATATATATATATATATATATATATATGTATACATGTATGTATGTATATATATAGAGAGAGATAGATAGATAGATAAATAGATAGATATGCGCATATCTGTTAGATACCTTTTTCATGTGTAATTTATATATTTTGAATTGTGTGTTAATTTATATTGAAAATTGTAGATATTTAAAAATCAAACATTATTTTTCATGGAACTTGCTTACACCAGAATGTCAGTTTATGATAAAGCGATTATTAGGAACCTGGCTGGCTAAATATGTTGAGTAATGATAAATATATGTTATTTTTAAACTCATACATCGGTAAAATTCCAATAAAACAAAAATACAAATGATAAATACAAACACAGTGATCACCACTTATCAAGGCACGGAAGCCACTCAGGGATAAGGGTTATTGCAAGTACATTACGTTAGTGTGGAGATTTGATGAAGTTTTTACTTAAGGGGGTGGTTCATTAGGAATAAGCAATTTGTTAACATTGGACTTGAAGACATCGAAGTTGTAGTCCGGTGGGTAGCAGGCAGACGGAACAGAGTTTCACAGGCGTGCAGTTATAAGAAAGAAGCTTTGGTCATAGAATCCGCGTTTTGATTTAGGCACAGATATAGAGTGGGGGAAATTTTTCACAGTGGATTCAGCTAGACGGGTGCTTTTCGTGAAAGATTGGCGAGGGGGGACCAGAGATTAGAGTTCAGACGTGCACCTGCCATGGAAATAATGATAAAATAAGGATAGGCTCGCAACGTCTCTTCTGTGGGAGAGAGGTGGCAGGGTAGAGAAAAGGGCATCCCCCACTAAGCCACGAAGTCTATTTTGTACTCTGTCAAGGCAGGATAGGCTGTTTTTAGCAGCTCCTGCCCAGATATGACAACAGTATTCCATCCTTGGACGTACTTGGCTTTTATATAGATAGAGAATTGCATCAGTAGTGAGATATCTTCTGGAGCGGTAGAAGGATCCCACCATCTTTCCAGCGACCATGGCAACAGACTTGATGTACGTGTTCCATTTCAGATCAGGAGTAAAGGGCAAACCCAGAAGCTTGTCAAAACACGGGGCCTCACCCAGACGAGAGCCATCCATCACAATTGATGCCAGATGGGGATCGGAGCGTTGATGATGCAAGGATAGGAGTTTGGTTTTGGATGCATTAAAGGTAACCAGTCACATCTTCCCCTACTGAACTACGCGCTCGAGATCAGAGGAGGGAGAATCAGAGAGAACTTTGTCATTTACAGCCTTTGATGTGTTGCCGTAGATGGTCGTGTCATCATGACTAAAATAAAAACGTAATAAAACCGACAATTTTTAGAAACATAGTATTCCAAGCAGCTGAGAGACAATTACTAACAGACGCTAAAGAAAATCTGACATAGACAAACAAAGATATATATTCCTTTGTGTTTAATTTGAAATCAAAGGTACCGAAGTATCTAACCTAATGGGTTACACACACGCATGCACACGCATATAAATATATATATATATATATATATATATATATATATACATATATATACATATATATATATATATAAATATATATATATATAAATATATATATATAAATATATATATATATAAATATATATATATAAATACATATATATATAAATATATATATATAAATATATATATATATATAAATATATATATATATATAAATATATATATAAATATATACACTTGTGCCCGATATTATTCATACCCCCCTTGAAAATTGAGTTTATTAGGTGTAACTTTATAAGAATTTATTGTTTACGTCCATATTGATACATATTCTTCATAAACTTCTTCTGATCATTTTCGTCATTTTAAAATCTCGGGATACTTGTAATAAAAGAAATATACAGCTATTTATAAAATCTGCAATGTTCAAAAATAATCATACCCCCTTATTTTTTCAGTATTAATCGAGTTTCTGACTGTTTTTTTCCTGTTTGATTCTTATTTTGAATGCTTTTATACAACCTTTGATTAATTTCATTTCGTTTTTTGCATTTTTCAGAAATTAAAATGATATCAACTGAAAACCAATAAAAGAATAAAAATTATTAGAATGGGGAAGAAAAAAGAGCTTAGTAATGATCTTAGTACTAAAATTGTGAATTCACATAACGATGGTTTAGGTTACAAGTCAATTTCCAATAAATTTGCGGTCCCTACAGCAACAGTACAGAGCATCATCAAAAAATTCCAGAGCCACCACACAACAAACAACTTGATTGGTAGAGGAAGGAAAAGGAAACTGTCTGCTAGAGCCACCAGGAATATTGTAAGAAGTGTTAATGCAAATCCAACCACCACTACTAAAGACATTTTAGAAAATCTGGAGTTTTCTGGCATAAAAATATCAAGGCAAACATTGCAAAGGACTCTGCATGAAAATGGTCTGAAAGGAAGAAGACCAAGAAGGACTCCATTGCACACCGGAAAACACCTTGCAGCACGTCTAAAGTTTGCTAGAACCCATGTGAATTCTCCAGAGTCCGTTTTCTCAAGTATTTTGTGGGCTGACGAAACAAAAATTGAATTGTTTGGCCATATGGATGCTTCTTACGTTTGGAGGAAGAAAGGAGAAGCTTACAACCCAAAGAACACCATACCCACGGTGAAACATGGTGGTGGTAGCCTAATGTTTTGGGGTTCCTTTTCGGCTAGTGGTCCAGGTAGTTTGGTCAAGATAGATGGAACCATGAAGAAGGAGCAATATTTGGAGATACTCCAGAAAAACATTAGACAGGATGCGGAGAAGCTCCATTTAGGACCAAACTGGGTCCTTCAACAGGATAATGATCCAAAACATACTGCCAAAATAGTCAAGAAATGGTTTGAGGATAATCAAATTAATGTTTTGGAATGGCCTAGCCAGAGTCCCGACCTGAACCCTATCGAAAACCTCTGGCACATATTGAAAACTGAGGTTAAAAAGCGGAAACCTAGAAATTTGAGGGATTTGGAGAACTACTGCATTGAAGAATGGTCAAAAATCAGTGTTGATGCTTGTAAAAACCTGGTTGATAAATATCCAAAACGGTTACAGGCAGTTATTAAGAATAAAGGGCATGCTATTGACTATTAGTGAGAGAGGAATGAATAATTTGGAACTAGTGCCATTATTGTTTTTCTTTGTATAATGTTTCAAACTTGCATAATTTATTTATTTGTTGAGTTTAAATTAAATGCTTATGCTTGATTTATTGTTTGAAATCCCTTTAATATTGTCTACCTTCTGGTTTGAGCAATATTCTTATAGAAATCTCAAAGATCCGAGGGGTATGAATAATATCGGGCACAAGTGTATATATAAATATATATATATATATACTAGCAAAAGTACCCGTCGTTGACTGGGTTTACAAACAGCCTACAGAAAATGGAGTCGGATTTATGAAAGTATGATAGGTTATGAAAATGAAGGGTTGTAAATTTGGATTGAATTTGGGGGTATCAAAACCAAAGCAAAATATGATGAAAGCAAAAATAAAATAGCTAAATCCCATAATTTATTATACCGTACCTGTTCACACTGAAACACTTGTCATAATATTCTGTGGATCTCTGTTAAAAAAAACTTGTTAAACATATTTCCAATCTATGTAGGTCAGGTGCGAACGAACACCCCATAATTTTATTATACCATACTTTTTCAAACTGAAACATAATTATCAAAGTGTACTTACGCAGATACATATGAAAAGTCTTTATTAAAGTGTGTGCCTATTTCCATTCTATGGAGGTCAGGCGCGAACGCAGACCCCACAATTGTATTATAGCACCCTATTTAAGTTAAAACATACTCATGAAAGTATTCCTATATACATCTATATCAGAAACACTTGTAAACGTTTTTTTTTTAATTACAATTTTTTTCCATACTTTGCGGACCAGGCGTGAACGCAGACCCCACAATTTTAATGAACCACTGTTCTGCAAGATCAAACATACTGATTCCTGTGTCTCGATATATCTTCTATCATCATATGTAATCAGTTTTTTAAAATAGTCAACCATATAGGAGCCTATTCATGACCAGACACACACACACACACACGTTCAGCTTTATATCATAGATATGTTAACTTATAAACAAATATATACATGTTTAATGTATAATTTGAAGATATTATTGTTCCATTGTTAGGTGTGGATATGTTATCGTATATATGCCGTGCCATATTAATGTGCGGGTGTATATTGTATAGCAAGGGTATCACAGAGCGGGGACATGTAACAGGGATCAGATCACATTAATTGGGAGGAGACATCGTTTCTAACAGAGTACACATTTACAACGATGAGACAATTACTTGAAATGTTCATATTTATAACAGACTAGCGGGGGTGCCCGACATTCCATAGGTGTTTGGTGTTGTAGTAAGGACACTCGCGTGGGGGGTGTAACACAGCAGTTACGGGGTGTAGCAAAAAACCCAAGTGTGTGAAAAAATGCCTAGTGGTAGTAGGAGGAATAAAAAACAGTATGCAGAGGTGTTAAAAAAGTGTGGTAGTACGCAGGCAGAGTCCGGTACATGAAGGAGGGAAAAAATAACCTGACGGTATGGTCGATGTCTTCAGCGCCCGACCGGATATTGAGAACGTTTTAATTAAGGCAACTCAATCGAAAAGAGAGGAGGAGTTGCAATAAATGGCGATACAAAAAGCGATCCATCCTTGTATAAAACGGACGAATTATAAGTGAAAAAAATAATGTTTTGCGCAAAATTTTGCGGTATTTGTCGTCTGAAAGCTCGGGGGTTTTGACGATATAGGTTTCCCCAGTTTTCGTCGCATCTGTCCAAAGTTTTTCCGAGACATAAAAATACACACAAATTTTGCGTTTTATGTATTAGAAGGCTTAGAGAGAGATGTGAAGAGAGGTGTAATGTACAGTGCTTTAAAATCGGGAGTTGGTGATGCATTAGTTATCAGGAGGGTACAGTCAATACTTGGGAATTGGGTTTCATATAACGTTCATTATACAAGACGATTAAGAAATAGATTATCTTCCTGATTTTGAGAACCCCTCTCTGAATGGACTAAACCACCGTCTATATATACTGGAATTCTAAACGATCCCAGACAGGGCTATAGATCCGGATTGAAGCTCGCTTTCTCGGTGGAATGTAAAGCTTTTTATTCTGTAAACTTTTCTTTGTCTTTTATTAAACATCTTGATTTACACCAATGCTTTGTTTCATTATGGCTAATAGCAAGTCATAATACGTTTGATAACAAGCTAAGACAAAGAGTTATAAAGCAATATAAAAAAAACATTTGTTTTCAACTGGGAATGAGAATGATTGGAATTTGATGTCTGGCAGAATGAGTACATTTTCTGTTCTTGCACTATGCCTCGCTTCCGTAGTAGGCTAACGCATAATCACCTCGAACTGAAATCTAGCCCCTCCTCTCTGACTCTTAGCCAACCCCTAGTCTAACTGAACAGTATATATTGATTCTACATCAGAACGCGGTCAAGCTTGCCTGGTTTGCACATGACCACTGCGTATGCTTCCAAAACGTGCTCTGGAAACACAAAGAACATTTCTTTAATTTCTACCTTCCCTGATTAAACTCTTTTTATATACTTATTTCTACTATAATAGAAATTCACTACATTTCTGGAATCAGATCTAAATAACAATAAATATTCAATTTAATGTTTGATCATTACGTTTGATTCCAGCATCCTTTAGTAAATATTATTTTCGATCCTAATTACTTAATCTCTGTAAATACTTCTTCAATATATATATATATATATACTTCTTCAATATATGGTTAGTTGAATATGTATACGTGCCACGAGTAAATGTATTTGTGTTCTGATATTAACGGGCCATATGTATGTCTCAATTAATCTTGTGAAACTAAGTATTTTCCTTAGATCCTTAGCTCGACTATTGTATAGGTTTGTGCGCGTAAGTACATATAATACAAATACACATACACCTTGATACATACCCGTATTTGCTGTTGGCTCCCTCTGTCTTTGGGTCCTTTCTGAGGAATTCGTCAATCGACTTTCGGCAAGTGAAAGATGTTTTAAGACAGACAGAATACGAGTGATTTTTTTTTTAATATATTTTTATACACTTCCAAGAATTTCGTCACTGAAGTACTGGAGTAAAGCTTGGCATGTGTTTTCTTTATGTCTCCATTCAAAGACTTCTTAATCTCCCCTATGCGATCTTTTTTTAAAACATTTAATTTATTCGACGTCTTTAATCCATCTTACGGATGCTCGCAAAAGCTTAAATGCGTGGCATGTGCTATGTAATTTCCAGTTTTCGTTCAAATCCTCCGGTGCAAACTTGAGCAAACAGTGTAACAAGTTGTCAAGACATGATTCAAATATCGGTAGTCCACTCACTACTAGATAGGTAATTAAATAGGCATGCATACAGATAGACAGATAAATATTCAGATACATAGTTGCATAGATAATTAGAAAAATCGAGAGACAGACAAATAAACCCCAAATAACTGATTCTACTTGCCCACTTTCTTACAATTGAAAAAATAAATTAAGCTCAATAAAAAATATTTACAACTTAGGATTATTTACGTCGGAAATAAATGCGGGTTTTCATGTAGTATGATTACTCTTCATATATACATATTTATATATATATATATATATATATATATATATATATATGTGTGTGTGTGTGTGTGTGTGTGTGTGTGTGTGTGTGCGTTACATAGTGGGGTTTCATATTAGGAGATTACGAGGAGTGCCTATTGAGGCATATATATATATATATATATATATATATATATATATATATGGATATAACCATAGGGATCATGAGGGAGAGAAATTAATACATATCTGTTCTGGGGATGATGTGGACTTCATATATATACTGACTGGCGATGTATACACGTTCTTAACAACGAGGAGGGGAGATAATAATCTTAAAAGGTAACACAATTTTCACAACAAATGATTAACACATTACCTTTTCAGTGCTGAAAGATGACACATGACAACTGTTACAAACACACAATGATGATTTTTTATTCATTGGATCGGTCGAATGCTGACTACCTGGCTGACTCTATGACTGACTCCCGATTTGTCAACTCTCTGAACTGACTAACGTTGGCTTATATATAGAGAACCCAGCCTTCGCTATGATGTCAGAAGTGTGTTTTCAAAACGGGACCTATTAACGTGGCTTGCACACGCTTTTAACAACATAAGAACTCTCAGTATATGATTCTAAACTATTTTTTAACAATATAATTTTAGGTGCTAATGCAGAGAATGATCAGCGCTAATTTTCATCGTATTTCAAGTTTAATTAAACTTTTATGATATGTTTTTTTATTCACTTGTAAGGTTAAAGTACAGAATAGATACAAAACACCCTTCCCTCACAATGTTAAGAATTGCTTTTTAAATAATACGTTATTATTTCAACACCGATCACTATGCGCATGATTACCTAATTTTAATTTGTATCGTTCATTCTTTTTTTGGCTAACATTCTTTACACTCCGATTCCAACAGAATGAACAATCAATGATTTTTACGATTTAAACAATATCTAACTATTTTTAATAGAATCAAACCATAGATAAATTCTAACAATCCAATTCTTAACTTTGCTTAAAAGTTTCTTGTTTCGGCTTCACCTAATCTCATTTTAACTTATCTAATGCTATTCTTATTTACATGGAAAGGGGGGACAATTTTCTTGTTACACACAGACACACACACATATATGTATATATACATATATATATATATTTGTTGTATGTATTGGTTTCTTTGATATTGATCCACTGAAATCAGCCTGATTACTAAAAACTTCCCAAAAAGGTGTGTATAATAAACAGAGTATATATATATATATATATATATATATATATATATATATATATATATATATATCCTCTCCACTATACACTCATCGTAAGGTTAGATTTATTTTAGTCGTTCCTCAAGTATCTCTTTTTAATTTCAATAATTGAAATAATTTTAAATGTAGGTGCTCCCCCGTTTAATTTTTTTTTCCTACAAAAAAAAAATCGATTCAACTTTTAAAACTTAAGGCGAAAACTGGTCTGCCGACGCCTCCCCTTTATTTAAAATAAAAACTTTTTTTCTTAACCTCTATCGAATGGTTTCCCTCCACCCTTTCTTATATCATGGATACAAAAGATTACAACGCACCGATATCGCGAATTCACTTTCATTACACTTGCATTAAAATTAAAACAAATAAATTCATTTAGAATTCGAGTGTGATGTTAATACTAAAATTAAACCAAAACAAACTTCACTGCGGAATTGATATTTGACCTAATTCACTTTTTAGTTAATTCATCGCGTTTTTTTGTTTATTTATTGGCGCTTCCACCTCAATGATTCGAGTTCTTAACCCCCCCTTTCAGACATTTTGGGACTTTTAAAACACACGGGCACCGCCGGACCGTTAGTAGTGCATCACATTCATTTTTAAATTATTTTTAATCGATTTTCATTTTAATAGTTTTACCATTGTTTGTTTTTAATATATTTAAAAGGGTTATGTCTTCGCTTTGTTTTCATTTTACAACCCCCAACCACGCACGCCTCTAAAAACCAGGGCAACGTCGGGTATCCCCCGCTAGTATATTAGTAAAATGTGGATACAATCAATTATTATCACTTCATACATTTACATGTGAACTGTTTGTTATGAGAAAATATACACAGCCTGGAAAATGTCGTACAGAGAAGACACATTGCTTATTGTTCAAATTACCTGCAGCATTGTTTAAATTACATGTAGTGTTGTAAAAAGTTGCTGGAAGTGCTCCACATCGATATATTTGCATTTCTTGCACGTTAAAAGACGTTTGCAAATGCTGTCTGTAGTTCCCCTCTTGTGATTCTCCTCTAGTTTGTTTAGATAGGAAGTATTATTTGCATACACAGTTTGTTTTTAATTCCCCCAAAGATAAAAATCACATGATGACAACCCGAGGAACGTTGTGCCCATAACCTTTTGCTTACTGTTCTCTCTTCCGTGAACATGCCATCAACTCGTGTCAGATATCTTTGAGGTGTGTACCATGTAGAGCCATCTTGTAGGAAAAATAATAGCCTTTTGTCTTGCGGTGTCAGTTGGTCGATAGGAAATGCGTGAGAGATCCGGCTATTTTAAGTAGACCATCATGTCGTACGATTTTTAAAATAGTATATATATATATATATATAAAGATTTTGAAGAAAGGAAAAACAACGTTTTATGATTATAGTCAGCTAAATTACTTCTTAATTTTCTGCGAAGCGCTCCCGCGAACGGTTATAAAGCCACTCAGCTATTTTCGTTGTATTTGTTTATAAAGGAGATAAGTTCAAAAAAGTGTATTACAATAACCCTTTTGTTATATCAATAATCTTTTTTATGCATGAGTAAAAAAAGTATCTATTATGTAAATCACACCTGTATGTTTAAACGTATGTATGTATTTATATCTGCCTAAAACCTTAGACTGAGGCACAGATTTTCGCAGGAACGATATAGTGTTGAAGCTGACCTTTCGGACGATACATATCGAAAAATTGGCTAAAAACGTTAAGCCATTTACCCTCAGCTGAGCACTTTACTACAAGGAGAGGTCGCTTTTTTCGCCAATATTTTCGAAAGTCATCCTCTTTTTTCGATTGACTAGCCTTAATTTAATTTTCCTCACTTCTGGTGTTGCGATTGACGCGACAGCAAAGACGCCACTTTTTTACGTTATTTTCGTCCTTCGCGGTACGGGTTTGAGCCTGTCGGTAAACTACCCCCTTTTTACCTCAACACACACTTGAAAATACCTGGGCAACACCGAACACACAAACTAGTTTTATGTAAATCCAAAAATATATAGCATTTTTCAGATTGAAGAGTTGTTTTGATTTTAACAATTGCAGAAGCATATATTTCTTTTTTAAACTTCTTATAATCTAAATACTTTATCTGAAAAATGTTAAACGTGTAAATAAAAATTGCGTATATTTATATGTATATTTTAAGTAAAGTTGGTTTTATAATTTCCAACAATAGCTGTTGCTTATATTACTTCCAATAAAAACACCATAAAAATACTGAAGACTAAGAAAAGTACAGGAAATAATTTGATATATTTCCGGAAGCGTTCCGCAGAAAATTTGCAAGTACGTTAGCTGACTAAAAGCCATTTTATGAATATCGTTCATTTTGCTGTTAAAGATTTTCATTAAATGTCAATTAATATCAAGTACACATTCAATATGCATTCTGTACATTCTACGTCTTGTGTTGCAATATTCATGACATTTGGACGAAATGCGTATCCCAGCTCTTTTCAGCTACTGTTTGTCAATATCGGAATTTTCGAGAGAATCATTAAAGAATCACATATATATAGATTGTCGTTCTTCGGAGTAATATCCTGAAGGCAATCACGTATTTACACAATTGATTTCGAAGTAAAGTCTCATCGAACGACTGAAGCACTTTAATCTATTGAACCGTGCATTCCTAAGGGAAGACTAAGATTTAAGTTATGAGAATTAATAACGCAATGTTTCTGGAGTGATAAATTGTATAATTAATGTCTTTACGTGTCAAGTATACAGAAACAACACCTCGATTTAGATGTAGGTAGATGTAATATTATTCTTATGCATACATTTTTAATTTAATACATTTTTAATGCATATTGTATTTAATTATCTTTTAATGTTACACTCTATATGCTAAAATAGTTCTTCTATGTTTGCAGTCGAACATCTTATTTTTTACCGTTGTTTAAACGCTTCAGAATGTTATTTTAGTAAAAGATGCCGATTACGTCGATCGCGATTAACCAGTCTATCTAAGAAGTAATGTCGGCAGTTCACATAACATTAAAAAAATAGCTCAAATCTATCATCTCTCATCGCAATTACCACATTGCCAACGTTTGTCAGAACATATCAAAACATTATTACTCGCTCTTTATCCATAAACTGGGAGTAAATTATAAGAGTAATTAGTTTAAATTTTTATTCTCATTCTTTAAAAAAAATGACTCAGTAAATGTATAAGATGTATTTAAAAGAATTTCTAGAAAATATATATTTTATTAGTAAAGAAAAACACATCTCACAAGGCTAATTATGTAAGAAAAGTCATGAGAATTTTACATTCATGCAACTGCGAAAAGTTTATTAATAAAAAACGACATGTAAAAAGTATTATCTAATTCTATTTTTTATTAAATCAGATACATGGTCTCTATTCTTTCTAAAACTTTTTACTTCTACCCCTATTTTTAGTTGATGGAAGATGAGTAAAATTTCGTAAGACCATGAGTAGATTGTATGCTAAAAAAAGTCTGTGCACCGCTGTTTTGGTCTATAACCTCTACTCTTCTAATGCACAAACAAGTTTAGTGATCAAATACCGTAAAATTTTTCGAAAATCCAATATCCCCCAAATTCGTTTAAAAGTCGCACTATCTGGTTCTGTTCAATGTCTTTTTGTCTCATACTTTCCCTGTCTGTCCTGCTCAAAACAAGTCTGTCGATCTTTTTCACAAATCATCAAACCTCAACATGAAATATATCCAGAAAAAAAAAGAACACAGATAAACCTAGAACCCCACCCTTCAACGTAGACCGCTACTATCATGTCTCCTTCTACAACATCACGGTTCTACGCTTCAACCTTCTAGAGCTTGAAACCTAAGCGAAGAAAGTATAGGGCAGACCTCTTCTCTAGATTAATTCATAATTACAGGATAATCTAAATTAACATCTAAATCTGACCCCAAGATCGCCATGGGCATGGAATATGTGCCTACATTAAAGATAGATTTCCCTGTGTTAGGGGCATGTCAAGAGAAGACTCTAATTGTCCTTATATGTGTTCCGGTTGAACTTGCTTACACCACCGAATTTATGTTTGCCCTCTATCGCGCGCACAACAGCGACTTTACTATTATTAATAGTATATCTGAGAAAATTCACCACATCCTCTCTGCTTATCCTTTGGATGACATTCACATTTGTGATGACTTCAATGTCTACAATGTGAAATGGCTGATTCACACGAGCAAAATAGATGATGAGAGGAGGTTCTGTAATGATGTCGCCGTTCCCTATGACCTCCTCCAGATTGTTCACGAACCCACCCGTGTGCCCGATACTACCAGTCAGTATGCAAACCTTCAAGACCTTTTTCTCACAACTTCCGCTGAGTTATATTAATGTTCCGTTCTATCTCCTCTGGGATCTTCCGACCACTCGGTTGTATCAGCTAAAATAAAAATGAAATGTAATAAGTCTTCAGAAATACCTCTTCACCGTATTGTATATCGATACTCTATGGCTGACTGGGATAGCTTCCGTACATTCATAACTTATCTACCTCTGAATTCCATGTTTAAAAAGGAGGTGCCCTCTATAGTATTGAACTGACCGAATGGTTTATTATAGGCATAGACAGGTTCATACGACTTAAAAAATTCCAAGAAATTTCTAACAGCCAGCCATGTTTCTCCCCAGAATATGCTGTTGACATCACGCACAGAAATATTTTTTTCTATAGCTACAAACGTAATAGGTGTACTGACAGTACATCTGTTTTCAACCACGGTAAAAGAGGAATAAAAATGCAGTCCATTTAATCCAAAGTAGCTGAGCAGCGGTTTGCTTCCTACCAGTTTTGGCAAATAGGAAACAGGATCCTGAACAAAAGCGTTCGCTCTATCCCAACCAGCATTAATAAACGTGAGGTCATCTCGTCACCAGAAGACAAAACCAAACTATTTGGCAAGAACATTGCAGCTACCAGTAATTTTACCCTATGCTACAAAGGCCACAAACTCCCGAATTCACTCCTATAAGATACAAAACGCTATGCAATATACAAATAACTGTGCATTAGTTCGCCAAGAACATGGATTCCAGTAAAGCAACTGGCCCTGACGGCATTCCAATTATAGTGTTGAAAAAGCTTCAACCAGAACTTACCTCCATACTTACAAAACTTTTTAAGCGTTGCCTTAAAGAGAAGTTCTTCCAACACCCTGGTTGGTTGGTTGGTTGGTTGGTTGGTTGTTTTTGTTTTACGGCATATACCCCCTTTTCGGGTTATTTAATGCCGAATCCAAAGATTTTGAAGATTTTCTTTTGTTTTTTTAATAGAATATATTTGTTATTTTCACGTCGGTTTCTAATTAACCGATAGTTGGGGACCTAACAGGTACTACCACTCCGGGTCAGAGTTGACCTGGGAGCAATGGTAATCAAAGGGTGCCTCCACACTCCCCAAAGCCCACAAGCTGGGGCCTCACCACTGGATATAGTTTAAGGTCATATCCAGGACCCCCATTGAGGGACTTTTACCCTCTGCAGGAGGGCAGCTGGTGTATTCTTATACCCCACCGACAGGGCCTCCAACATCCTGGAAATTCTCATCAGTATGCCATGTATTTAAGAATTCAGGTGATAATTTATCTCTCTCATCGTACAGAGCAATAAGTATCCTGTGCCTCATGAGTAAGTTGCTGGAATCCATATGAAATAAAGAAGTAATCAACCACATCAGGAGAAATAACCTTCTGAGTGGCATTCAATATGGTTTCCGTTCTTACAGATCTACCTCAAGTGTGCTAACGATTAATGAATCTCACAACAAAGGCTTTCTTTATTTTATAAATACCTACTTCACAAGATTTCCAGCTACGGTATAACTGGAAATGTTTTCTCTATTATTAAATCATTTTTCTCTGCAAGGCTCATAAGAGTAATGGTTGATGGACAGAAATCAGAGGCCCACAGTATTAATGCTGGAGTCTCCCAGGGCTCCATCCTGGGCCCAACTCTCTTCCTGATCTACATCAATGATCTCCCAAAACATATACTTTAATCATACGTTGACATCTATGCCGATCACACTACCATCTATGACAAACGACAAAGTTCTCTCTCCTCATAACTTGAGCGCGTGGTACAGTGGGATAATAGGTGGCTGGTTACTTTTAATGCACCCAAAGCCAAGCTCCTATCTTTGCGTCATCTACGCTCTTATACCCATCTAGAATGATTCGAAATGGATGGCTCTTGTCTATAGGAGGCACCATGTCTTGATAAGTTTCTGGGGTTGACCTTTACTTCTGACCTGAAATGGAACACGTACATCAAGTCTGTTTCCAAGGTCGCTGGAAAAATGTAAGATCGTTCTACCGCTCCAGAAGACATCACACTGCTAATGCATTTCTCTATCTATATAAAGACCAAGTACGTCCAAGGATAGATTGTTGCTGCCACATCAGGAAGGACCTGCGAAAGACAGCATATTCTGCCTTGACAGAGTATAAAATAGACTGTGGCTCAATGGGGTAATCTCTTTTATCTTTCCTTCAACCTCTCCTCCACAGAGGAGACATGCAACCATTTGTTTTATTGCCATAACCATGGCCAGTGCTTGTCTGAGCTCCGATCTCTGGTCCCACTTCGCTAATGTTTCACGAAAAACACCCTTGCTGAAAATGCTGTCAATAATTTTCCCCACTCTTTATCTGTGACTAAATCAAAACGAGGATTCCCTGCACAAAACTTCTTTCTTCGAAATGCACGACTGTTTAACTCTTCCGTTTGCCTGTTTCCCACTTGACTACAATTTGGATGTGTAAAAGTCCAACATAAACAAATTCCTGATAAACCGGTCCCTTAAGTAAGATGCATTACCAAATCTCTATTACTAACGATTACTACGATATTATCACATTGATTACTGTACAGGTAACAACCCTTATCCCCGAGTGGGTTCCGTGTAAAAAAAAATCCCAATTGTACTAAGGCACATATTTTTTAGAAGACATAAATCCGAAATTTAAACGTTATTTTTGTTACGTTGCTAGGGTTTATTTGTATTACATGGGCGGGTGTATATATTACATAGGTATGTCTAACCCTTGCAATGTCTTATAGTATAAAAATTATGACTACAGATACATTTTAACAAAGCACAAAAAATATATAAATAATATGTTTCGTGGAGGGGTCTAAAATCAGACCAATCAGAGAAATACACTTGATCCATACTTGAACTCGGGAAAAGCTGCAAAGAAGGGTCAATTCGAATTAATCAACAGAACTTAGTCTCCTTATGTTTCCCATTCGGAAAGCTGCTGATTGTCTTAGACTAACGCACACTGCGTCATATACTGCGAGTCATCATCGTCTGACTCGATCCGCTCTTTCTCAATTCTGATCTTTTCTTCGTCTGCTTTCCCTCGCTAAATATCTCTTACTCCTCAAATTATCCTATCTTTTCCCTACATTCCACGTCAATTTATAATGACCTCTACGAAAGGGTCATCAGACTCTAGAGGTCAATAAATTTTAAAAAGTTGTTTATGTTCAACAAACCTTTATTTACTAAACCTTTAAACAAACCACTTTTTCCCTGACTCCCTTTGTGGACAGATGCTACTCGAGGTGATCTGAAAATCACCGCTTCTCAGGTGCATGATATCATAAATAAAATATCCACTTCAAAAGCATGTAGACCCGCTCTCATCCCGGCTATTAAAAAATGCTCCGTGATATAGCGCCAGTCATCTCCAAAATTGACACCAAATAACCTTTACGAATCTTTATTTTCTGACTGCTGGAAAACTGCTTCTCCGGTACTAGTTCACAACAATTTTGGCGAAATAACTGATCCATTTAATCATCGCCCTATTAGTCTCATCCCGCTATTTCCCAAAATATTTAAGCCCATAATTAATCAAACTCTAGTCCATCAAATTAACGTTGCTAAGGATCTAATCGACCAATAATATGGATTTAAGCAAGCCCGTTCTATAGCAGCCCGTTCTATAGCAGTCACCATAACTGTAATCTCTGAACGTATATACAATACATTGGAAAAACAAGCTGTATTCCTAGATATATCTAAGTTTTTGACAGGATTAATCACGATGGTCTTCTCAGAAAAATAAGATCATAGGGTATAACTGAACAAATATTTAACATAATTCAGTCCTTCTTAAATAAGAAAAGAATTCAGATTCCCCTTGATTGTCGTAGGTTTAAACAATCTTCTATTTATAAAAGGGGCGTAGTTTTTCTCCTCTCGACGAAACTACCGTAGGTTGACAAAAACATAGGCCGCATACAAATTTTTTTGTCACTGCCTGGTGTAACTTTGCACGATATTTTATGCACATTTAGGCGTAATATTAAAAACTTACGTTAGTTCCGAGGAGCGACGCAATCACAATTGCACCATCTATAGAGACAGTAGTTTCTATTAACCTCTCTGCCTTTCGTGTACTTCCGCTCTAGTGGGATGTCACCGCTCTAAAGTTTTACTCAACACATAAAATATCTTTCATACATTCCTATTTATAGATAATAATTTCTTCCTCCCTAAAGTCCACCACTGCTGATTGGCTGAGCAGTATACATTCTAACCGAGCAGTGAGGAATAGAGAGAGAAAGAGAGAAGGAGAGAGGAGGATATATGGGAAAGGGAGAGAGACATACAGATATAGAGAATGATAGGGGGCAGAGCGCAAGAGAGACACGGAAAATTAGAGAGAGGAATACAGAAATCGAGAGAGAGAGAGAGGAGATCCGCTGTGTTACAATTTTATTTAGGTCACTAATTTATTATGTGTTATATGGGCAAATACCACACAAATAACATGGGGCAACTATTACATTTTAACGGTTATTCCCTTTTCATGTAAGTAAAAAAAAACAACAATTAGTTAAATGAAAATGATATCAGATAAAACAAGGATTGAACCCTGTAGATAAGTTTTAAAGAAGAATAGGTTTAAATGGAATGGCTAGTTAAATTGTTGATTCTGTTAAAATATTTAATAAATACAATTTGGATGGAAAAAGCTATTTACCTTCTTAGAAAGACCCAAAATAAATATATCTGTTACAGAATTAACAAGCAGGTTAAATTCCATTGTAAAACAAAGAGAATTGAAACATTCCTGGTCATCAGAAATGGTTTCCAAAACGTGCAAACCGCGCATGTTTGATACACGTGAATTGTGGTCACGGTGCTGTGACGTCATGGCAGGAATGATTTCTCAATATAGGAAAGGGTTCTAAGTTAGTTGAGGAGAAGAGAATCAGATCAGAGACCAAAGAACAGAGAGGTGCAAACCGATTCTCGGTTAGAGTCAGGACACCCTCTGGGAAGCGAGAGGTGTTGAGGTAACTATGTAAAAAAATTTGAATCCCTGAAGTGAAGCAATAATTTCCGACGAACATTAACACGATCATAATAATCGACTATTCGAATTTCATTATGATAATCGACCATTTAAAATTTTGGGTGCACCCCGGTAGACTAACAGCATAACACGTTGTTTAATTAGAGGTTAGAAAATAGACAACGCAAGTGAAGCATGCAGCGTCCCCCGTGAGTACGCAGTTTACAAGGCATAAAAATGAGTAAGAACAGTATGTGCTTCCCCCAACGTATTAAGCCCAAGAGGTATCCAGGGGCGTCAAATCCTAGTTTAAATAAGCAAACGGTGTAGATTTAGGCCTGAACATATTCACATTTGAGTTCTGCAGCATGCAAAAAGAAAAAAAAATAAATGACTGAGTCCATCATTTGCACACAACCCTATTAAGCCCCGAAAGTCCTTAAAGCTTAAAAATATTAAAATTTTAGTTCAGGATCAAGCAAAGTGCTAGACATACACGGAAAATGTTAGTCAAATAGGAAAAATAGTCCCAAAGTGAAGTTTTTTTTTCTTATATTAGCCCTATAAGAGTCCTGGGTTGAACCCAAGATTTAATTGAAGTATATACTAAACGAATTATATAGAAATCAGTAAGTTACAATATTTCAGAAGGTTTTATAAAATTCCAAAGCATTACATTTTACGGCGTCAATTTTAGTCATTTTAACCCGACAGGAATGCCTACGGTGCAACCTGACTTTTCGCGGAAAACCCCGTTCTGTTATTTTTTACTCATATCATGTGTAATGTTTGTGTAAAATTTCCAAATATCCATAGCATACTTATTGAGAAAAGTGCAGACAAACGAACGGACGAACGGACGAACGGACAAAGATGAATTTACATGTTCACTATTTTTTATTCGGGGGAACAATAACGGAATAGTAGTTTTAATGGTTACACATTTACAAAAAGTACAGCGATTATACGTTAAATATATCAGAATTTAGATCATAGTTGTTGAATCTAATAAGTTTTTCCGTCGTCCATAATCCCACCAATGATTGTTACGTACATTCTTACTTTAAATGAAGAGTTTGCCGTATTGTAGTAATTTGAAATCTGAAACATCTTAAAATAAATGTATACCTCGTAGAAACAAAAAAACGTGAACAGATATTTGCTGGGTTAAATTGCCGAGGTATGATTTATTTTTGGATTATATTTGTAAATGAAGAAGGAAGAGTGTTATGATATATGTTTGGTAAAATTGTTTATTGGATATAATAAAAATATATATACTGAGGGGAATTGGGTTGAAGGAAAGCAAATTTTGTTGAAGATAATTAGTTGTGATATCAAATAACATGACACAATCTCGGTTTTGTTAAGAATGGAAAAAAATAAAAGAAAGGATGAATAGTGTCATGGTGACTTACACATTCATATGTAATGGACTTTTATAACCGTTATAAGAACACCGCGATAATTAAAACTGCTGTAGTGAATTATTGCGACGCAGAAGAATTAGAAATATAAAATGCCAGCAATATTTTTTTATTATTTGCTTCCTTTTACAATATATTCTTGCTACCAACATTTTTTTTTATTCCAGTCTTTTATTACGATCATCTTTTATTCCAACAAACACATCGAAGAAGTTTAGAGTACTTACAAAGGCTGACAGAATTGTGAATACCTCAGACTTTCATTAAAACAGGCTAGAAACATGGAAGAACGCAGGTGGAAAGTGGAAATAAAAATATTTCAGTGATCTACATGAACATGCAACAAAGACTTTCATCAACCAAGGTAGATTGACTTATATAAACAATGCTAACCTTGTGAGGAGTATAAGAAAGTGAATATAGTGTTCCGAAAACAGTAGCAACAAAGCATTTTAAGATAAGGTACCAGAAAACTGGATGGTTTAATGTATGAAGGATCAAAATGTAACTGAACAGTGCACTGAAATTTTCAAAATTCTGAATTCTTTTCTATGAACCCTCAAGTCTCATGTTGGCGGACCTATTCTCAGATAATGAAACTGAACTGAAAATAATAAGTATGAAATCCGCATATTTCCTTTTAATTAAATAATAATGACTCCTCAGTTGCCGTGTTATTTTCCATTGGATTTTCTATCAAAAGGAAAATTGTTTTAACCAAATAATATGATCTTAAACTTTTGCTGGCAGGAAAGCAATATTTATATTAATTGAGAGAAGATCTGCATTTTTATACGCAAATATATATTGCCTTCATCGTTTAGAAAAAAAGCGGCTACTTATAAAAACATAACCTATTTTATAGCACATACAAACCGTATCAGTTTTCTTTACTCTACGTTAAAGTAAAAAAGTAAAAATGTGAATATTAAAATCAAATTTTGTACAAATGTGGGCATATCCAATAGATTTTGAAATGGTTAGATCAAATATTCGCTGAGTAATTGTGTGGAGGCAACAGAGGTAAAATGTTTTTAAATTAACCAATTTTGAGCCCTTGACATATATTGTTTTGGGGGTAAAATCAAGCTAAAATGTGTAATCCATGTCCAAGTAATCTTCATCTTCAATTTAAAATGTTTGGATCCAAAATTGGCACAGGAGTTTGGTAGAGTTTGGACCCCTTAGCAGCCACATTTCTGGCCGTAAACGGAATAAAAAAATGTCTCCAAATCCCAATACCCATTATGTCAAATCTTGAGTCAGTATGTTACAAAATGGATTGAGAGAGATAGAGAGAGAGAGGTGAGTAAACGTGGAGTGTAGACACGTTTACCAGAACTGAGGGTCAGCTGACCAGATTACGTATGAGTGACGTGGTCAGGTTGGCTAGATCTGAGAGACTGGATTTGGGCTTTGAAGAAGACGGACGGCTCAATAGCTGTTCCCTCCCCTTCACTGGGGGTGGGGGACTCTGACGTGTTCAAAGCAAGCAAGATTTACTTCCATATTCTGTGTCGACAACTGGAAAGTAAATAAAATCTATAAAACCAATTCATCGTCTTGGAGTGATAAATCTTCGTCTGACACGTACCAGTCTCCCTCCAAGAGAAGATGAATTCCAGATGGATCAACATCAACGACACATGAAGTAAGGTATGTCGAAGAAAATGCCTGTAACACACACCCACAAAAGCATATGAACAATTAGATATGAACACACACAACCGCATATGAAACTAGACGATAATACGCACACGGAATCCTTTCATGTTATACACCAAACGTCAATTTGGTGCCCCTCTATGATAACCCTAGTGAGAACTTAAGTGATAACCCTATGTAACAAGTAGACTGAAAATTGGCAGAATATTTTGTAGGGGAATGTACACACGGAGAAAATTTCACTTCTATATATATATAGATAATACACTGTATTAGCAGGTTAGCCCGGCATTTCTCGGGCACTATGTACTGTTAATGATTTGCCCTACGTGTGAATACACTTTATGTAAGATTGCAAATGTTTAGACAAATATGTCTGATTAATCTCTAGAGACCGCAGGCATCCATTTTTTTAAAATTTGACCCCAATCTTTACCCTTAACATTTATTATTTTGGTCTCAAATCAAAATAAAAAGTTTTACCCATTCCCAAGTAACCTACATCTTAAATTTCACTTTTAGACTCAAAATTTGAGGAGGAATTTGGTAGCCTTTGCAAAAGTACACTTTTTCAACTCTGACATTTTAACAGCAAAATTCTCGACCCAAAACTGACTAAAAGACTGGCCACTTTTCTAAATACCCCTAATGTATAAATTTCAAATGTTTAAACAATAGGATATAAATGCCTCGGGTGTCTATATTTGGACCTTTATTATTCCTAATATTCATAAATGCCCTCTCTTACAAAGTTGTCTGTGAGATGTGTATATATGTTGATGATGCCACGCTCTATAACATGAACGACAGGGAAACAATGAACACATGCTACTAGGACTAAATGTGTTTCCTTAAATGATTACAAGAAACCGTCTCTACCATTGATAGCAATGGGCAAATATTCAGTATGCATTTTTTTTTCAAACTCCTCGGCCAAACGTTTACAGGAAACATGAGTTAGAACTATTACATTGAGAGAATTGTCAGGAGCGCTGCAAAATGGTAGACTCTCTATACCATGCCATAAAGCTACTAAAGCCAGAAAGTATACTGTACCTCTATAAGCCTACCATGCGCCTATGTATCGAGTATTATTGTCATATATGCGGTGGTGCATTTGCTACTTTCTCGCTCTCTCCTAAATTAAATAAAAGAGTTGCCAACCTGATAGGTCCTGAAGTGTCATCTAAGCTTCAACCTCTGGGCAATCGACGAAATATTGCATCCCTTTGCCTGTTCTAAACGTATTTTAATGGTCAATGCTCCGACAAATTGCCAGCACCTGCATCCCCCGAAGTAAATACGTCCGACAAACCCGACAAACAGCTAAATCACACCCCACACAGTAGAGATCCGTAGATGTAAGAAAGTTTTCTTCCCCAGTAGTTTCTTCCCTAGAACTGTAAGATATGGAATTTCCTTCTGGGTCTCTGCTTCCCCAACTGTACTGACATGCACCGAAGTAACAATGTGCCTTTATTGGGGCGAAAATGTAAAAAAAAAAATAAAACTATTTTTGAAATCCTTGATTCAGCGTGAGCATTACAGGTTAAGCCAGAGATTAACATAGAGAACAGTGTTACATAAGGCTATCATTGAAGTTATCACTAGTCTTATCATAGAGGGGCACCAAATTGCCGTTTGGTGTATAACATAAAGGGGGAGGACCATAATTGTATTTTTTGTCATGGAATGATTATTATTAGAATGAAAGGAGATTATGCGTGTCATAAAAGAATCCCGTGTGCGTAAGATCGTCTAGTTTCATATGCGGTTGTGTCTATTCATGCTTTTGTGTGTGTGTGTGTGTGTATTACATGCATTTTCTTCGAGATGCCTTACTTCATGTGTCGTCGATGTTGATCCATCTGGAATTCACCTTCTCTTGGAGGGAGATTGGTACCTGTTAGACGAAGATTTATCACTCCAAGACGATTAATTGGTTTTATATTTTTTTAATTTTCCTTCAAGATGTCGACACAGAATATGGAAGTGAATCTTTCTTGCTTTGAACACGTCAGCGTCCCCCACCCCCAGTGAAGGGGAGGGAACAGCTATTAAGCCGTCCGTCTTCAAAGTCCAAATCCAGTCTCTCAGATCTAGCCAACCTGACCACGTCACTCATACGTAATCTGGTCAGCTGACCCTCGGTTCTGGTAAACGTGCCTACACTCCACGTTTACTCACCTCTCTCTCTCTCCCAATCCATTCTGTAACAACAGCCCCCCAACGCTATTCTCTTGAATATAAAATTTTAGATTGAAAAAAAGAAGAAAAGTGTGATTACTTAATTTAAGAAATAAAATAATGTAGACACATCATGAGCAAAAACGGTAGCATGCACTATGCGGAGGAGTGTCACAATTACATGTGCTTACACCAATAATATTACAGATTACAAAGATCATAAGCTTCAATGTATCATCTTTGTGTCGACAGAAGGGGTTGAGGATTATTCAGTTAATATACGGTTGATTTTGGGAACTATTCAGCTAACAAAAATCTAATATAGACTAACACTCTTCCACGCAGATCAGACATAATGACTTTTAAGGTTGGTTGCGAGACAAATTGAACATCTTAAGTGCTCGGTAATTACTTATGTATGTGTCGAGAGTGAAATTTAACAATCATGTGGCATTTTATCAGAAACCTTGCTGCCACCCTCCAGAAAATTATAGGCAAAATTATTATTGCTGAAAGAAATATCATAAAGAGAAGCCAGAAGAGACAAGTCAGTTATCCTTTGTGTGATGGTGTTGTGCTATACAGCAAAGGACTTTTTTATATACAAAACATTACAAACAGAATAATATGTCTGGTATGACAATACTCAAGAATAAACAAAGTAAACGCATTATACGTAGTATACTGGCTTATGATGTCTTTTACTTTCTCCTTTATTAAACACATATCGTATTTCCTGATCAGTATGATTCTTGTTTTTTTATCTGTGATTTTTCTATATGATAAACTAGCAGTAATTCTTAACCGGTGTTGCTGTGGAGAAAGTGGCTTACCGTTAAAGAGGCTACGCGTTTGTGTCTTCAGAGCACAAACTAAGAATCAAGATGGGGCCCGCATGCGTTAATGTGGGGGAAAAAAAGTCTCGTGGAATCTCGGAGAATCTCGTACTCTGATTCCATAAATAACGAGGAAAGAAACGAACGGAAATGTGTAAAAGAAGAGGTAGAAGAAAAGAGTGTGGTGAACGAAACAAACAACGACTCGGTTGAAAGTAGAGTTGTAACGAACACAGTTGCATGTGTCCCCCTCATGAAAAAACTACAGTTGTTGTTGGAACCCTATCCCCAACATCCTAATGTTTAGAACGGCTTTCTGAATAGACACACTATTTTATTATGGGAGGATTTTCAAATATTTTCCCTGAGTTTACTTTTATCTATCCTGACAGTATATGCACCCGCAAAAAATAAACCAAAAGAAAATTGAGAGGGGATGTGAGTGTCGTTCGGAGAGACTTGTTTATCGCGCGTGAGTAGAAAAGTGAATTACAGTGCATAATGCATGTCATTATATCTCGAAATCCGCTTGGGTCTGCCAAATTTAAAAGGTTTGTCTCATATAGCATAGACTAAAACTTATAGAAGTTCTCAGTTTATATGATATTGTGTAGGTTGTGCTGAAGTAAAAAGTACCTAAAAAAGTTAATAAGCCTTGGGAATACAACTAAACAAAAAACATTAAAAGGAAAAACAAAAACAAATACATAATAAATAAGTCTATCCGTGGGCAATATATTAAAAGGGGAAATTTGTACTTTGGGTAAATTATTTGACAGTAAAAAATTATAAAATCTGGCGTCAATATAGTCGGATAAAAACTGAACCAACTTTCCTTATTAAACAAATAGGAATTAATATCAAGTTTTTCACATAAAAAGTTGTGAGAATTAGTTGATTTGAAAGGACTAGAAGTTCAGAACCAATGACCCCATAACACTACCTATTAAGCTTTTTAAGTGGTATTACCGTAGTGTAATTAACTAACTTTCCATGCAAAATTAAAATGATTAGAAACAAACCCAAAAGAGACATATTATATACAAGACGTTAAATCTGCTGAGAGAAAAACCTATAAATATCTAAAAAGATAATATATGTTCAATGTTATTTTTACTCATATTTGTATATAATCTGCAATCAAATTGAAGACATTCTTCTCTTGAACAAAGTATCGTAGGTTAAAACAAAAGATGTCAATACAAATTAACATATTTTTTCTAATTTCTTAATCCTTTATAATAACAGCTCCCTAGCTATGTCCCGCTCATTTTGATTGGCTGAAAACTTACAATCTCATATCCGGGAATTAAACAAATTTTTAAGTAAACGAACACTTCTAAATGTTTACAATAATAGCGTCACTCTTCCTAGGAAACACTAGCGAAAAAAAAAACAGAAAATAAATACAAGCATATTAACTGGTCATAACCAGAAAAGGAAATGCCGATAACATAATTTACTGGAAGTAACATAATAAACAAGAATAGAAAAGCTTTATTATAATGAGTTACTAAGCAGCAAGTACTTAAACAATCTTCATCAAAATGAAGTACGGAAATTTTCAGACGATTCTGAAAAATTCGTGAGACTATATACATGAACCTGACGTTAGCAACATTGCATCAGTTATAAAAACTGTGACGAGAACAAAGTGTGTGAGGGGTACTTTTTTGAGTAAATCTTATGCCAAGAAAAATATATGGGTTTTATTATTAGTTTCCAATAATATGTAATGTGTATTTAGCTAATAAATTGTGTTTAGATTAAAAAAATACATATAAACTAGCCAAAGGTTAATATTTTTCAGTTCCAATAATTTTTATGTTTTATTAAAGTTTAAAATATATCAGATATACTACAATGTGTGTCAAATTATTAACGACATAACATTTTTTACCAGTTCCAGCAACTTACACGAAATTTCGTATCAAAAGTTTCGGAAACGTTGGCAATGCTGAGCTGCGCGTTCTGCGAAACTTTCGTACTGTTCCACACAATGTAAACAACTTGCCATCGTAATTGCTGAATCCACGGTATTTGAAGTGTGTCTAATTTGTAACAATGAAGTTTGCTCTCCAAGAAGTACCGCGAATTGTGGGATCCTCTCCAAGATGTATCGTGAGGAATTACTGTTGACGAAAACATAAATTTGACTAATTCTGTGGAGGAACCTCTTTTACAATTTATTAATAAAAAATGAATTGCGCATCCTTTTACTAATTCTGTCAACGAAGAAATTGCTATGTGATCTAAGGATTTTTCCGAGTTTATTTAATGTTTGAAATTATTTCAATAATGAAATTATGAGTATATAGTGTATTTTTCTCAACCTCGCTAATAACTTGACAAACTGACATCAACAGATATCCCTGTCTTCTGCAATAGTTTCGCTAATACTGCTTTACATAATTTTATTGGAGTAGCTGAAGAGTATTGTAACCACTTTCTTTAAGTTTCATTGACTTTTCATTCGTTCCTTAAATATTTTTAACAAATGTAAACTCGTTAATAATTTGATACGCAGTGTTTGATATACAGTGTTTTGTTTTGTTTTTCTGAGGGAAAGTGATGTCTTCGTTGGGAGAATAAATTAGGTCGCACACTGTAATTCATTTAAAACTTTAGTACATAAAACATTTTTTTTCTTTTTCATCCGGTTTGATTTGACGTCACTAGTTCTCATTTTATGACAGCTGATTGCTTATTGGCTAACTGTGTCAGGAACTTCTGGCTACTCCCGGAAACATTACGAAATTTTCTGAAGCGACATTGCCTGAATTTAGCCAGAACTGAAAAACGTACCGGAAAAGTTAAACGGCACATAGTTTAGAAAATATATGTTCACACCATTTTATATGCAATATAATTTATATGAAAATAAAAATAAATAAAATAATAGTAATAATAATAATAATAATAATAATAATAATAATAATAATAATAATAATAATAATATACTCCTCATCGTTTATTTATACATCGCACTATTCACGTGATATTTTCATCCCGGTGTTTTCAGTTTCTCATGCGAATGAATTCAGAATATTAAAAAAGGGTGAATATTGCCAAATAAAAATACCCAAATAATAAAACATTTCTAGAATATCACACTCGATAATTTTTCTTTAATAGAGGAAACGTAAATACTACCAGCTTCTATTTTTCTTCTGTATCCATATATTTCCACAAAATAATCTCATATATTTTTCTTTGCCTAAAACTAATTGGATGCAAATATGCTCAAACAATTTTACATAAAGTGAAAAAAAAACATAGAAATTAACTGAACGCTCTCGTTCTGATGAAACAAAAAAAATACCTGTAGTCAAATCACAGATGCATAAACAGACGGAGATTCCGTAGGACCGCAACTGCCATACACTTTTTTATTCTTGTTGAAGAGACGATAAAATTATACATGTCGTACAAAACAGAAAGAATTCTCTATTAATTGTAAAGCAGCTCTTGTAATAGTAATCTAATTGTAAGATTATGCGGAAGTCAGAGACTCATGAAAACTGACTATTAGAAACACCCCCACATACATACATATATACACATATACACACACGCATATATATATATATATATATATATATATATATATATATATATATGCATATATATATAATATGCAATGGAAACATTTTGCTTTATGATTCTTTTTTTAATTTTTTAATTGTTCGTATAATTTTTGTATCAAAATAAAAAAATATTAATAAAGGTGTAATAGTTGTTTCAGTCACAAGCGCTTTCGATTCGTCCATAAATCATCATAATGTGTTGAAGTAAAAACCCGAAGAAGTGAACATGAGAATTAAAAGTGAAAACATATATATATATATATATATATATATATATATATATATATATATATATATATATATATATATATATACATATATACATATATATATATATATATACAAAACAGAAACATGTGTGCCTATATGTAAAAAATTATGTACAAATAAAAAAACATGATATAAACAATGGGTGTTACTGCATCAAGCACACTAGTAATACATCCATTTTTATTTTAGATTTTATTAAGTGGTTAAATTACAAAAAAAACTAACCATAAAATATAATGTTGTGAACGTTTATAAATTAAGTATAAAAAATTAAATAAAAAATTATAATACGCTTTACACTAGAGTAGTTTGATTAATACAGTATACTCTACTCGAATGCATAAAGCTTTTACTTGAAATGTATTTTTAGATGCTCATTAATCTTCAAACCTCATAAATTAAAGATTGGTATAAATAAAAAGGTAGATACAATTGGATACCATATATATATATATATATATATATATATATATATATATATATATATATATATATATATATATATATATGAGTATATATATGGATATATAAAATATATAAATATATAAAATATATATAAAAATATATATTTAACATATATATGTGTATGTATATAATATATATATACTATATATATACATATATATATATATATATATATAAATGTATATAAATGTAAATAAAATATATAAATGCTATGTGTACCCGGCAACGCGTAGCTCTGGCTCAGTTAGTTAAGACGGAACACCTTCCTTAAGAAAACTGCATTTTTTTATTGTGTATTTACTTTTAATATTTTCTGCATCATTTTTCCTAAAAAAAAGATTCCTTTTTTTTACCCTTAATTGTTTTTTGCAGGAAAGCATGCATTTTTAAAGAAAATTCGCAGTAAACATTTATTTTGCAAACGGTATTTTTATTCTGAAAATAAAAACATGAATGCTTTAGATTAACATTGTAAATAGTAAGCTTAAAGTAGAGAAATTCTTTTCAAGAGAATGTACAAATTCATTTTTGTTAACAGATTTTAAGAAAATAAGCAGAAAAATACTCCTATCATGAATTAAATTATTAATTAATTCATAATGAAAGAATAACATGTTGATTTAGTGTTTCAACATTTAAACAACGTTCGGTTTATTCTCGTGGAATGAAATGGAATCCGAAGTGTTCAAATTCTGCTTTTCTACCATTCTGTTAATTTCGTCTTGTATTCAATTTTTGAAGTGGGATACCAATGATTGCAAAGTAGCAAATGTAACGAACATACGAGAAACTCAACACTAAAATATGTGTAATAAATGCTCAGTATCTAATTAAAACCCTAGTAAATCAATCCCCCTTATTTGTTCGCTTATTGTAAAAATGGAAGGGAAACTTTAATTTCGCTCCGTTGTAATTTTTTTTTATAAAGCCAAAATTTAAAGTGTAGAACGATTGCTGTTAAAACAAAAATAATTAGAAAACACCCTACTTCCCCGTTAAAAAAAGAAAAAAAAACAATCATTTAAAACAATTTGTTGTTGACCTTTCAAACTTGCTTTAATTCAAAATAACGTTTTCAATTATTTATTTCATGGGAAAAATATTTCATACAAATAAAATGCTGCTTTCATTACAAAATTGTTTTATTAAACTTTTAAATGTTTTACGCAAACTTCTCAATGAATCTCTGTCGAATCGGTGCTTTAATTTAAAAAAAAAAAAAACTGTTCGTAATATTTCTTTGTCCGAAAAAAAAAAAGAAACTATTTTATAAAAATCCGATGTTGCTTTCATTACGAAATTCTTGTATTAAAAGTCTAATTTTTTACGCAAATTTTTCACTAAATGTTTGTCCAATTTTTATACAATAAATGTGGTTGGGTGGTTTTGGTTATATATTAACCCCTGATGAATATGTTATTGTCTGTTTTTAATAACCAAAACTGTTCCATGTAAAACTTTCCCTTTCTCATTAATGAAAGCGAAACATTTCCAATTAAACTGGTCTCGGAATAGACACATCAAACCTCCCCTTGTTAAGAAAGGCTTTCGGAATAGACAACCGGTAACGGTGTCATCATACCCGGAAATTTATCGAAGATGACTGTGAACGATGGTTTTGGCGTAAGGTAATAATGTACCGGCATATCATTTTATGCTGAAATTCCTAAGCTGCTTTCACACTAATTAATTTAGGTGACTGAAATAGGAATTTGAAGATGAAGGACCAAACGTAATTTCCTACAGAGAAGAAAGTGTATGAACATGTGCGTGACAGAAAGTGATGAGAATTTGTTTCAGTGCGAGGTTACCAATTCAGTTAATTTTTGAAGTTAAGTAAATACAATGTACACATCCATTTTGAGATAAATCGTAGTATTCTTTGTATAGTGCGAACATAATTAGTAAAGTCAACACATAATCTAATTCAGTAAATATTACCAAAAGAAAACACATTGTTTGTGCTAAAACTAGCGTCAGTAGTGAAATTACTTTTGCCATGAGTTACATCGTTAGGATGTTTACAACTGCAATGCAATCTGAAAAATGTGAACGTGAATAGAAACGAAACGAAAACATAGGAAGCGTGGTAAACCGGGACGGCTGATTTTAAAGATGCATACAGAAATACATTGTTTGTATTAAAAATGTAGTAATTGTCGATGTGAGTCGGTAAATATGTTAAAGCACACCTAAATTGATTTGTTACTAATTTGTGCTAAAAATAGCATCAGTAGTTAAATTCATTTTGGTATCAGTTATATCGTAACGATGTTTACAACCTCAATGAAATCTGAAAAATGGGAACATGAAAAGAAACGAAACGAAAACACACGAAACGCAGTAAACCGGAACGTCGGATTTTAGAGATGCATTGTTTACATTTTTAAATGTAGTAATGGTCTATGCATGTCGGCAAATATGTTAAAGCACCCTTAAATTGATTAATCGAGATTGATTTGTTCGTAAGTGAAAAATTGGCATCTTACAATCTGTAATGCGTTAACCGGAAAATTAATATGTAAAACAGAAAATGAAAGCAGAGAACAAAACGAAACAGAATGCAAACGAAATGATATATTATATGTTAATGTAAGAAAAAAAAGGAAAGAAACATTTTTTTCTATCCTAGTGTAATAATCTTTCGAAAAAATTGTAAATAAGCAATGTATAACTATGCGTCGTGCGTTTCCCGTAGTAGGAAGCATTTCAGTATTTGTATGTAACTACAACCCCCCTAACCGGTTTGCGTTTATTTAGTTCCTTGTAAACGACGAAGCGGTGGTGTAAATGGGGAGCAGGGAGAGGAGTAATCAAATAGAGAGAAAAGAGTTTACAACTTCCATTGATTCTTACAGGCTTTTGCAGTGGACACTCACCAGAGAAAATATAGAAATGTACGATTATCAAGCAAGTGTAGAGGTAATACGCATATAGCACACCCGAGATAATGTGCTGCAGTTTGTGCATATTACATTTGCATGAAATGGCTTGAGTTTTAATCCTAGTCAGGTCAAACTCAGAAGGGAAAATGGCTTCATTTTATTTATATAGATAGAAAAAGAAAGAAGAAGAATATATGTATATATATATATATATATATATATATATATATATATATATATATATATATATAAATTATTTATTGTTTTCAATTCAAATTAATTGATCTGTCATGATAATAGATCGTACTGATCAATGAGTTGTTTTTGTTTTAGTTTTTAGCTTAGTTTAATTTCGTATATACAAACATGTATAAGAGTTTATAATTTGTTGATATATTATTTCATACGTATGTATACACAAATTAGAATTAATAAATTTACTAATTATTAAATAGAACATTTTGGTAGAAGATATATAAATTAATTAAAATCGTTAGTACTAATAGTTGGGTGTAATGGCCTTATTTGATAAAAATTCAACATGGCGTAATGGGAAAATAAAAAGATAGTTAGTGTCTCTCTTCCAATTTTCAGATGTTTATCATTTCAAATCACACTTCAATTCCTTTTGACGGATTGATTGTTGCTATTTCTTCTAATGAGTTAAGGGCATAATAAGTTCACTGATTGATATAATAATTATGTGATTGAATTTGCGCTACGAAACAGATACTGTCAAGAATTGAAGGAATAAATTATAAGATGGTCAACATCATTAATTTTTAAAAATAACTTTTGTCATTTATTCTTTATATACATATATATACATGCACATATAAATATAAATATATATATATATATATATACATGCACATATACATATATATATATATATATATATATATATATATATATATATATATATATAATTATAAAATTCTAATACTTTCTGTTTCTCTGTTTGGTTTCTATCGTATTCTGTATTCCCGTCTGTCGTTTGATCGCACCGTAAACCCTAGATAAAGCAATAAAAAAGGATCCTGCCAATTAAATTCTAATATATTGTTTAAAAAGCAATCTCTCTAAAAATTGTAGGAAGCCATTTGATAAAATATGATTATATCGAAACGAAAAAGAATATCTATTAAACGTAGCCCTAAAAAGTTAACGCTTTAGTTAGCAAAACGCCAGGGAGTTCTTTTTTACTAATTTATTTATTATTTTTTTGTAATAGGCTATTGGAATTGGAAACAATAGCACAATGCGCTTATAGGAAAGTAGTTTTATCCTTACACGTACACTCTATAAAAGAAGGGAATATATCATACATGTTTAAAAATTCGTGTAATACTTACAATTATAGGATAGATTTAGACTAGTATTATAACGCCTGGGAGAGCGTGTTTTTTATTGAAAAATATTAGAATAGAATTACGCCACCATGCTTTTTTTTGTTTGAGATTGATATATTTTATTACAATAGAAAAATGAGAGCATGAAAGTATTATGGTTAAGTCTAAATATGGAAAAGTAAAGGACAAGTTGTTAAAACTGGAAAAGAAAAAGACAAGATATTCTAGTAAAAAATACAATAAATTTAAAACTTAACACATTACAGCATAAACTATTGATTATAGAATTTTATAAATTTATTTTAAAAAAATCTTTATGCTACAGTATTTTAAGTACACATTTATTTTATCATTTACTAGAATATCTTGTCCTTCCTGTTCAAATTTTTACAATAAGTCCTCCTCTTTTCACTGTTTAAGTTAAACCATATTACTTTTCATGCTTGCATTTATCTATTGTAATTTATGTTTTAATAAGGATTTCAGTGAATTAACACTTTCTTTGTTTAATTTCAGTTTCATTGTTGCCCCCCTAGACATATCATACACATATGTAATAAAAATGTACGGCAATCGTCTGCTTTCAATAAAATCCACCACAATTACCTCCCTTTCATTATTTCCTTTTTCTTTTGTTTGACTTGTTACTTTTATTTTCGTGAGAGTTGTAAATTGGTAGAAACAGTAATCGCTGAAGTGATGTGGTTGCTATGGAAACCAGTCATAAAACGTCGCTCACATCGTAACGTTTTTTTTTACGATTTTGTAACACTAGTATATTCATCATAACTTTTGTTTTACTTAACGAAAAGGTATTTTTTCACAATATAGCTCAAAATGTGATCTATTAACTGTAATAATTGGTTGAAATTTGATCAAGGCATGAGTTATCGGTGAAACTCTAAAACAGTTCTAAATGATTAAAACTACCACTACATCATATATTCAAACACTGTAGTGTTGCAATGATACAGATTGAAATAGATATTTTTTATTAATATTATTGGTAACCATTTATATATTTGTAATTCCTTCGCAGCATGTTTGTTGACACGACATTCTATTTTTCTTTTACATGGAGATCACCACTTATCAAGGCCCGGTGGCCACGCAGGGATAAGGGTTATTGCGTTTACAGTTATCAATGAGATATTATTGTAGTACTCATTAGTGTTGGAGATTTGATAAAGGGTCTTACTTAAGAGGGCGGGGTTTCAGGATTTTTTTTTATGTTGGACTTGAAGACTTCCACGATGTTTGATTTTACATTTCGTTTCATAACCGAATGTGTGATATCATTTACAGAAACCTCTGCATAAGTTAGTGCATAAAGCTGCATTAATAGAGAAGTACGAGGTGATTTAAATAAGTTTCCAGACTTTTGGAATGTACATTAAAAATTGTCATAGACGGAGAACGCAGGGTTGAACATTCGGAAGTTTTGCGCGAATACACCACTTCACAACGCCATACTTTTCACGAACTCGTTGACCAAGATGGTAATCAAGACAGTTTTAATCATTCCAATCGTACTGATCTTGCTATCTGTGATCATTGGTTATTTCCTAAATCCAGAAAACCCTTCAACGCAATTGTTATGCTGTGATTAATAAGGCAGTTACAAGGGTTATTGACAAACTGATAGAAGAGGATTTGCATGATGTTTTCAATAAGTTGTTGGAACGAGAGAACAGATACAATATAGCTGGAAGAGTTAATTTCAAAGTGGAGTATATTTTAATATGTATACTACAAATAGAGGACACCGGAAATCTCGAAAAGACAAAAGATGCGTGTGTAATTGTGCGCAATCCCTAACCACACTTATTCTAAATGGACACTGTTTGGTCTCAGTGGCAAGAAGTCCAGGACGTCTGGAAACAATGATGAGACAAGCGGAGAGCACATACAGCACCTGGAAGTCCCAAATGGTCACCCATCTGATACTGGCAAGGCTAATCGTTGCTTAACTTCAGTGATCTGCCGGGAACCGGTGTGTCAAACGTGATCATGCCGTATATTACTATCAATACTATCAAAAATATTCCCATCCGACAGAAGTCTGGAAAATTATATAAGGCATCTCGTATGCGTATATGTTTCCAATAAACTAGTAGAATATAGTCTCATAAAGCATCTGTTTTTTCTTCCAATTTAATATGAGATTCTAAAATGATTTAAGCTTAAATATGTACCGGGTGTTACAAGCGTTCACAAATCATATTTCCTAAACATCTACTGACACATTTTAACTGCTGCCGCAACGTTAATGATTGAGATGATATATCACTGTTTATACAGAAACTAACGGGGACATAAAATTCTAAATAAATCATAGTTTCATATTCCAAAAAGTACATTTTATTAAATTTGTATATATATATATATATATATATATATATATATATATATATATATATATATATATATATCACTTATTTTGTTATTTATATTGATTGTAAAATTTGCTACATATAATATTTTAAAGTATTGTAGTAATTCGTGAAAATTGCAGGTGGTCTATTGTCTCTTGAAGCTCTTTTCTGATATATCGGTGGTCTTGTTTCCGATAAACTTATATATATATATATATATATATATATATATATATATATATAGAGAGAGAGAGAGAGAGAGAGAGAGAGAGAGAGATTTAATAAAATATAAAAAGCTTTTTCCCGGTTACGCGTTGCTGTGCCTGTTTTTTTTTAAAATCGAAAGCAAACAAAAACAAATATAATATGTATTTTTCTTATGTTTATATTCTTAATACTTGTAATACTTGTAGACACACAATAAGTTCATCAATGCACGTTTGCTGTTTGTATTTCACTTAGAGTGACTTTGTTTACACCAAGTAGAAACACTAGTAGAATATCATGAATTTCTATATCGTTGTAATTATCATAGACAAAATTCACGAAAAAGGATAAGGTATGAAATAATTATTAAAGAAAATGTTGTTTTTTACATGAAAACCAGTAATTTTAGCTATTCCCTCCGGGTTTCTAATACTTGAAGACACACAATAAGTTTTTTTTTTCGAGAACATCAGTAATTTTAGCTATTCCCCTCGGGTTTATAACAATTGACAAATATTTAAGTAGGTATCAATGAGGTTTTATTAAATACCAACTTTCTGCCTGTCGTATTTCGCTACAATAAAGAATACACTACCTTCTTTCGGCAACGCTGTACAATGAACACCCGCGTATATATATATTTTTGGGTGGGTTATCTCGCAGAATTTCACCAAATCCCTGTGATTTTCCGTCAATTATAATTGAGGATATACCGGCAATTAGCAGATGACACCGAGCAATGTAAGCAAAGCAGGTGAATTTCCAAATAACACGAAAATAAATTTAAATACAATAAAATAAAAATAAAAATGAACTGTCAATTTACTGAATATATATATATATATATATATTATATATATATATATATATATATATATATATATATATATATATAATAAATTCCACAGCCAAACAACGTTGTATCCCACGAGAGCCATGACATTCAACGAACCGGAAGTTCAATACTCGAGTTTCGCTCTCATTTGGGGGCACTTGTTGTTTGGCTTTGGATTTTTTTATATAATCTCTCACATTCTGAACATAATATATATATATATATATATATATATATATATATATATCTTTAGATACATATATATATATCTTTAGATCCACGTATATATATCGTTAGATCCACTTATATATATATATATTTTTATATATATATATCTTTTGATCAATTTATATATATGTTTATATATATATATATATATATAAATATATATATATAAATGTTTCCTTGAATACGTTCTATAACGACGTACATGTTGAATAATGGGGGTTTATCTTTTCCTTTATATTAGAGTACGTGTAAATGCGTGTATTTATATACGTCGTACCATTAAGTTTATCGTCTAGTGTGTATATTTTCTTACAGAACACGATTTACTTGCACGTATCGAAACAGATGTAGAAAACAGTTCTTTATTACAGGTGTAAATAACACAACACGTACCTGATTTATTTACATTTATTTTCATTTTAAGAGAGTACATGTTTTTACATCGTGGCTGCCTTAGATGACGCCTTCCTCTCGAACCATAGAGGGACCGACTCCCCTTTTTGAATCGCCTGTTTCTCTGATTTCCAGCTTTGGACTGCCTAGAATCTCCCCAAATCTACAGTTCATCACGTATTTCATTACCCTTCTCATTACTTGTTTCAGAAATACAGCTGATGTAACCCAAATCTAGTTATTCGTGTATGCAACCCAAAATCAAGTGTACATGTATATTCTATTTTCACATACCTCTTGCAATATTATTATATTATATGTCACGCAATATTTCCCAATTTAATTTGTTTATTTTTCTACTAAAAATAATTGATCCAGCGATCAGCCGTCGCTTGATTAAATTACTTACTTATTTAATAATAATTATAATAAAATAATAATAATAATGTGTTGACCTTTAGCACTGATTGCCACATTTAACACATATACCATGCTATGATCGCATGGTCACAAACTCATATATATATATATATATATATATATATATATATATATATATATATATATATATATATATATACATGCATTAAAAAATGCTGTATTTTTTAATGTTAAATATTATTTCATAATTTTTAACCACAAATAGTAATTTCTAAGAAGTTGGAACGAACAATCGCACACCAACGAACGTATGCACGATCTAAATTAGACCAATAGCGCAGAGAAATGCAAGCAGTGAGAGAAAGCGTAGAATGTAAGGGTGGGGAAAATCACCCTTTACACACAGAACATTAGGGAGTGACATTCCTCAACTACAAAGCAACTACAAACGCACACACACACATACTCACAAACTCACTACTGTTGGGACCTAGGTATTTAATGATTCTTAGGCTGGCGAAAATAATATGTCTCTTAATGACGCCATATAATATTTTTAGTTAACGTTCGGTTGTAAAGGGAAGAATTGGATTCCAGAATAGGAGCCTTTTCAGGGATAAGCAAATAAAAAACGAGGGAAATTTGCGAAGGAGCCTTTATTATTTCTGGACCAGAAATTAAAAAGATTATGTTAGGTATATGTATAGAATGCTGGTTTCAACTGGTAGCAGTGGTGGCACTAAACATTTAGATAGGAAAACACGGACTATTCCTATAAAGATTATGCGATTGGGGTGGTGTCGCTTGAAGGATGGAATATAACATTTTATTATCACATATTAATGTGTGTTAAATGTTGTTCGGAAGCTACATAACATAATTGATGTTTGATTTGATGTATTCAATTTTAATGTGGCAATTGTATTTGGTCCAGATACGAATTTTTTCACTCATTATGTTTTATACGGAGATAAACTAATTCATTAGATGAGTGTTATATATAAAAATTCCAAATTATATTATGTGAGTGTTGCTTTACTTTCCCGATAATTATTTGCTTTTTACTGAGAGTAAATGATAATTTTCATACACATTGGAAAAATGGTGTGCTTTAAATATTATACTTCTGAATACATACATAAAAATGTCTGCCTTAAATTTTCAATAGAGGCGACGAATTTGAGTAAGATCAGTATCGTTTTAAAGTTCGACCGTTCGTACGACAAATAGTGATAAATTGGCTAAAAACATTAATATCTTCTCCTTCAACTAGGCACTTTTCTACAGGGGGGTCACTTTTTTCGCCGCTATTTTTAAAAAGTTATCGTCTTCTTTGTCTAGCCTTTCCTATAAACAATGTCGCTTCCGGTGTGGCGGTTGTCGTAACAGGGTAAACGTTAGGTTTTACCCCGTTACTTTCCTCCTTTGCGGTACAGGTTCGAGCCTGGTTTTCTATTACCACTTTTTTTTCCTCAACATACACATCCAAACACCCGGGCAACGTCCGGCGCCCATGCTGGTACATATATATATATATATATATATATATATATATATATATATATATATATATATATAGAGAGAGAGAGAGAGAGAGAGAGAGAGAGAGAGAGATTTGTTATTGTTTTTTCAAGCGATACATATGGTTAATATTGGCTGCGCCTCGAAGCTCATTTTTTATTTACTTAGAAAGTCGCCCTTTTTAATTTGTTTGGACGTATATATCATTTGTATTTATTTATTATTTTTAAAACAGTATATATATATATATATATATATATATATATATATATATATATATATATAACTACTTCGTTTAATCACATATATAAGAAATAGGTCATTTATGCGTAAACTTTAAGTATTTACTTCAACCATGCTCAATACGTAGAAAGAGCTAGGTAGTTAGATATAAAATATATATGGCGATTAAGCTTAATTGCAATATATAATTTATAAGTAACTATATATATGCACATATATATATATATGTATACAGAGAGAGAGAGAGAGAGAGAGAGAGAGAGAATTGTTTACCTGAGATTTTCTTACAAAATCTCTATTTAGTTTTCGAATAATTTCATCCCGTTATATATAGTTTTCTGTTCGCCATTCGTAACACTGTTTCTTTTAGGTAATAAAACTCGACAACAATAAGACCATCCTCTAACGGTCAATGATGCTTTCATCTTTACTCCACTTCATCTGTTTTAGCGTTCATTCTTCATTTCTTTCAAATAACTTACAAGCTTTCACTTTTATGTTTTTTCAATGATTATAAATATGATTTTAAGCTTTACTAAAATATATATATGTATATATATATATATATATATATACAAATTGTAGCTGTACCCGGCCACGAGTTGCTGTGGCTCAGTTTGTTAAAATTAAACACATTCCTCATGAATAAATTGCATTTTGTATTGTTTATTTATTTTATTATTCTTTCTTTTTTTATCAATAACAGTTGTTTTCCCCCAAGAAAAGGTGCCTTATTTATCACAAATTTTAAGGTGAAATGTGTTTTTTTTTCAGGAAAACTTTCACTTTATTTTTTAAGACGTAACCATTTCTTTTTGAAACAGAATTTTTATTATAAAAAGAAAAAAATTAATGCTTTATATGAACACTGTAAATAGTAAGGTGAAAGTAGACAAACGTTAGTTTTTTTTTTCAAAGAAACGTAGAATGTTTTTTTCAATAGATGTTTAGAAAATAAACAGAAAAAATACTCCCATCCTTAATTAATTATGCAAAAAAATAAATAAACTATTGATGTAGTTTTTCAACATTTGAACAATGCTCAGCTGAATCCGGTGATGGGCGGTCGAACCCTAAAGTTATTGGAATCCAGTGCGGGGTGGGTGGGGGTTAAAGGCTGCATGAGTACCATTCTTTTTAATTTTGTCTTTTGTTCCATTTTTTCTGTGGGCTTTTAGCGAGTGAAAACTATTAAATTTAAGCAAAATGCAAGAAAAAATCAAAAATTAACTCATTTCTAATACTTGGTAAATCAATTCCCCTTATTGGAAAAACGGACGAAACGAAATTATTGCCAGTATGTTTGGGAGAGGTTCTATATGTGTAACAGAAAGTGGCCATTAAAAATGATGGTCAGAAAGTTAGTAATTCAACTTACTATTTTTTAAGCTTATAACTACTTGAAAATATAATTCAACCCTTAATTTTTTTTAATTAAAGGAGCAAAAAGCAAATTTTAAAGAATAACATGTTTAATAGCAAAGTATACAATATTTGTTTCTTTGAAGCGGTTTTCTTTAAAAAATATAAAGAAAATCAACATATTTTGATTTGCTCATAAATATATGTATACATATAAATGACAAAAATCACTTACCTTAAAAAATACTAATAAATGAGTCATTTCAATCTTCATTGTTCAGAATTTATACATATTTATATTTTAAATAAAAGTATTTTTAAAGCGAGGGTCCTAGAAAATCGCATTTTAGTAACGTGTTTTGCACGAAGCCTTAAATAACTGCTACTGCTTAAATTAAATGTATTAAGTATGGTTTCGTCCAAGGGCATAAATAATGTCTCATTTTTATTGCGTAGTTAAAAAAGAAACGCACATTCACTCATAAGTTTTCCCTAGAACAAAAAATCCGCTTCATCGATTTAAAAAAAAAAATATTTAATTAAATACACGAGTTTTTGATTGATATATTTTAATACTTCTTCATCAACTATTTTTTTAATATCTAAAAAATGAAAACATTCAATGAAATAGAAAAATTTACCCTTAGAGTCTGGTATTTACTTGACAATGTAAGCATAACATGAGTTTCATTTAAAAAAAATCGACATGGTTTTTCTAAAAAGAGTTTTACACTTTGGACTTTACAGGTAAATTTCCGAAAAACTATTATTTTTTTTGTTTTAAATTCGAATATTTTCTTTATTGATCTTTTATCTTCAATTTGTTATATATAAAACTTTGGCACATGAATTAATGATACTTGTACAGTTTAGTCAAGACATTAAAAAATGAAAATATCGAAAAGAAGTTTAAATTGTATGTATCCGTCAAGTATTTTTTTTACAGCGAAAAAACAATTTGTTATGAAACCGAGCTAAATGTTCGATTTTTTAGGAAGAAAAGCTAGTTTTAAAGATGGGAGGGGAGGGGTGTCAGCGCTTCAACTGGAATTCTCTCCCTTTGGCATTGCTAAAACTCAAACAGTTTTTTTTAATCCAACATTGCTGCCTTCAACGCGCTCTCATGAAATCGTGTTTTTCCGCTGTAAAAAACAAACAAATAAAAAAAAACTAATTGATGAAATTAAGTGTTTTTTTTTCGGAAAACTTCGTTTCATAACGGATGTATACAATTTAAACTTGTTTCGATATTTTCATTTTTTCATTTCTTGACTAAACTGTACAAGTGCCAAATTAATTATTAAAATTTTAATAAACATTTAAAAACGGGGATGTGAATTTGAAATAAAAAAAAAAAAACGTTTGTCTAAAATATTATATTTGGTTTACAGAAAAGAGAATGACATTTCACATTGACCCTAAAAATATAGTAAAACATTGAACCAATATAAAAATTTGGATCAATTCTTAAAATTTAAAAATTGAAAAAATATTTAACTCGTAAAATTTGTTTGCTTTCATTACGTAAAGAAAATTGGCTGCATGGAGGCACGCTAGCATTTTGTAAACAGTTTGTCTACATTTTGTAAACACTGTTTTTATTTTTAATAAAAGTAATATTTCTAATACTTTTTAAAAAATTTAATATTTTATTTTGGAAGTATATTCCATACAGAAAATAAACAACTCACTTTAAAGTAAATTCTCAGATTAGGTCCACCTCGACAATTTTCTTTTAAATGACGACTTTTATAGGGGTTCCACTATGCTGAATACGAAAATCACATTTAAATTTTGCAGAAGTAAGTAGTTATCGAAATATAAAAAGTTGCATTATGCATTGTATTGTTTGGCGGCTATTTTTACGCGCGTCGCGCGCGCCATAAACAAACTACTCGTCTCTTCCTGACATTGCACGAAAATAAACAAAAACTACTCACACCATTAATTACTTAAGTATTCCCTAGAACAAAAAATCCGCTTCATCGATTTTTAGAAAATTCTTTTAATTACATACACGAGTTTTCTATTGATATATTTTTATACTTCTTCATCAAATAATTTTTTTTAATATCTAAAAAAGAAAACATTCAATGAAATAGAAAAATTTGCCGTAAGCGTCTAGTATTTACTTTACGATGTAAGCATAACATGAGCTGTCATTAAAAAAAATAACATGATTTTTCTAAAAAGAGTTTTACACTTTGGACTTTACAGGTAAATTTCCAAAAAAAAACTAGTATTTTTTTTTGGTTTTAAATTAGAATATTTTATTTATTGACCTATTATCTTCAATTTGTGATATATAAAACTTTGGCACATAAATTAATGGTGCTTGTACAGCTTAGCTTAGATAGTAAAAAATTAAAATATCGAAAGAAACGTTTATATTGTATGTATCCGTCAAGTATTTTTTTGTATAGCGAAAAAACAATTTGTTATGAAACACAGTTAAATGTTCGATTTTTAGGAAGAAAAGCTAGTTGTAAAGATGGGAGGGGTGTAAGCACTTTAACTGGAGTTATCTCCCTATTGGCATTGCTAAAATTCAAACAATGTTTTTTTTTTAATCTAAGATTGCTGCCTTCAACACGCTCTCATAAAATCGTGTTTTTCCGCTGTAACTACAAAAAAAAAAAAAAAAAAAACTAATTGATGAAATTAAGTGTGTTTTTCCCGGAAAACTTCGTTCCATAACGGATACATACAACTTTAACTTGTTTCGATATTTTCATTTTTTCATATCTTGACTAAACGGTACAGGTGGCAAATTAATTATTAAAATGTTAATAAACATTTCAAAATAGGGAATGTGAATTTGGAAAAAAAAAACGTTTGTCTAAAATATTATATTTGGTTTACAGAAAAGAGAATGACATTTCACATTGACCCTGAAAATATCGTAAAAAATTGAACCAATATAAAAATTTGGATCAATTTTTAATGTTTAAAAATTGAAAAATATTTAACTCGTACAATTCTTTTGCTTTCATAACGTAAAGAAAATTGGCTGCATGGAGGCACGCTAGCATTTTGTAAACAGTTTGTAAACATTTTGTAAACACTGTTTCTTTTTAATAAAAGTAATATTTCTAATACTTTTTAAAACCTTTAATAGTTTATTTTGGAAGTATATTCCATACAGAAAAAAACAACCCACTTTAAGATAAATTCTCAGATTAGATCCACCTCGACAATTCTCTTTTAAATGACGACTTTTATAGGGGTTCCACTATGCTGAATACGAAAATCACATTTAAATTTTGCAGAAGTAAGTAGTTATCGAAATATAAAAAGTTGTATTATGCATTGTATTGTTTGGCGGCCATTTTTACGCGCGTCGCGCGCGTCATAAACAAACTACTCGTCTCTTCCTGACATTGCACGAAAATAAACAAAAAATACTCCCACCATTAATTAATTATGCGAAAAAATTAATAAAATGTTGATGTAGTGTTTCAACATTTAAGCAAGCCTTGGCTGAATCCGTTGATCGTTGGTGGCCGGTCGAACACTGAACTAATTGGAATCCGGTGTGTGTGTGGGGGGGGAGGGTTACATTCTGCATGAGTACCATTCTTTTTAATTTTGTATTTTGTTCATTTTTTTTCTGTGGGCTTTTAGGGATTGCAAACTCACAAATTTAACCAAAATGCAAAAAAAACAATTAAATAATTTTACTCAGCTTCTAATACAAATCCTCGTAAATCAATCCCTCTTATTAGAGCCCTCAAAGGAAGGGCGGAACCAAATTATTGCCAGTACGTAAGGGAGAGGTTATATATATATATATATATATATATATATATATATATATATATATATTACACTATTTTAAGCAGATTTGACACTCATCTACCAGATTTTTATGGGTTGCTCGTTAACTCACGATATAACTTGTGAAGTATGCGCTTGTTTACGGTTGTTGTAAAAATTTTGTTTAAATTTCGCTCCGTTTTAATCTTATTTTTTTAATTCTGCTTCTCCTAACCAAATATAATCAAAAGAATGACATTCAACAATTGTACTTTATATATAAAACACGAAATATTAAAACAAAATATTAACGAAAGAGAAATAATTCCATTTTTAAACGAAAAATATCAGTTTGGTATATAAAAGTTCCGTTTAGTTATGTCACTTGATGGCACGCGGTGTGAAATAATTGTCCCCAAATAAATATATGGCCCATCCGTACAAAGAAAATCACCTATTTTTTATAGAAAAATTAAGTATAATATTATAATTAAAAAGAGATATATAAAAATACACAGGGGTACAATAAATATATTATACTAAAATGCTAAAGCAGTCATTCCAGTGGTTATTTAGACGATTAATTGCGAAGGAACCAAGAGTTATATTTATATATATATATAGATTTTTATATATATATATATATATATACATATATATATATATATATATATATAAATGACGTTCAGTTTTTTCGTAAAAACAAATTAGTTACTAATTACGAATTAATTAATGTAATGTTTATTACCGACATATCAAACAGTAGAAACAGTAACGTAAGGTTTGTTATCAGTCTTTTATACCTAGTTGAAAAATTGTGACCTTTAAAAATACTACTATGTATACATAACATAATTTAAATATATTATAAAGTAAAATAATTCTCAGCAAAGTTATACGTTATCCCTCTCTCTCTCTCTCTCTATATATATATATATATATATACATATATATATATATATATATATATATATATATATATATATATATATATAATGGTAAAACACCACGTATGGTTCTAGGATAGTGATTTAAAGGTTATGATGGTTTTTGAAGCATGAAAAACGATGTTACTTTTTGTATTTAATATTTTATTGTTATTTTTTATATTTCAAGCGGACCTCCGCTCTTGGTCACCAAAAAGTATCGAAATGAAAAAGAAAAAGAAAACCGTTGAAAGAACATTTTTGTCATTTGAATTAAACGCATTTACGTTGCAACATAAAAAATATGCAAACACACAATGGTTTTCCACAGACGGCTAAAAAGATTCACGAGAACTTTTTAGAACATGATTTCTAGGAATGAACGCTGTCCACGCTACAAATTTCCAGTTCTTTCACCGTTTTTATTCTCCTTTTTCATTTCGATACTTTTTTGTGACCAAGAGCGGAGGTCCGCTTGAAATATATAAAATAACAATTAAAATATTAAATACAAAAAGTAACATATTTTTTTTTGCATGCTTCAAAAAACCCTCATAACCTTTAAACCACCACACACATATATATATATATATATATATATATATATTTATATATATATTCATATATATATATATTCATATATATATATACATTCATATATATATATATATATATATATATATTAGGTTAACACCAAATTTAGATATTAATTACGACTTAATTAACATACGATGTATTACCGACTCATCAGGACAGTACAAAAATCTTATTCGACAGTTGTTATCAGTCTTTATTCTGATTGTAAAATAATTTAGAAGAAGATCGTACATTTTTTTCTGGGGTGTTATCTTATTTTGACATAAACGAAACCCTGTTCTAATTGTTATCTTATACTGTTTCTCTATTTTTGTATTTTGATTTTGTTCTCGAAATACAATAAATAACAGGAAGAAGACAAAACCTATCAGTACATAATTCCTGCGTAAACTCTCTGAGAACCTAATCAAAAACAAAGAGGACACAAACAACAATTATAAAAAGATAATTTATACTGCTTAGAGGTTTCAATATATATCAACTGAACAGAATAAAATGTCTGATAAAAGGATGTAAAAATTAAAAAAAAAACTAAGCTTGTGTTATGTTCTATAAGAAGATATGTTCCTATACAGGTTTCGTTTCAAATATAAAGTCCACATAATTAGATTTACCCTTGAATAATTTTATTATTTTTGTTAGTTTCTTAGATACGGTTTGCTTTATTTCAGGCAAAATTTTATTTGCGCTGTATTTTTTATGGCAATGTCCCTCGACTTCTTCGTTTTTTGTATTTAGTGTAACAGCAAACAGTAAGATTATTGTTGCATTCAGAGAAGAACATTCTACTAGCAAGATTGTTTTGCGGAGCGCAAGTTGGAAGAGGTTTTCGCAAAGTACAGATGCGTGCATAGATCGAAGCAATCTATTTGTTTTACAATTCCTGCCTGCATATGCATCTAAATATGCACCTACATATGCACATACGAAAATAAACACAGACATAATCCCCCCAAAGGTATATATATATATATATATATATATATATATATATTTATTTATATATATATATAGTAAGTTATAAAATATATATGGCGATTAAGCTAAACTGAATATTCCGCGTTTCATCAACTCTAGGACTCATCAGACTTACGCGCCTAGAGTGGATGAAACGCGGAATATTCAGTGTACCTTAATCGTCATATATATTTCATAACTTACTAACTAGCTCTACCTACGTATTGAACACTTTTGAAGTAAATACTTAAAGTGTACGCATAAATTTATACTTTCGCATATTAATTTTATTTGAGTAAATTAAGTAGTTATATATATATATATATATATATATATATATATATATATATATATATATATATATATACGTTTTATTTTTTATTAACATATTTTTCTGTTTAGTTACATTATTGTTTCAGCTACGCGACCGATTTTTGGCCGCCGGGTATCCTTCTCATACTTTTACAGAGAGGTTCGTTTATGGTGGAATAACTGTAAAAGTTTCAATGTACATGCACTTTATGGACACACTGTATATATATATATATATATATATATATATATATATATATATATATATATATATATATATATACATATATATATATATATATATATATGCATGTTTTTACCATATACATATACATGCATGTGTTTGCCTTTGAGATCATTAGGTATTCGAACGGCTTAAACAGAATGAAATGTACGCATCATGCCTAGTTTTTTTAGGGGTTTTATATTAGGGAGATAGTATATGATAATTTTTATTTATACTTTATTAATTCATGCTGGTTTCGTATTAATTATTACAAAACCAACACTCTATTTTATTGCTTATATATATAGTAATGATCATTGAAAGTTTAAAAAATAATGTGGTATCATCTCGGAACCAACACATTTCGCCCTAGCTGCGTTCGGTACTGTTTAAGCAATTGTACGAATAAATAAGAAATATTTAACATGAAAACGTTTGGAGCTATGTATAAATTCATAGAAATAAGTCGCCTAGTTGAATTGAAAATGTTCATTTTAACTTGCCGACATATGTCTTCAAATGCAAACAATTATATTCTTTGTAATAAACGATATTTGGCGTGTGGTTAATATTTCATATTATTTCTTGGATTATAGTACTAGTCGTTTAGAGGTTAGTGGTAAAATATTCTCAGCCATACATAGTATTTCTCTTTAATTTATGATGATGAATTGCGTGGCTTATATATCACTTAATATGTCACGATGTCCAAACGAATTTTATAATAATATTTATTGCAAGGCTCTTATAATTATGTCCAACACCTTTCATTACCTTCCATTATTAAAACAGCAAGCTTGACTTTATATATGTGTAACTTATTGTTACTATAAATTATTATCATATAAGCACAAATTAAGACATAAGTCAGATTAGCCATATAGAAACTTATTAAATACAAATATTGTAACATTTACGGGTGCTCTTTAATCTATTTATTCAATACAAGCGGAGCTTGTGGAAATTCCACAAGGGACTCATTTGTTTTAATAATATTGATGCTGCAATTATGTAGATGCTCAGTGTAAATTATTTTATTTTTTTGTAAAAACTGCAAAAGTAGTTATCTAAGCTAGCACACAGGCAAATGCAATTAGAGCTCGTAAGGTACGCTTAAATATGATATTTTAATTCTTGTATATTTCGTATATATTATTATAGATATAAGGTTATATTGATTTTTTAATATATTATACATTGCAATTTCCACAGAAAATATATATCTATATGCCTTGAGTGCATTAGCTTGAATCGAAACGAAAAAAATCTTAGGATCTTTACTTCCTTCAGACATAATCGAACCCGAAACCAAACTTATCAAGAGATCTTGATTAAGTTAATCATAAAACCATATATTACTATAGTACTATCAGTTATAACCGAAACCACAACTAATGAAGGATCCTTGATAAAATTATTTATAAAAACAGAAGATAACGGTATGCCATCATAATCATAACCGAAAATAAACGTTATAATGAATTCTTAGAAAAGTATTTATGAAAAGAAATAGAAGTACATAACAATTACACGACCCGAATGTAAGCGTGACACAGAAAATGAATGACACTCTATCGTATTAATATATAAATAAAAACTTCATCAAAACACGATATATCTTCATAAGCCTATACACTTTATGAAAGTAGTTTCCATGTTTCATGAATGGATTTAAATATCGGTGTTGAACAGTAGCCATGCTTCAAATATGAATAAGTCGCAACAAAGCTAATGAAAGGAGAGCGCATCCTTCGAAAACACATTACAATATCACAATAATCCATATAGTATATGTTGCATGCATGTCACTTTAACAAACAAGATATGGTGAGCAGTCCAATTTTCGAAAACTAATGAATAAGTTCAAAATGAATTAAAATACTTCAACATTTCATTGAAATATAAAGTTATTGGACATTATTTATATTTAACTGAAACTTATTCATTCACTAAAATGTAAGAATAAGCAAATCATTATTAAAAATGGGTCTGTTAATAAATAAATAAGTATTAAAGTGGGTACTAGTTTTATAGAGTAAATTACAGAACCCTATTTCAAAGAAACAAATCAGACTTGACCGATTTTTTTAAAAAAATAAAAATCAATACGAACGTAAATAGCTTAAATCACACGCCTCATGATTGTCTTCAGTTGTATGCATGCTAACTAATGTGCAAGGATTTGATTTAAATGGCGTTTACAGACAGAACTTTCTAGTCGAATTTTCTGGAAGTCTGGTGACTCTCAGTAATTGCTTGATAAAGATACATTCAAGTGGCATCACTATTCTGAATGCATGGTTACTTATGTCTAATAGTAATAGAAAACTTATCCATATATCAATTGCTGATATTTATCGTTTTTTGTCATCGGGTTGACAACGGTGTTCTTATGCATAAAGAAATAGTTTTAAAACATGACCAATCCATGAGCAAAACTGTGGTTAAAATGTGCGAGAAAAAAAAGCTATATACAACAATACCACTGAGTCACTACATGTGATTCAATAAAATTGTATAAAATTGTGCAAAAACATTTGCGCACCTAGTATAACCTTTAGGAAAAAAGAATACATACATAACTGTGATTGAATTGTGATACAATGGTTAGCACATAGACAAAATGCGAAGAAAATATAGAGTATGATAACATCACGGTTTCAACAAGAGTAACACTAATGTTTTCATACGACCTTTTTCATCGCGAAAGCTACTTGCGTGATGTGTTACACAATACACCGATTAAATGCGCGGGTGTATAACTATTAACATAACTCCCCATGAGATTGTAACAAAAAGATTATTAATGCGAAGTTTCTCATTGGGATACTGCTGAGATGCGTTCGGCGATTTAGAGATAATCTAAGTTCATGTTACCTAGAGGTATTGCCCGTCTGCCTTTTTCTGGTCTCATATTTGAATCGAGGTTATAAAAATAAAGTAAGTATATTATGAATTGTTAGTTCATAGTTGTATCTCTTACAATAGGCAATATCTCTTTTTAAACCTTGAAACATCAGCAAGTCTGAATGAGTAGATTAACCTTTACTTAAAAAATATCAACAGCCACGAGAGGATCACGGTCCATACATTGAAACGCAACAATAAAGACAATGACGATAAGCATCCGCGCATGTATGTATAAAATAACATGGTGTTGTCGAGCACTGGTAGTGCTGCCATGAGCAAAAACAAATTATTATGAAGAGAGATTTGCGAAATGTACTTATCGTTATACAAAGTACTTATACAACAATCGATTGATATCATAAGAAATAATATTAAGACTAAATTGCGAAATTAAAGTAAGTATATTACTAGTTAATGAGCCATAGTTGTCTCTCCCCAATTAGCAATTTCGCTAATAAAGCCTTTGAGAGATCAGCAAGGACTGACTGTGTTTCTATACATGAGTAAAACTAGTTCTTGTTGAGTAAAATATTAACCATCAAGAGAAGTTCGATGTCCGTACATGGAAATTCGACAATAAAGAGCATGAAACCAGCCCGTGCGCATTTATGTATTAATAATTGTTCTATGTTGATTATTTGTCCTTCTCATTGAAAAGTGCGTGTTTATAAATAAGTAATGTGCAAAATGTATATAATATTACACAACATATTTATACGAAGATCGATTGATTTCATAATAAATTATATCCTAAATAGAAAAAATACATCGAGAGTCAAAAACGTCGCCCCTACTTTGTCTGGAAGGGCACTGACCGTACCTGTCGTGTGAACAGGATAATTCCCTATAAGACTCTGTAGACAAAACAATTAATGCAATGAGTGATCAATATTAAAAGTAAGTTTCATGCAATGGGTTTATAATCGATTAAAATTAAATTGGTGTTGAAATAAGGCAAACTGAATTTACACATACATGTGAAGGGAGAGAGACAATATTAATTATAAAAAATTGATTTAATTTAGTATCTATGTGATAGGTATAATTCCTAGAAAGTAACAATATATGCTTCTTTTAATGTAAATTAGTAGTGGGTTGATAATGATAGATAAACCACATCAATTCACTTGGCTAACATAAAATAAGTAAAAAAAAATGAAAATCAAAACTGGGTAAAATAGAAATTGAAGTAAGCATGTAAAATTATACATTAATGAAAATGACATACGTTTGTAAATTTAGAAAAATTATATGAAAATAACTTTAAGTGGGGCACGCTGTCTACGTCTAATAAACTGAAAAATACAAAGACCTATAAAAATTACAGGATACAAAATCAAACATTAGTATTATGTGTGATAGACCTTATATATATATATATATATATATATATATATATATATATATATATATATATACATACAGGGTGTCTACAAAATCTGGCTGAATTATGTAACCAAACTTTGTGGACACCCCGTAGATTATGTTGCCAGACTGTGGTTACCCTGTAGATTATTTAGCCAGGCTTTGTGGGTACCCTGTAGATTATGCAGCCAGATTTTGTGGACACCCTGTAGATATGTAGCCAGCCTTTGTGAGAACCTGTAGAATATGTAGCCAGATTTTGTGGACACCTGTAGATTATACAGCCAGATTTTGTGAACACCTGTAGAATTTGTAGCCAGACTTTGTGGGTACCCTGTAGATATTGCAGCTAGACTTTGTGGACACCCTATATATATACATCAGAGTGCATTTGAAAAGTGCTTTGATCTTAAGCTTTGTAATGTGTAACCTTGTGACAAATCGCTTGCTTTTTGTTACGCCGGGTTATTTCGATCATTAATTTTCGATATTATCGAAGACATTTCTAAAACAAAAATGTAGAGTTTTATGGATATTTGCTGTCATAAACTTTCAATAGCACCGCCGTTTGTTATCACTGTGATATTTCTGAATATTATCTATTTGAGAATTTCTTGTTTGTACTAATAATATAATTGTAATGATTTTAATATATAAGGAAATTCCAAAATTTAGAATGCGACATAAAGCATAGCACGTAATACAGGTGTCCATTAAGTCCGTGTGCACTTTAAAAAATTATAACTTTATTTGTATTTGCAATATAAATAATCCGTAAAATGGATTTGAAAAAAGTAAATCCATATTTTTAAGCTTTTATTGAAATTTTATTTAACTTTCCACATGCAATACAAAGGGTAATACGATTTTGCAGTTCACGAAAAACATTTTCAAAATGATTTATAATAATGCCTGAAATCACATTAGTTATTCTAGCTTTCAAATCTTCCAATGAATTAGGTTTGGTTGCATACACAATTGTTTTCACATGTCCCCATAAAAAAATCTAATGGAGTCAAATCTGGCGAACGTGGAAGCCAATGAAATGGTCCACCCCTTCCGATCTATCTGCTAGGAAATTCCTGATTTAGAAACTGTCTAACACGCCGAGCAAAGTGACAAGGAGTTCCATCTTATTGAAACACTGTATCATCTTCAAGTTTAATTGTTCAAGTTGCGGAATAAATAATTCTGCAAAACATTTAAGTAGCTGTCACTGTTAATAATACGATCTTCAAAAAAATATGGCCTATGATTCGATTTATTCCCAAAGCACACCACAAGAGTGTTCCTTTCATGTTCAACAGTTTTATTTGGGTTTTCAGTTTCCCAAATTCAGCAATAATGCCTGTTGACCTTGTCACTAATTTGAAATGTTGCTTCATCAGAAAACAGTAAATTACTCAAAAATGCATCATCATTGCAAAGTTTTTCATTGAACTGGTGACAGAAATTTATCCATGCATAATAATCCTCTTCTAACAACTGCTGTAATTGAATTTTGTAAGCTTTTATATGAAGTTTTGCCTGCAGAATCTTATGTACAGTAGACTTTGGCAGCTAAGCTCCAATAATGCCCGTTTTACAGACTTTCTTGGACTTGCAGGAAAGGATTCTTCTATGGAAGCAACACTTTCGTCACTGACACATGGCCTTCCAGACCGTGGTTTTTCATGGGCAGAACCTGTCTCTTTAAATTTGTTCATCAATTTAACAATGGTGTTTCTATGAGGCGCTTTTTTATTGTATTCACTTCTAAACTTTCTTTGTGTTGCTATAGAAGATTTCAATTAAGCCAACCAAAGGACACAATTTACTTTTTCCTCAATTGAAGTCATGGAATCAAATTGATTCTGAAAAACAAAAGAATTTTTTTTTCTTTCTTTTTTACTTATGTAAAAATTGTTTGGAATTTTCTAGTGAAAAATTATTCAATAACTATACTTAAAACTAGATACATGAAACGTTATAACATTTTTTACAGATCATTTCTATCGTGAATATAAATAAAGTTATAATTTTTTTACAAGTGCACACGAACTTTATGAACTGTATTTTAAATGTTAATGTAATTATTTATTGAAAACATTACGAACGGGGGCGTAAGTATGGTATTTTACTTCATCCATGTTTCGTGTATATCATTATCGATTCGTGATTACAAAAGTAAAAATAGAAAGATTTGAGTGGTATCAGTCAGAATCGAAAGAGAAACTGCAGCACAACAGTCTGGTAAGGTTTCCACTGTACCAAGGAGACATGCCTATGTACTGCGTGCAAAAATTAAACTTAGAAATAAACTAACAGGAAAGTATAAAAATGTTTAACGGATTTTTTTTTTCATTTTTGCCCCCTTAAAAACTATTTTAACCGATTTGCGACCCATAAAAGAATAGTTTGTAAAAAATTAAACTGCGACTTTTAGTTCCGGATGAGAAAGAGTGTGAAAATATTGAGACAGAGGAAGACATATAGCCTTTCGTATATTAGACTAACCTGAGTTCACGGAATTGTCATGGTGTTTGGAAGTGTGTGTTGAGCAAAACAAAAAAAATAGTTGTAATGAGCAGGCAGGCTTGCACTTGTGAAACGTAGGCGGAAAAGAAAGGGGTGATTTGTGTAAGGGTGTTGGCTGAGCAAAATAAAACAAACAAAAAAAGGAAAATTGCAAGCGCAAACAAGTGGTAGTAGGCAGGTAGGCTAGAACCCGTATGGCGAAGGAGAAAAAGATGTGAAAAAAACGTAACTCGTTAGCTGTTGCGCTCATCGCCAAACCAGGAGTGACATAAGTTTAAAGTAAGTCTATAAAATCGAAAAGAGGCAATGCATTTCGAAAATATCGGCGAAAAAAGCGAGCCCTCTCGGTAGAAAAGTGCCTAATTTACTGTTAAGAAATTAATGTTTCTAGACAATTTTTAGATATTTGCCGCCCGAAGCGTATAGCTTCAAAATGATAGCGATCTCGTCAAAACTCCCTCATCTCTGCCGAACGTTTTTTGCAAGACATACATACATACACACATTTAAACAGACAGTTAAGATTTATATTATAAATAATATATTAGTTGTTTAAACATATTGCTCTACATCACCACATTTAGTAAACAATATACCCCAAACTTTGACTGCCGCATGTATTACAATTATGACCATGAATCAGCAGCCTTTAATAAAGATCTAACAGCCTTCATTATGATATAAAGACAAAAATATCTGCTCAAAGAGTCAAGTTTTCGCTAATAATAATTAAGCGAAAAAAAACAACTTTACTATAAGGTTGTGAGAGATTTCTCCCAAGAGGGCGTTAACATTTTTCTAGTTCCACTCTATCAAAGACGCGTTTGATGGGTCACAGTCTGCTGCGTGCCATTATTGAACCCTGGACAATAACAGATAGTATTTTAATTATCAGCTATCACATGTTATGCTATCAGATTTCGCGAATATCGCAATAGTGTTAAAAGAGAATATATTAAATAGTAATATTTAAAATACTGTGTTTGTGTAGTGCGACCTCGCCTTATAATTTGATTCTCAGTAGGTATGTTAGACTCTTGGACCGTCACATTTCAAATTAGAAAAGCGAAGATATTTTCTGTCCGTATACTTCCTGAGCGCACTTTTTTATATGCCTCGAAGAAATTTGACTGGATGAAGCCTGTATTATTTTACACTTCTTTAGGTTTGCACAGGAGTTTTAAAAAGTCATAATAATCGGTAAAGTCGTTAAGAAGTGAAAACTGTACATAGAAAGCTGGTGACACATAAACATATACACATAGTAAACGAATAAATAATATATATATATATATATATATATATATATGTATATATACACATAGTAGACATATATGCGTGGACAAATATGGTTTCATCTCTATATATAATAATAGAAACACAGTTTTTCACCTCTGGACCAAAATACCGTAGGTTTACAACAGATGGTACATACAAATTCATTATATTTACCCAATTAGTCATTATCTTATTTAATAATAAAATAACATTTAAGACATATCAATTTGTAATATAAAACTATTATATTTATTCCTAGGAGCGCCATCATTATCAATGCCACAACCCATAGAGGAAGTAGTTCTAATTAGCAAAAAATGTAAGGAAGTATTGTGAATTAGGAACTGTATATATGAAGGCAATCTAATTTAACAGGTGGCCAACGATATATCTATTCTTATCATACTTAAACTTCTGTAGGTAAGTACTGTCGGGGAAGTAGGTAACCTTAACGAAATTGTTAAGTCTAGCAGTTCGAGAGAAGAACCTATTAAAATAGAAGTCTAGCGTCAAGTATAGCAATGACGATCACAAAAATAAGCGGTACGTCGAAAAATACCAGTTGTTCGAGTTCATCTGACTACATCCATTAACATACTTGACACTGTTCGACACTGAACGTGTTAATTTTTAGTGTTGGTGTCCTTGAATAGAGACAGTGGAATGTTTATTGTATCTGCCCATATGTGGAAACAACATTCCATGAATTATTGAATGAGAACTTGGTAAAGATAGATAATGTGGTAAGGTGTGAATAAAACAATTGCAACCAGTTTTATAATTGTATCAGAAATGTATTATATGAAGTATGCTCTCAGGTCTGTAACAGTTACTTTTGAACTGAAATTAGCATCGCGAAAGTTTAGATCACTATATATCTCTGCGTTCAATAAAATTTCGGTAGATTTCCAAAAGGTGCATGCTACAATTTACGTAATCGCTCGGAGCGCGATCAAGAAACCAAATAAAATTAATACATTTCATATATATATATATATATATATATATATATATATATATATATATATATATATATATATATATATATATATATATATATGAATACCCGTTCACATACACCTTTTTACGATAAAGCTAGAACTCAGAATTAGACAAAATCGAGCAATTGCATCGACAACGGAAAACGCCAGACCCAAAGTGGGTTTCGATGTACTGCATCTCATCATATATATATATATATATATATATATATATATATATATATATATATATATATATATATATATATATATATATATGTGTGTATGTATATATATATATATATATATATATGAGCTGAAATGAAAAACTTGTTGCCTTAAAGATAACAACATTATAGATTTATTTTAAAAATCTTAGTGAAAAAATCAATTCAGGTAACTTGATTATGTAGTAGAACTGACATCTATAAAATGTAGCCGCCTTCAGTTTCAATTATTGTTGTCTGGAGGGCAACAATTTAGCGTTCTACCTCGTAGTCTACATTTTAATGAAAGTTTTACGGTGTTTATATAAAGTTTGGATGTTGGCTTAAGCTGGCTTTCGATTGTTGGATTTATTAATATCAGGTTTAACATATATGTGTAACATATACAAATCGGTAGTAATCAATACAGGTGCTGCGCAATAAATAACCCAATTCGTGACCAAACACATTTTATGGAAGAGTATGCGCTCAATTAGTTCGCTATAACTGCTATTAATAGCTGCCACAATATATAGAAGGATTAATGATGCAAAGATAAACACAATAATAATAAATCACTATTATACAACGAAAAGAAAATAAGTATATTATCTTCCGGTTAATATAACCATGTAATATGATTAAACATAACATAGAAGATTGTAATTAGTCCAATTATAAATATAGTAAATTACGTTTCAGAATTTGGAAAATAAAAATTTGTTATTTGTATTATTTGAGTTTTCAAGCCCACTCTTCTCAAATTCAGTATCATATTAATATAGTTTCGATTGATGTAACTGCGAAACATCAGCAGGTGTAGCTTCTCGAACTCGGGAATCTGAATTGAAACAAGGACGGCAGGTTTTATTTTCATTAACGTGGTCGCATAGTCTTGTTTTGTCAGCCATAGCTAGGGAGAGGTTTTAAGGAAATTGCAATTGTATTGTTTGGTCGCTTATACCGAAAATCCAACCTCTGTGTGGCAGCTTACACTTATATGATGCAATTCTCTATCGTTGACAGCCTATCCTTGTTTTATCGTTATTTCCATGGCAGGTGCTCGTCTGAACTCCAATCTCTGGTCCCCCCTCGCAAATATTGCACGAAAAACACCCGTCTAGCTGAATCCACTGTGAAAAATTTCCCCCTCTCTTTATCTGTGCCTAAATAAAAACGTGGATTCCATTAACAAAGCTTCTTTCTTAGAACTGCACGCCTGTGGAACTCTGTTCCGTCTGCCTGCTTCCCACCTGACTACAAGTTGGATCTTCAAATCCAACATTAACAAATTCTTAATGAACCGCACTCTTCATCAAATCTCCACACTAACGCACTGTACTTGGAATTAACACTTATCCCTGAGTGGCTTCCGGGCCTTGATAAGTTGTGACCACCGTGTAAAAAAAAAATATATATATATACATTACCACTTATATACGTTAAGGAAAATATGACTTTTACCATTGATATTTTCAGAGTATCTAACAACACCACCACTTTTTCTTGCGGATGGCCAGAATACGATCCGCTGTTACATTGAGTGAAACGTCGGAAAAATGACTCTAAACACAGAAACAATTGCTCAAATTAAGAGAATTCGACTACATTAAATCCATATTAATAATGTTAAATCCATAGATAAAGAGAAAAGGGAAAGAAATATTGATCAGAAAACAATAGATTTCGTTTATAAATAAAAACGAATTTAACTATACTTGCAAACTCGCTTGCTTTAAATAAACTAACACGATATCAACCTGTTATGTTGATTGAAGTATAAGATAATAATTTTTGTGTATATATATAAATATATATATACATATATACATAAATATATATATATACATATATAAACATATATATATATATATATATATATATATATATATATATATATATATATATATATATCGATGCTGGACGTAAGAAGACCCGATGAGCGAACAGTTATAAATTGATTAAAACAGAGTGGTAAGAAATAAGAACATAAAGAAAAAAAACAACGCACTGAGGACAGAACTTGACTCCGAACTATAATTAAATTATAAACTTCAAGCAAGAAAAATATTTAGTGCGTTGTGATTTGACTTTCAAGCGATCTTGATATTCAAATATAATTAACGCTTCTATAATGGAACTCAAACCCTTGAAGTTAATGTCGCGTAGCCATGGAACCGTTCCAACATGTCAAAAGATACCTGCTGAGAGACACCGCGCGGATCTTTACAAATATATTTTTCTCCAACGTTAAAATTTGGCAAGAAAGAAGAAGCAGAAAAGAAAGAAAACACCATACTGATGATGAAGACTCGGAAATATATTTAAATTATACATTTTAAGCAAGCAATATATATATATATATATATATATATATATATGTATATATATATATATATTGCTGATTAACATATGTATATATATATCTGATTGCACATAAATATATATATGTGTGTGTGTGTGTGTGTGTGTGTGTGTGTGTGTGTGTGTGTGTGTGTGTGTGTGTGTGTGTGTAATCAGTTACCTTTCACTACGTCTATGAAAAGTCGCGAGTAAATTTTATGTGAATGTTTCAGTTAAAATTTCATAATATTTCGGTATTTGGATCTGCAACTCACATTAAATTTCGTTCATAAACGGTAAAATAGATGCTAAAGGATACGGATTTTTATTTAAAAAGGCATTGTCATTGACCACGCATTAGTCGGCTACACAAATTTCTCCTGCGCATGCGTTGATTGAAAAGTATACGCAAGACAGTTTTATTTTTTCAGGTATCGTGAACGCACAGATAAGGCTGGATAACTATATAACTTGGTTTCTATTATTACTAATGGCACATATGTTCTTTTTAAATGTTTTTATCATTAGTCCATAGTAGGCGCAATATAATAATCGATAAAAATTTGGATTTATATTAATTAATACGAAATCGGCATGAATAAGAACATAATATAAAAGCGTAAATTCTGAGAGGACAACGCTGTGATGCATGCTAGTGTGATGTATAATTTATGAAATGTTCGCATGGCGAATTAATTATCGAAGTGCAAAACCTAAATTATACACAGACTGTAAAATTTAAATCAATAAATTGTCTAATCAATTTTTCTAATCCTACCTATTTTGTCTGCATTAATATAATAAAACAGAATTGCATAATTTTAAAACAGTTGTATATTTGTTAAATTTTGTTAATAATTATGCATGTATCATATTTTGTTTATTTATTAAATTCTTTTTTCAGTTTACATCGACTTTTACAAATAAAAACAAAGATACCTATAAATATACACATCTCTACTACTATAAATGTGTGTATATATATATATATATATATATATATATATATATATACACACACCCTGTTTTCTGTTTATTTAAAAAGAAAATACTACTTTATTATAAATTTGTTATATATGGGCGATGCTATTCCATTCATCTGCCAATGATCTAGCTAATTTGCACATTCTTTTAAACATTAATTTTAATTAAATCCTTATAATTTTTTTCGGTGTTCATGGACTGATACACTATAATTATTTATGACGTTCAATTATATTAATGCAGTGATGCTGCATTGTTTATACTTGCGGTATATTTGCGTAAAAATTTTAAAGTAAACACAAACATCTTTCTATATATATTTATGTGTGTATAAATATTTTTTTTTTTTATAAAATTGCCTTCGAAACTCGTCTGGCATTTTTTTGCTTAGAATCTTAGTATTAATATATAAAATATTCGAACTCAGGCGCAACATTATATTTAAATTTTCGCCGGGGTGAATAAGTACACAATTGTGATAGTGAGCAAATTGAATTCGGAAGGCAAAGGTCGAACGACGACTTTACGAACAGACATGCGTAACGGAATAGCTATTGGTCCATGTTTTATCTTTTAGCGAAGCATCAAACATATCTTCATAGATCAAACCTTAAAGACTAAGGAAAAAGTAAATCGTAAGCGAAAGGGGTTTGTTTCGATTCTGGGTTGTGGCGCAGGAGTCATCATTTTTTTTTAACATTTCTAATCAGTAATCTGTAATGGGTCAAATAAAATATCAAAATAAATCTGAAATCTGCATTAATCAAATTCTATATTTAAGCATATTATACGACCGGGCAATGCCATGCAACCTACTAGTAATATATATATATATATATATATATATATATATATATATATACTTGTTTATTGTTATATAAACATGGTCACATCCTGCTGCTACAAATAGCCACTTGTTTCAATCAAAGAACAGATATCATCAGGCAGCGACTTGACTATTCAAAAGTTCAATGAATAATCTTATGTTATGGGTTATTCATTGAACTTTTGAATAGTCAAGTCGCTGCCTGATGATATCTGTGGTTTGATTGAAACAAGTGGCTATTTGTAGCAGCAGGATGTGACCATGTTTATATAACAATAAACAAGCATTATCAGCTCTTTTTATTGAGCACTATCTAACAACCTCGTTGAATTCATTAGTCCATTACTTTTGAATAAAAAAAACCCAAGTATCTATATATATATATATATATATATATATATATATATATATATATATATATATATACACACAACTGCACACGCACATACACACACATACACACAAACATATATAGTCCATAACATAAAAAATCACATATTCCGATAAATGCGATGTCAATATTTATTTCGTTAAGCCAAAGATTAGCCTTATTAATCTTTTAGGCGGCAGAGAGCTCGTAAACCGTTTCTCAGGCAGACAAAACCACATTAAATATGCGCATTCAGTTGTTATCTCTGATCGTACAACGTAATTACGAACTAATATCAACGTACAATTAGAGATTACTATAATACTAGCTGACCGCTGAGCGTTGCCCGGCTGTAAGTTACGGTTAAATTTTATATTTTAATTCATGCTTATGAGGTATTTAATAGTATAGAATCAATTGTCTATCAATTAATCTATGTTACCTTAGAAAAGTAATGATACACACACAAACACATACACACACATATATGACTTAAGACTTAATATTTATTATTAAAGAAGCACTACTTTATTAATTAAAGTATTTTACTGACGATATAGTAGTGATTTAAAAATTTAGAAAAAAATGTGACTTTAATGTAATCAAGTAGCATTCTTATTAAACCCGATATTGCCTAAACATTTTTGTTCGGGTCTTTAAAAATACTCTACGCGATTGTCTACTTATAGATGAATCTGCGTTATTGTAACTCTTCACAATGTAGATGTAATCATGTATAATTACATATATAATATAATGTAAGTACATATATAATATAATAATCATATATATATATATATATATATATATATATATATATATATATATATATATTCGAAAACTAACATAATAAAAAACACACACATTTAACTACACCTAGGTTTAAAAAAGGTCAGATCACTAAATATCTACGCTTTCCGATAAAAAAAAAACGTACACACAAAGAAAGGGGTGAACCCCCGGTCAACTTGGCTTTTGTCCTGTAAGTGCCTGTCCATTTGTGGATTAGGAAGGGAGCGGTGAAATCTAGGAATCTGATTGGCTAACCTAAAACTCAATAGAATGAGCGTATATAAAAACGCGAGACAGCCACGACTCTTCGCATAAGCCTGACGAATATAACTCACTACTTATCATGTATATATATATATATATACACATATATATATATAAATATATGCATACACACAACTATATATAGGTATATATATATATATATTATATAACACTTTAATTTACCTACATCAAATTAATACACGAAAGTATAGATTTATGCTTAAGCTTTAAGTATTTATTTCTAAAGTACTCAATACGTAGATTGAGCTAGTTAGTAAGTTATAAAATGTATAAATATCATGGCTGAATATAAGAAAATAAGTGATAAAACATGTTAAAACATATTGAAAAAGAGTTTTAAAATATTTAATTTTAAAAAGGAAACACTATATAAGTGGATAGTCCTTAATGCGCGGAGTTTCGAAAAAATATGTTCCTTCCCATCGGAGGGTAGGATTAAGCAAAATGTTGGATCGGATTTTGCTTGAAAAAGTATTTGATGAAATTACAAGTAAGTCATAGCTATTGCTTGATAAGAAAAGGTTGTGTACAGGGAGTAGGGTGAATATAAAATTGATTTCATGGTGAAGGGTAAAGTATCCAACGACGAAAAAATCGACAAATCACGAATCGGAGACTTATTTAAATTTTGATTCGTACAAGTAAAGTCCAAAGGGATCGCGATAAAGATGATCCAAAGTAATCCAAAAGGCAGAGATCTGTGGAATAATTATCTAATAGGTACAAGGAAAAGGGGAATGAATTCCAATGATATTATTAAAAGAAAATTAAATGAGCGTTAAAAGAAATGGGAGAAATATAGAACTCGACTGTCGAGGCGAGGCTTTATTAAGAAAAATGAGTGAAGAAAAATATTGTATGGTGATTGAATAAATTGTGAAGTGAAAAAGCCAATGTCAAAATGAGCCGTAAAAGATGAGGTTAAAAGGCGCCAAAATTGAAAGCAAAAAGGGTCAACTACTTAAGAATTAAAATATCAGCAGAAGTTATTAACGGACACCAAGTGAATTGAAAAGAAAGATAAAATAAATATATGCACATGCGCACACATATATACGAATACATACAATTACACATATGCATATATGTATATATATACACAACATACACACCCACACACATACATACACACATATAAGTAAATAGATGAATAAATAAAAAGAAAAAATTATATATATATATATATATTATATATATATATATATATATATATATATATATATATATATATACGAGCCCTGTCTAAAAGTATCCAAACTCAAGGGAGAAAAATATTTGACATACCTAAGTAGGCCTCTTGTGTTTGAACACACCTAGCTCACCGATCCCTCAATGTTAAAAATACCTCTCGAAATCTTCTTTTGGAATGGGATTCATCTCCGCCGTCGAGTATCACATTATCTCTTCTCTACTCTCAAAACGGCATCCTTTCATTTGCGATGGTATGCCCGCGGGAATATCTTATGGAGATGGATGTTTCAGAAAAGTATATTCCAGACACTGGGGTAAAACATAGATATGTCTTTGAGTTGACTTTATTCATATTTTTCTTGCAAACGTGCCAAAAGAGCTTAGTTATATATTGTAAAGAGATGCTACGAAAAACATTTTTATTAATAGCCCCTCAAACAAAGAATAAGGCACAAGAGCAACTGATAATATAACTTTTCTTTCCGGCTGATTAAACGTTGTGACTTTAACCATTCTGAATCCACTGAAATACATAACTGTTTCATTAGAATTATTCTGAATAAACGACCAACATTAATGAAACAAGGATTACTCCTCCAAGAAAGCCAATAAGTAGGTCCAATAAAATGGCACCTTATTGATAGAAATATACAATTTCATTTACTACGGTAGCGCCATCTCAAACTTCAGAGCTATACACGCAGAAATTATGGGAATCATATTAAAACTTCAAATTCAGGATTCGGCAAACTGACATAGATGCATTACAAACTATGATAAAAATTTGCAGAGCAATTGTAATTTGAACATACAGCTCAAAAATATAAGCTCTCTACATACATCACATAGGAAGACTTTATATCGTAATTTAAAAACATCTTAGCCAGCAAATAAACATATATATATATATACATATATATATATATATATATATATATACATATTAAGTAATGTGATTGATAATTTAAAATTTAAAAATTCAAATTTTAATTAAATTACAAATCCATTTCATAAGAAGGAACAACAACAAAATCAATTATCTGTACGATCGTTTCGGAAAATAATGTTTTTTATTGTGGTATACATCAAGTTATGTACAATAATTATATATAGTTTTTTGATAAGCAAGGTCTCCTCATCAGCAAATTTTGAAGGGTTTTTGTTAAATTTATATATATATATATATATATATATATATATGCACGGGCACACCAATATTTAACATACAGTCAGGTCTGCTTGTGTTCCATTCAATGAAGTTAGTCTTCGCCCACTCCTTTTTTGAGAGCTCAGCCGCTCCCTGAGACGATCGTGTTATATGTTTGTGTATGTGTGTGTGTATCTGTGGATTGTAGTGATATTCTATTTATGTTTCTTTCTTGTCTCGTCTGTGAAAAAAAAAACTTGTATCCGTCTCTAATAAGGTAGATTAACTTTCCATATCTGTGAAAACAATTTAAAAAAAATGTCTTTTCATGTTCATTTTTTTCTGTGACTGTACTCATACAATTATGTACACGTAATCTAGTATACATAATACGCTACAACGTGTCGTCCTTTACTGCTTGGACGGTAAAATGACTACATTTTTTTCCAACAGCGCTTCACTGAAAAAGTCTAAATATCTAAAAGTTCGTGAATTCTAGAACAAAGGAGTTCAAGAATTCATGAACGTTTATATATTTGGACGTTTTCAGTGAAGCTCTGTTGAAAAAAACTGTAGTCTTTTTACCGTCCATCCAGTAAAGAACGGCACGTTGTAGCGTATTATGTGCCCCCGTGATCTGCGATATGGTTTGGTCTGTAACAGACAAGAACACCGTAAGAATAATTAAAGAAAAAATCGATGAAATGCATAAACTAATACAATTACTTTTCTTATTAGTTTTTTTTTTTTTACTTACATGTTATTTTATCATCATATTCCTGGAGATGACACCCTGTAGTCATCAACTAGACACTCCTATTCATCGCTTCATTTCACAATCTGTATTTTCGCATTGCCCCATCGCAATAGACTGATGGAAGTAATATCAAAACGCCTCACAAAACGAATGCTATTTAAAAAAGAAAGCCAGAGAAGGTAAATGTCAAAAACTCGTGTATCACTATTAGGAAAATGTCATTAGTTCGAGAAATAGCAAACCCCCAATTGGTTTCACGTCTTAAAGAAGTTCAGTTTCCCATTCTGAGCAAACCGATGAGAAGACCTGGCAAGAAAATAAAAAAAAAATAAAAACTTGTGTGTATTATTCTTTTCTTATAGATATCGCTACATCAACATCTCTGTCTAAGTAAAGTCTGATTTTGGTATATTCAAAATATATTGTTAGTAAATCATGTTTCACACGTATACTGACAAGGCATAAGTATGTTTCTTGGCCATCCTAATCTGAAGTGCAGTGTCAGCTTTTTATAAAACAAAAATAATAGCACAATTACTTTAATGGAAAAGGGTTTAAACACCTACATGCTGGTCTATATTATACTTATATAAATTTAAAAACTCGATTTTCCTCGCTAATTGTAGTGTTTCTTTTCTTTAAACCTATAATTAACAGTATTATGAGTCAGAATACAAGAACATTGATCTTGTACGATGTTTCTATCTATCATAATAGTATGGGTGACAGGCGTTACCCGGGTGTGTGGAGGTGTGTGTTGAGCAAAATAAAAGTGGTGCTAGGAAGGCATGCTCCAACCCGTACCGCGAAGGAGCAAAAATACGAGAAAAAAATGACGTCTTTGCTGTTACGAATACCGCCAAACCGGAAGTGACGTAGTTTAAATAAGGGCTAGACAATGGGATGGCTTTCGAAAATATAGGGGAAAAAGCGACCCCTACCTGTAGAAAAGTGCCCAGTTGAGGGCGAAGCAATTAATGCTTCTAGCCAAATCTTCGGTGTTTGTCTTCTGTAGTGTCGAGATTCACAGCGGTACTGATCTTGCGAAATCCGTTTTAGGCAGACATGCTAACATACATAGATTTATATATTTATAGCTCAAATTTTGAACCCAAACCGAGTCAAAAGCTGAATACCCTTTATGGAATATTTCAAATGCTGAGACCAGAAATTGTATGAGTAATTTGATAGAGACCGCAGTTGCCAATTTTTTAAATTAAATTTGACCCCTACTAATGACACCATAACGTTTATTTTTTTTGGCTCAAATAAAGTTATTAATTTAGATCCTTGTCCTAGAAACCTATATCTCATATATCAATTGTTTAGACCCAAAATTGGCGGAGGAGTTGGGTAGAGTTCTTAAAGGCCAAATCGTTAAACTTTGACTCGTTAATAGCAAAATATATAACCGAAAACTGATTAAAAAGATTTTCTCAAATCTCAATACCCTGTATCTCAAATTTCGAGTCTGTTGACTAAAAATTGACAGAGTTATTTTGTAGAGAAATGTAAACAGACAGACAGACACGTTGACTTTTATAGATATATAGATTGGGTTAATTACTCACTGATTGCGTTGAATAATTAAAAAGAAGAGGAGCTTGCCTAAGAGTGACTAGCTGGAAACTGCTGTAAGTTTTATTGAAGTGTTAACCTTGGCATTGGTGAATATAAACTGGAGTGCGTACTTCTTGCAAAAGTGATTTGCTTCAAAGAACAAACCTGAAAAAATACTCGCTCTAATATAGGAAATATAACGATATTATGATTCGTCAACGAAGATATTTATTTCTACGCAGAAAAATGTTATATAGTAATGAAAGTAATTTTTAAACACATTATATCAAAGTTCTAATCGAGTCCATTTCGAAAATAGAAGCCACTAAATTTGCTTAAATGAAAAGTTAGTGTTCACTTAAAAGGCTTCCTGGAGGTCTGATTGTAAAATCGATGTTTTCGAAAAGAAATATTGAAACCAGATAAAAGATTTTCAAATAAGGCATTTTTCATGTCAATAAATTTTCAGGTAAGTCAAATGTTATGTAAATAGGTAGACATCTAATAATCTATTGTGATCTCTCTGAGTAAATTATATATATATATATATATATATATATATATATATATATATATATATAACATAGATATAACTTGCAATATACGAATACTTCATCCCCATTTTAATGATGATAATCCTGGTCACACCGATTCCCGTGAAATGACCGACGGTTAGGCAAAGATGAGCCTGGCCAAGGCCAGATTGGTGTCCATTTTAAACGTCAATGTTCTGTATGTGCTAGCCACTTACCTCGTCATATTTTCCAGTCGTCCTATATTTCTCGTCTCCAATGAACCTGAGCAGTGCCGATTCGGGAGAGGAGTGCTTGGGAGTGTGCAAATTTGGCCACACAATTAAACACGCAGCTTCTCCTACAGGAGTTATCCTTTGTATTTTTAGGCTGAACAGGGGCACTGAATCCTGCTTACATGAATTTGTATATTTTTTTAATGAAACTGAACTATTATTTTCTCATCACAGAGAGGAAGACAGTTAAACTGTAAAGTTGTGAATGATGCTGCGACCAGGTTTTAGTTGCCTTACTAGAAGTAATTATCTTTTCCTGTAATGATAATTGCGTAACATTATACACTATAAATTATTGGTATGAAAATATTTATATTTACTATAAGTATATATATATATATATATATATATATATATATATATATATATATATATATATATATATATAAAGGGACACTATGTGTGTATGTATTTATGTATGTGTGTTTTTATGTCTCGCAAAAACTATCGACAGAGGCGACGGATCTTCATGGGATAGGTATCATTTTCAAGCTAGAGCCTTCGGCGACTAATATCGAAAAATTGGTCAGGAACATTCATTCCTTCACCCTCAACCAGACCCTTTTCTACCATGAGAGGGTGGGAAACCCCGTATCTTCATGGCAAGATGGGTCCTACGCATGCTTCAGCACGCGCGAAAGACGATGTAACTTTAATTCGTTAAAATATAAAAACCCACCTTTGGATTTTACCGTCATTGGATATTTTACCCTTCACCAGACTGTCCATTCACGTGAAATGGCTTTTTTATTCTCCATATTCTCTCTGTTTCACTTTTTGTTATCAAGTAAGATCTATGCCTCGTAGTTTCATTTAATACTTTTGCAAGTAAAATCCGATCCCCTATTTTGCTATATACTACCTTCTGTTGAGAACTCCGCGGATTAACGACTATCCACTTATTTAGTGCTTCCTTTTTAAAATTAAATATGTGTTACCTCTTTTTCGAAGTGTTTTAACATGTTTTTTCACTATTTGTTCTTTATATATATATATATATATATATATATATATATATATATATATATATATATATATATACTCATGTTACCACCTTACAAAGCATATCGCCACTTGGCGTAAGGGATTACTATTTGGGGCTATGTCTAGGAAAGATCAAAAAGATATCTGTTTATGTAATATTTAAAATTCTGCATATCAGTAGAGCCAGCGTAGCAGGGAACAGGAAGACAAATTCCAAAGTCTAGCTGTTCTAGCGAATGAATTATTTGAATAGAAAGATTTCTGGTATTTAGGGACAACAACAGTGAAGGGGTGAAATCTAATTGCTAAGCGGGGTTGTCGGGGATATGTACGTCTAGAGGCTTCAAGTGAAACGAGTTAATCAGAACACGCTCCATTAAAATATTTGCAAAGCAGTCACAGTTATGCAACACTGTGTTTTATATATATATATATATATATATATATATATATATATATATTTATATATGTATGTGGGTGCGTGTATATATATATATATATATATATATATGTATATATATATATATATATATATATGCATATAAGTATATATATGGTGGGTTCAATGGATTGTTTGTGTGTCTCACACATAAAGTGATTTTTTTTAGATTTTAGTTAAACAAAGTTTTCGATAGTACTCTGTATTCTAATTTGCAGAATTTGTACGTCCCGTTGAAAGATTTATCAGAGGGACAACTTACTTCATTGGTCATTGGTATAATCTTAATAAAAATCCATTTATAATATTTATTAAAGGACTGTGGAAAATGATGAGTTACCCCTTTAGTTAACAATCCTCTTTCGTCTGGTTTGGCCCGGAGAGATAATACTAGTGGCATTATCAGACGCACCTATGGATAATACTAGCTGAACAAAAATACGACAACGATTTACGGTATACATTTTTGTTTTGTTTTTATTTAGTAAAATTCAGTCATTGCCTTCCAATGAAAAAAAAAAAACAGAAACAAAAATGTTCTTCTATAAAACAGTTAAAAACAAACACCATTAATACATATCTCAACTATAAAAATCAAATAGTAACATGTTATTTTTTATATTACGGCATTATGCATTAATTATCTTTAAAATGTATGTTGTTTAGCAAGTCAGTTTATTACCAAAATTGTTAATTGTTTGAACATTGAGTGATAAATGGTCTTTGAGTGAAAGTATTCACTAAATAATGCCGCGCACTTGATGCTACGATAAGTATTTCATTTTTTTTTGTATTCAGATGAGTAGATAATTCTAATGAGTAGATATTAATGCGTTCGGTATTAAATACTCGAGCATGTTACCCTCTTACAAAGCAAATCACCACTTGGACGTAAGCGACTGCTATATGGGGCCATGTCTAGGAAAGATTAACAAGATATTTGTTAATGTAACATTAAAACTTCTGCATATCGGTACAGGCAGCGAATTTCAATAATGAAATCTTTAAATAATATGGATGCATTAAACAGGCGTAGTCATCAACAGTATATCAGATTAATCCAAGGATTCTATCGTTGCCGTTTGTTTCACTGATATTTTTCTAGTCTGAATTATTTCTACAAATACATCGACTGCTGGAGATAGGGACTCGTCAGCATCTAAATTTTTAGTGAGCTTATGGAACGAACTATATTCAGACTTGAAAACCACAAGTCGACTTCTATTTAAAAAAAAATCTAGATCACCGTCAACCGCCTTCGATACGGTTTGGATGCATGATTACTAGAAAAATGCGTACTACTTAGATTCACGGAAAATGTCCAAAAACAAAGTAATAAAGTTATATGAACTTTAAATCTATTCTAGCGACGTAGGATATTATGAAAGTTAAAAATGACCTTCTTACACAATACAGAAACATTGTTGGTGCCATGCAAATACCTCTATATAAACAGATACATTTTTAAATGAGAAACTGAGTGTAGAACACGTACTTTCATTTCTTGTGTATAACAAACATTTTTGTTGATACAGGATATTTCAATAAGTAAATATGTTTAATCCTTCCTCAGAAACTGTTAGATTACCCCCGATTTTGGGTGTATTTTCTTGTGTAGAGTTCGTTGTTACATGGAGTTAGACGTCGGAAATTCTCAGCCAATCCTTAGCCCAATAATGAATACAACAATACACAGTTGTTTATATTCAAATAAACATTTTGGTCCGCAGACAATCGCATCAATGTTTCGGCCGAATAGTTATGGATACGAAAAGAGTTTGTAAAACGTGACTCCTTTCATTTTAGAAAGTTGAATTCTTCGATGACAAATTGCAAAACGAATTTTAGAAACTTGTTAACTTATTATAAAAACTGAATTGGACAAAAAACAAATAAGACAAAAAATGGGGGACAAATGAAGAGTAAAAAAGGTGGGACTACATATGCATGTACGCAAAAGTGGGAACTTTACCTTCTTTGGTTCGTTGTTTTTGGTTGTTTTTGTTTTACGGCATATCAACCCTTTCGAGGTTATTTAATGCCGAATCCGGTGATTTTGGATATTTTTTTTTAATAGAATATATTTGTTTTTTGCAAGTCGGCTTCTATTTAACCCATAGTCGGGACCCTAACAGATACTGCAACTCTGGTCATAGTGCACCTGGGAGCAATGGCAATTAAATGGTGGCTTCACACTCCCCAAAGCCCGCAAGCTGGGGCCTCATCATCGGATATAGTTTAAGTTCATATCCAGGACCCTACCTTCTTTTGAGTAGAAACGTGAATAAATGCTCACTCAAACTAGTAACTACAATGATAAAATCCTATAAGAATTAGTCCTTTGTGATTGCTTGTTCTGTCTATCTAGCAGTTAATGTTTAATTTGTGATTTCAAATGCAATGTTTGTGAAATTCAATATTCCGTCTTTATGTAAGCTCTCCAGTTGTATTCTGCCTGGTGCAGACATGTATAACTATGGCTCTCCATCAAACTCTTTTTCTCATAAAATTAATGAATACATTTTTGATCATCAGTTTTGATGTTGCCCAGGTGTTCAAACTGACGTCGTCTGCTTACGAACCGAACAGGGTGTTCTAATTAAGAAACTTATTCACGTTGTTTTTTTAAATAAACATTCTTATGGATTTTCATAGCTTTCTTTACAGTTGAATTTTCTTCTCAGCACAACGAAATAAGAAACCATGAGCAATTATTTCTGTTTACTTCTGTATTACATTAGTCACCTGTTTCCATTACCTCACATTACACTGATCGTGTGGGGCTTCAGTGGATATTCGACTTTGGGCAAGGGTCCAACACGGACCACCCGATGGAAGAAGGAAATTTTATTTATTATTTGACAGTAGAAGAATTGAACTTTGTACTTTTAAAACGCCAGACTTACGTTGCATAACAAGCGGTTTTACTTCTTTATGACTAACCGACTGAAAGTTGTTCGTGATTGTGTAGTGATATTAACATGTTTATTTGAATATAGATAAAAGCTTATATATATATATATATATATATATATATATATATATATATAGAGAGAGAGAGAGAGAGAGAGATAGATAGATAGATAGATAGATAGATAGATAGATAGATAGATAGATAGATAGATATATTAGTCATCCACATGCATTGCTATGTTGCGGAATCACAGCCCACTAGTGTGGCTAAACAAGCAATTAATTCAAGCCTCTTTGAAAGTCGACGGCCGAGACGAGAGTCAGCGTTTCTTACCGTTACGCAATTCGAGTGCTGCTATGAAATACATGTGAATAAACGATGTTCACACATTGTCTAATCGACTAAGCTCCATTTGCTTACACCAAACGTATAGCTTAATGCGCTTATGGCAGTTTCTTTATCACTTATCAATATACTCAACGCAAGATCATTCCAAAAGTGGGCCATACTTTTAAACACAGATAAACGATTAAAGTGTTACTCATGCGCGTGTGGTGTTATAAAAACTCGTGACAATTTGTGCTTCTAAATGATTTGTCTTTACATATTCACAACAATTCTCAATGAACCTTTATCAGCGATGGGCTAGTAGCTGTGCACGATCGTCCGCAGCTCGCTCTGGCATTCCTAATTTTGTCATCACACTGAAATCCAGATACTGATCCTGTAAGAGATGAGGCATCAAATGCATCAGTTTCGTAAACGGTGATGTAGGATAATCGTTTTACGTTTTAATGTATAAAAATGACTAACCTGTTCTTCCCATGCAATTCCATCTGACGCCTCCAAAGACGCACACATATCTGAGTATGTAATGCATTATGTTATGCGAGTCACGTTTATATGGATAAACAGATACGTCGACCAACATAGTGGCAACACTGTTTACATTGCATATAAGCCTACACTCGATTTGCACTGTTAATCTTTGTCTTGTATTGGCACATTTTACTTAAAGTTATTATTGATTTAGGGTTTCTTGGATGAACTGGTGTTTACCGTCTTGTCCTGGCTGATTTTACAACTGCGACTGTCGATTCTTGGCGTTCACTGTTGGCCACATTGGACTATTACGAATATCAGCCTGAAATTGACTGCTCCTAAATACAATTGGTGTGCAGTGAACAATGGCGGCGATCATTGGTCGTTACTGAAGTTTATAACTGTTTAGGGGTGTTACTTCTAACTGTTCAGAAATTTTCTAATTTTATTCCAGTTATTGGATGAAAGTACTGAGCACCGGGAGGACTAGTTTTTAGTGATGTTTTTACACGTTTTGGGGCGGTCTGCATCTTTTGGAAATATTCAGTTCCTGTCCAATAAGGAAATAGCCATTCTTTAATTTTCAGCCACTGTTATCCAGTAAAGCGCAATATCATTATGTGGAATGCACTGTTATACTATGACGGGCATGTCATCCAGTTTCTGCTGTGTTTGTTTGTGCGGTAACTTAGTTCTCTTCTCCAGATATTATTTTCACTTGACGGCAGTGACGGACTGTTAATATACTGTTGTATAGGGGCGATTACTTTGGCAATCCATTGGAGTCATCAGTGACATTTGGGGTCGCAGAAATATCTCTGGCAGATGCTGAGAAGATCTCGGCACGCTGGTTGATTCAACTGTCAAGCTTTCGATTCACTTCATTCAGGTTGCCAGCTTTTTCTCTCATGCCCTACTTCGCCAAAATTACTCCGAAGATATTTCCTATGTACCTATTGTTTGTGTGATCTGTGTTTGACTACGTCATCCAGGTGTCATCCTTGTACCTGGTGTGTGCCATTCAGCATCTAGAACGAGTGCAGATTGTTGCGACCCGATCGTTGCGTGATTTTATTCACCTCTCATTCCGAGACATTTTTATTTTTTGCTGGAGTGCCGAAAACTATGGGGCGACCAAATTTTGGCCTATAACCGCCTTCTTGGCTATCACGACCTCCATATTGAGCTTCTCTTCACTTCAGCAAAGAAGAGTTGAATGAGAAGGCAGGGTCTGAACCTATCTAATCATAAATACTGACAAAAAGCCGCGTTTCCATCCCCATATAACTTCATTAAATAAACGGTCGGTGGACATTGTAACCGCAGAACAACTGATCAGTGCAAGATAAATTTGGACTATTGCTGGCCAACTTTATTTTCAACGGTCTAGATTCGAAGCTATACTCTATACTTTTCGTAAACTTTCCTTTTGTTGTGTCTCCTTCTCTCTCTTCTCGAGCTCTTCTTAACAGCGACGAACCATGTATTAACCTATGCCGAATAAACTGAATTGAATTGCATTGAATTGAATTAAATTACGATTGATGCCCAGAAAAAGTCACGTCTGTGTAATGCATTAGTAATTCTAAACTAATAAAACGGTGTATAATATTCATGGTAAGCGCTCTGGAATAGTGTATGTCGTAATGATGTGTGTGTTGTGCGGAGGTTGATACGCTTTGTGTTTTAGGGGCTTAGCAGGACAGCCACACTGGTATTTAAATTGATCGTCTTAACGTAATCAAAAACACAATCTATAAAACCGTAAAACGAATCTGAGCATCTAATCAGATTGTAATTAGACGAAAACATAGAACGTCAGGGAGCGTTCGGTATTTCAATATTTAATAAGTAAAATTGGTGTTTAATAAAAACGAATAAATGATCAAGGACGCAGGTTATAATTGAAATCTATAAAATATTTTGTAATGGTGTAAAGTTCTGTCGCAGGAGGAGTAAACATTGGGATAATGTGTTGAAAACGTCTCCAACTACGATTGCTCTCTGGAATAATTTAATGAATTAAAGAAATTAAATGTAATAAAAATACCTAAAACATGCAGTAGGCATAGGCAGGTAGTTTGGCTATATTGAAATTATCTGTAGGGCTAGTATGGTTATCCTATATTGTATTTTAAAAGAGAAGAAAATTGAGTACCGTTTATTAATTACTGTAAAATTCATAGATAGAGAGATAAATAGAGAGGGAGATAGATAGATAGATAGATGTATAGATAGATAGATAGATAGATAGATAGATAGATAGATGGATAGATAGATAGATAGATAGATAGAAGCGTAAACCTAAAAGATAGAAAGTATGAGTTATAGTTTTAAGCAAGAAATTTTACACAGACGCATGTATTTACTTACGTATATTACGTAAATATTGTATTGTTTTTAATTTCATACAGACAAACTTCCGCACGGATAAATCGAACGATGATGTATACATATATTAAAAAAATCGAAATACTCCAATACATCATGTTACCTCTGTATTTGACTTTTCTTTTCGCTTCTTTTTCAAAAAGATTTCGTTTTTATTTATTTCTTTTATTGATTTTCTTTGGTCTTGTTTCAATTTTAGATGGAAAATATATAATTTTATAAAAGAAACGATAGGAAAATAAATATAAATTACAAGGAAAATATCTTATTTTACTGTAATCCATAAAATAAGTATATATTTGCATATATATATATTTATATATATATATATATATTATATATATTTATATATATATATATGTATATATATATATATAACTATTAATCTATGCATGTATATATATATATGTAAATATATAGCTATAGCTCTATATGTAAATAAATATATACACGCATATAGATGTATATATACGTGCATATGTATGTTAGTGTGTTCGATAAAGACACCAAACAATCTGTCAATCAAATGAGATCAAGTCTTCGTAGTTTTCGTTTTTTCATGAATAAACTTCATCCAAGAAGGGATTAATAAACCTTGTATTAATGCTTATTTGTAAGATTCTTGTTTCCTGATACATAGGCATTTATCTTCCACATATATATATATATATATATACATGTATATATGTATGTATATATATGTGTGTATGTATGTATATATACTTATGTATATATGTATATATATTTATATATAACTACTTCATTTACTCACATAAAATTAATATACGAAAGTATAAATTTATGCGTAAACTGTAAGTATTTACTTCAAAAATGCTCAATACGTAGGTAGAGTAAGTTAGAAAGTTATAAAATACATATGACGATTAAGCTACACTTAATATTCCGCGTTTCATCCACTCTAGGACTCTTCAGGCTTATGCGCATAAGCCTGAAGAGTCTTAGAGATGATGAAACGCGGGAAATTCAGAGTAGTTTAATCGTCATATATATTTTATAACTTACTATATATATATATATATATATATATATATATATATATATATATGTGTGTGTGTGTGTAATTATATATATAATTGTATATATATATATGTATATATACGTATATATATAAGCATATATATATATGTATATATATGTATATATATGTATATATGTATATATATGTATATATATGTATATATATATTTGTATATATATATGTAAATATATATGATATTTACTAATGTGATTGATACTTTAAAAATCCAATTATAATTAAATTCAAAATCCGCTTCATAAGAAGGAACAACAAGAAAATCAATTATTTGTACGATCGTTTGGGAAAACAGTGTGGTAAACATTAAGTTACGGACAATAATTATTACATATAGTGTGTTTATCAAATAAGGTTTCCCCATCAGAAATTATTAGAAAGGGTTTTTTATTAAATGTAAAAGCCACCATAAACAAACCTATCATTAAAGTAAGGCAGATGTATCTGGTAAAATTAAAATAAAGGTATGGATTTAAACTTGATAAGAAAATTAATATGGGTTAGGGATAGAAATAAAATAAAGAAAAATTATAAATATAAATTTTGTTTGAGTACAATATTATACATATATACATACAGAAATACATACATGCATATATATATATATATATATATATATATATATATATATGGAAAAATACACACCCATATGTATATCTATATATCTATATCTATATCTATATCTCTCTCTCTCTATATATATATATATATATATACATAGATATACATATATATACATGAAAACATACGTACAGATATTTACCTTTTAATTTTTCGCCTTTTGAAATCAGAAATTATGGTTAAAGTATTCATATAGATGCTTGCTATAGTTTTTCAGCTGATGAAATGATAAATTTTCAAAAAGAACGCTTGTGTAATAATTTATTTCCGTTAACGTACTTTTGATTAAAGGAGGCCAAGGTTTAGAATTCGAAAGAAATTGGAGGATAATGGTTTTTGTATAATTAAATAATGTAAGGGGGATTATTAGGCATATTTCTTTTATTAATTAAAGATTGTAAGGGAGATAATTAGTCTAACTAAATTTATTATAGAATAATAAAAAAAAAATGTAATCTTTTTTTTACTTATAAGTATTTTTTAATGATTTCAGGTGGTTTATATTTATTAAATTAAAACCAACGTTCATGACTGCATGTGAATATTAGTTCCTCAAAAGAAATGGAAAAAACACTAGAGGAAGACCTCCAATCAGTCGTGGAATGGGGACAAAAGTGGTTGGTCGCGTTCAATGCTGACAAGACTAAACTAATTTCATTCAATAATTACAAGAAACCCTCTCTACCACCTATAGCAATGGCCAACGACTCTTTATCTGAGAGTACATCTTTCAAACTCCTGCGCCTAACGTTCACAGAAACCATGAGTTGGAACAATTACATTGAAGGCATTGCCAGGGCCGCTGCAAGAAAGATGGCCTCTCTCTACCGTGCTAGAAAACTACTAAAATCCGAAAGTATCCTGTATCTCTATAAGGCGACCATTCGCCCACATACGGAGTATTGCTGTCACATCTGGGCTGGTGCATCTGTTACTAGTCTCTCGCTACTTGACAAAGTTCAAAAGAGAGTCGAAAGGCTGATAGGCCCTGGACTGGCATCTAAGCTTCAGCCTCTGCCCCATCGACGAAATGTTGCATCCCTCTGCCTTTTCTACAAGTATTTTAGTGGTGAATGCTCTGACGAACTGCAATCACTTGTGCCTCCACGACGTGAGCACCCTCGACAAACCCGACAGGCTGCTAACTCCCACCTCCACACTGTAGAGATCCCTACATGTAAAAGATATTTTTATTCCAATAGTTTCTTCCCCACAACCGCTAGACTCTGGAATTCCATTTCAGGTCCCTGTTTCCCCAACAGTACTGACGTGCAGAAGTTCAAGTGTATCGTGAACCGACATCTTGCAGCCAAAATCCCTACATAGTACCCCAGTAGTTGTTGCCCCTCATAGTAGCCCCCTACACCAAAGTGACAATTTGCCTTGTTTGGGGTTAAAATGTAATTAAAAAAAAATAAAAGAAAATGTAATAGGGTGGTTGTATTTTTTATATCCTCATATTTCAAAATTTTTAGGGTCTCTTTTGTACATAGTGCACATAATTTATCTCCTGGTTTATATGGGTTGCAAGATTCAATTACTTGCCATTTCAACTTGAAAGGAATATTGTTATTCTGGAGTTGCCAAATATAGTTGGATAGAGTAGTTTGGTTTGACAGAGAGTTATTTTTAAAAGAATATTTGTGCGTTGAAATTCTATGCTTTATTAGGCTAGATGTGGAACCAAAATATATTACCTTTTGTTTATTGTGATTATTTTCTGTGTGGTCTGGTGCTGGATTATTATATGGTGGGTTGATTAGTAATTGATCGGTAGATTGGTTAAAGTTGGTTTCATTATTTAATCTGGTGGTTAAGTTATGGATGTTAATTGATTCATGCAGATTTGGTTTTTTTGATACTGTGCACCTATAGATTTAATTTTTAATTTTACATGAGCCTTGTAGGGGACATTTATTTTTTCTTCTACAGTTATAGTCTGCTATATTTTGTATAGTTGTATTTTGTAGCTTATTAATTTCTTGCTATTAGAATTAATTATTTTTTGATGAAGGTTAGGTATAGTAGAGTAAGAGACTTTGATTGTATTCTTATTGAAAATGTTATTATATCTAGGGGGTGCTTTTAAGTTCCTATCTAATATTTTAAAAAATTCTCCGGCTATGTTTGTCTCTAGGTTTTCGGAATATGGAGGGTTGAACCATAGGGTATCGTTATGTCTATTCTTACGTTTAAGGGTGTTGGTTTGTTGCTTATTTGTATTATTATCTAATATTTGTGGTTTGGTTTTATCTTTTTTGTCTCTTGTTACTTTTCTTAACTCGTATACGGGAAGACATTGCCATATTATATGTTATTACGCTCTTAATAGGTTTATTTTCGATGCAGTTTATGTTTCTATCATTTTTATTTATGAATTTAATTTGCGAATTGTATCCCGAGTTTTTAAGGGCTTCATTGTAATATTTTTCATTTTTGATAAATATGGATTTAAATATATACGTATATATATGTATATATATGTATATATATATGTATATATGTATATATACATATATATATATATGAATATATATATATATATCCATATATATGTATATATGTATATATATGTATATATGTATATATATGTATATATATACATATATATGAGCAAACAGTTAATAAAATATGTTTAAAACACTTTGAAATAAGTTAAAAACATATTTAATCTGAAAAGGAAACACTAGATGAATGGATAATCCTTAATCTGCGGAGTTTCGAAGAAATACACTCCTTCTCATCAGAGGGTAGAAATTAGCAAAATGCAGGATTGGATTTTACATGCAGAAGTATTTGATGAAACAACAAATAAGTCAAAGATCTTACTTGAAAACAAAATAAGTTAAGCAGAGGGAATATGGTAAAGAAATAGGTGATAAAGTTGAACGGGTGTCTGTTTGTACAGAAATAGGCACCTATGGTTTATTATTATACATAGCTGATCCCAAAACAAAACAAAAAAATCTACAAGCTATACAAGGGTGTTTACATAAATGCGCTTAAGAATAATTTGATAAGTATGCTTCAGCTTGAACAAAGATCGTATTATAAAAGTGAGGGTTCTGTGTTCGCGCCTGGCTTTCATAGAATTGGATTATGCAAGAAATTTAATCGAACCCGAACACTTGAGGCAAAGTTGTAAATTAAAGTGTGAAAAAAGAACTTGAGATGTTAACATTTGGGCAACCGCGAGATGCTGACGGAAACACGTTTGAATTTATTTAATTACTTAAATTAGCAGATTCACGTTTTGATGACTTAATGAGATCAACGTTTGACTGCGGCTAGCATTTCATTTATTGCGGGAATGCTTCCCCTCCAAGACGTTGGGGTAGAGGGAAACATTATAAGAAAAGGCCTAACCTACATGCGGCGAGCCAAAACTGTTGAATATTTATGGTCCCGAAGTCGAGCCAATTTAATAGGCAGTCGAGCTCCGTTGTTAACTGTGAGATATTACGATTTACATGTGATATAAAAGTTTTAAAAAGTTGTGAACCGACTGACCGCTTCTCTGAAAAAAATCTTTCTTGGACATGCACAAAAAGCGAACATACATTTTCGCTTTTATATATATAGATTATTAAGCATTGGCGCCATTTGTCGTCCAGAGTTTCAGACAGTTTTTTCACACATAAGTGTTTTGAGATAGAAAGAACGATCCTCCGACGGTTATGAAGATCAGGAAACGCATAAGTATGCCTACGTGAACATTGCAGCGAAAATATCTACGCTGCTTACAGGAAGACTAATAGGTAATATTATATGTTTGCTACCAGCATTCGGTTAATGATTTTATCCCGTTGATGAGTAGGTAACATTATGCATATATGTACTACAGATATTAAAAAAAATATATTTGTTATCTTGTTTCTTAGTTTCTCACCAAATAGATATTTCTTCACAGGCGTTGTGTCGATGGCGTAGAAAGTTTAACAGGTGTAAATGTTGTCGAATGAGCGGATAGAAAAGAAAGTGTCCAAGACGTTTTATGAGTTAAAAAAATCATATAAAGACAGGAGAGAGAGAAAGAAAGAGAGAGAGAGAGAGAGAGAGAGAGAGAGAGAGAGAGAGAGGGTAATCAAATAAAACGGGAGAAATAAAAAACATGTCTGCGCCGTACATTTGTTGAAAAAGGTGTGAATAATTTAAAAAAAAAATGCATATAAGAGATGTTATCTGACGTTTTCTTGGCTTACACATAGGTGTGAAAAATAAAGTAAGAATAAGGAGATTGAAAATGTACTCATATGGTTTCCATTTTGATAAAAATAGAAAAGGCGGCACGTTAGATAATAACGTTGTTAAATTAAGTCAGTTATTATCATTCTATCTGTCTATCTATCTATTCAATGAGTTTGTTAAAATAGTTTATATATATGTATGTGTGTATATATATATATATATATATATATATATATATATATATATATATATATATATATATATATATAGGACAGAAATACATATTTTTCATACCCAAGACATCTTTCTCCATTTAAATCAATGGTGCACAATGAAATTATTAATTTAATAAAAGGTAGGAAAATTAAAAAAATTAAATGTAAATTAGTAGGGCATATTTATAATTTCCATTAAATAAATGTCTACAAGAGCGAAGTAAGGGTGAGGAAAAGAGGAGTTTATATATATATATATATGTATATATATATATATATATATATATATATATATATATATGTATATATATATATATATATATATATATAGTGTATATTTAGACAGCATCCTCTCATTTAGACAAATATTATTAAATGGCACGGAGTTATTCTGTTTTACAACTTTTCATTTTATCGTACTATCGGTCTATCTATCTATTTATCTATCTATTTATCTATCTATTCAATTATTTTCTTAAAATAGTCCATATATATATATATATATATATATATATATATATATATTTGGGAAGCATCTTCTCTGATTCAAGCAAATGTTATTGAAGAGCACGGACTTCTTGTGTTTTATTATCTTCATTTTAATCCTTTTCAATCTCTGAAAAGTTTTCTTTGTGAGTTTTCAAAATTGTATAAGTTGAATCCATAGTGAGCGTTTTCGACCGAGATACCTTTATCATCCTAAGGCATGTTGTAGATTTTGTTCTCTCCTTCTTCTTAATTATATATAGAAATATTTTTTATGGTCACGTGATGGCTTATTAGGAATTAGGTAGGTGGATTTTTTTCTTATTCTGTTATATATAGAGTATATTGAATTATTGTATATATATACATATGTACCTATTTCAATTTAAACTCAACTATCCTAAGCATTTTAAAATATTTCGACTTTATTCGTAATGAATAGTAATGATCTGCGATTTTTTTTCTTATACAATGCTTCGAGTATTTTTATTCTATAAACATTTTTCTCGCCTTGCAAAACTTTAGTGTTTTCTACCATCATTTTTCGGAAATGCGAATGATGGAAGCCATGTTTTCTAAAATTTTGTGATCTCGAACTAGAATCGGAGAAGTGGAGAGTTAATCTTAGCGACAAGGTGTTTGCACTATTGCCTATTTAGTTATTATAATTATTAGAGACTGTTGTGGGAGAATCACACTCCAAATGGACTGTTCTATCCATTATATAAACCATAGACCTTTTTGTCCCAGAGCGACCCTCGCCTGCTCGGTGAAGTTTACTACTCTTTTCAGTTTGTAACCTTTTTACGTTGTTGTTCCAGTAATACATTGTTTACATTCTTTCCGTTGTTCTGTTTTCTTTGTGGCTTATTGCAAGTCATAAAATAGATATATTTTCCTAAAGGGCTATCGATCCAACTTATACAATTTTGAAAAAAAAACACAAAGGAAACTATTCGGAGGTTAGAGAAGATGAAAAGGAAGATAATAAAACAGAAGAATTCCGTGCTCTTCAATAACATTTGTTTGGAGATGCGTTTTTTATTTTTTTATTACCGTATCTTTCTGTTAAGTTACATTAGTGTTTCATCTACCCGGCCGTTTTTTTTTGCCGTCTGTAGCTTCCTCAGACATTTACAGGAATGTTCGTTATTATGGGATGAAAGATATATTTATATATATATGTATATATATAAATAAATATATATATATATATATATAATTTAAAGGAGATTAGAACAATAGTCTAAAGATCAAAGTGTATTTTAATGTAATAGTAAAATTACTTGTTTAATTAAAATACAGGGAAAGGAAAGTGTTCGTTGTAATTTAGATATATAATAAGCTCAATCACATTACTAAATATATATATATATATATATATATATATATATATATATATATATATATATATATATAAAGAGTGAATGGTGAGGGATAGATCGAGTGAATATAATTTAACCGTATCACTGTTGCCTTGACTAGAAATTGTTTGAAGCTGATCTTTCAAATCCAAACACACGCTTTATATCTTTCTGTTACATCCTCCTATGTTATCCTTTTCATATATATTATAACGTTTATATGGGTGTATTATTTGCATTTAAACGAGTAATATTCCTTCTTTGTGCGTTTTATTTTTTCCTTATTAAAGTGCCATATAACATCACTGATGAGACGTGCGTTCCTACCGAGAAAAAATTAAGAAGTAATTTTTTTTTTTTTACAAATATGAATGTTAAGAAATATGAATGCATGGTATAGAATTAAAATAATCATTATTAATGCAGAGAATGCCAATATGACAACGGAGAAAAGAGAAAAGATGTTCACTCATATTTTTTTCGAATTGACAGATAATAACAGAAGTTATGTATAGAGGCTTATAAGTTAAATAATTAAAGAATATATGATTGAGTAGAAAACGTAATATAAAATGAGTGTAACTAGACAAAAGGCAGGATTAGATCAAGTAAAAATGCATTCGTCGTGTTATAACTCTATTTGGACTTAGAATATAATATTTTTTTTTAATATGAAGTTTATTTGTTTTATTACCTCATAGGGAATTAAGTCATGGTTATCAAGTAACATTTGACTGTACACTTTTAAGTAACTAATCGAAAATTCCACCTTTATTTATACCTTCCTTCTAAGTATCGTCATTTGTTTCGATTACCTTTTTTTATTAATCGATCAATACTAACATTTTCCTGTGTATTTCCCTGAACTGATTGTGCATGTATGAAACGCGTCTATTTATATGGGAAACAAGTATTGTCAAAGATTGTATCAGATGATGAGGTCCCAGCTTGCAGGTTTGCAGAGTGATGGGCCACCATTTAATTAATTGCCTTGCTCCAGGTTCACCCTGACCCAGAGTGGTAGTACCTGTAAGGGTCCAAACTATGAGTTAAATAGGAACGACGTGAAAAAAACAAAAAAACAAATATATTCTATTAAAAATGTGTTCTCCAAAATCAATGCCTTAAGCATTAAATAACCTAAAAAAGGTTGGTATGCAGTAACAAAACAAACCGAAAAAGACAAACACACACACACACACATTATATATATATATATATATATATATATATATATATATATATATATATATATATATATATAAATTCCACAGCCAAACAACGTCGCAGCTCACAAGAGCCATGACGATCAACGAACCGGAAGTCCAAGACTCGAGTTTCGCCCTCGTTTGGACTCATCAGTTGATCAGCCCAAATGAGGCGAAACTCGAGTCTTTCGGCTTCCGGTTAGTTGACCGTCATGGCTCTTGTGAGCTGCGACGTTGTTTGGCTGTGGAATGTATTATATACAACCTCTCACATTCTGAAAATCATATATATATATATATATATACTTGTTATGAAGTAATTGATTTGTCGCATAATTTATAGAGGATAAAGACGGAAGCAGTTAACTCCTTTTTTAATTAATACTCATACTAATTTTTTTGTGAGTACCTATAACAATTTGCGGTCTTAAAATATTATTTGCATGCAAAAGTCTATATTATAATTGCTCGTGCAAAATAACTAACTATGCATAAAATAACTATGTACTCGAAGACAAAAGTTAAATAATAGCTCGCTTGAATTTGTAAGGCTTTGCATAGAGACGATCTAATTAAAAAAGAAACAATTCAAAGGGAAATTGTTCTAAAGTAAAGAAAATTCTAGGGGAAAATTTCAGGAAATTAACAAAGCGAGATCTATCACATATCCTTTGAATATTAGTTAGACACGTAAACGAATCTCTTATGGTATCAGCTAAAACAAGGTTTAGACAATAAGGAGGAATACCGAAATATATTAAATAAATAATTAACACATTGCAGTGGGCAAGCTGGTTTCAGTAAATTGCTATTTCTAGGAAATAAAGGCTTACCTTCGATGTGCCAGATTGACCCCAGCGTGTTTTTGTTAGCAACATTACTAAGAACAATTACTTTCACGACGGGATCAGATTAGGAAACAGCCTGGCAAATAGATTATGATATAGTATGGGAAATTTGGTAATTAACCTCTGTCCTCATCTCTTCTTCTCTTCTCTATATAAATAAAATGAAGTCATTTTTTCTCGTCTGATTTTGACATTAATAGGATTAAAAATCAATATATTTCATACAAATATAATATGCACAAACGGCAATATCTGAGGTTTGTTATAGGCTTATTATTTCTCAAATTCCTCGATAATCTTAGATTTCTATACTTTTTCTGCTAAGAAGTCACGGCCAAAATCGGTTAAGATCAATGGAAGTGGTAAAATATTTTCTCTCTAATAAATTCCTCTTCCCCCTGCCACCACTTAACACCGTTTGGGGATCGTTCACAAGGAACAGTTGAGAAGAGAACACTGGTTTGGCTTCGTAGTTCTTTCATGTGAAGTTATTTAAAATCACTAAACTAAGCTGCAGTGCTCTGTGGCGTAGTGGTTAGCGTGCTGGACAATTCACATTATATTTTCACGTTCGCGCCGACCTACCGTAGTCGTTTTTTTTTTCCTAAACAACTGGAATGCACTTTTTCTTGGTGGCCGAACTGTTAACGTTGCAGATGTGTTTTTTTTTTTCACACTTTATTTTCCTACTTTTACTCATGACTCCGGGTTTGATCCTTCCTACTTACCTACCATAACATTTTTTAAAACTTCCCCCCGTCCCGGAAACAAACACTCGGGCAACGCCGGGTACCCCCGCTAGATTAAAATAAAATACAAACTCAAAATGGATGTTTCGGGCAATATTTCTTTTTTTCCTTAGTGTAGATCAAGATCCCCAAAAAAACAAAAGCAAAATGGAGGCCATCTAGAGCATATGCTGTAGAACGGAGTAAAAGACCAAAGACCCTAGATCATTGATGTGATGTTTTGAATATAATAAACTAGTTATGACCAGCGTTTCATTTCACTCGGACAAACCACTAAGGAAAGGGGCCTAATTAGAGTTTGGGCCCGTTTTTCGGGGGGGGGGGGACACTATATATATATAAATATATATATACATATATATATACATATATATATATATATATATACATATATATATATAGTCAAACTTGACATATCGAGCTGAATCGAGAGCTTACAACACGCAGGGCTCCTGTCGATCGATGTAACCTTCGGACTACTTCAGATATATGTTGCTGAACTCAGGAATCTATTTCGGATTAGGGATGCATAGTCTTAGTATTATTATTATCAAAAGTAATTACTGCGTTCCATCGTTGTTATTTCAGCACGTTTTTATGAATTAATACTATACCCACATTGGGGAGAATGGAAGTCGCTATTTTCAGAAAATGGTCACATAGAACGCCTCCGTCTAATAATCCACGGGGCTGAAAAATCTTAAGTCTTCTCAAAATTAAATGAAAGCAATTAAAATGCTGTAGACACGTTGTAAATTATTTTAGTTTTATTTTGATAATTTTAGGTTTTTCTTTTGTTTATTTGTGAACACTTGTGCGACAATATTTTTCGGACATGACAAAAATCCTATTTTGTTCATATATTTGTTGATACATGCAAATTAGCTACACTTTTTGTACACTTAACTGCCATCATTAAAATCAATTATATGATTTAATCTACTGGCAAATCAATTAAGTTTAATGAGGTAAAATACATTCAAAAGAAGCGGCATATATAGGCCCAGCAGCAGAAGGATCGCCATGGATTTGAAGCTGTCGAAATCAAAGGTCGAGTACATGCTGAAGACAAACACCGTGCGGAAAAATAAGAGAGTACGAAAAAGATCAATTGGTAAGAGGACTGAAAGGAGAATGAAGAGGAATGTGGCACAGCTTTTGATATCTGGAGGAAATGTTACAGCAACGAAAGTTATAGAGAAATGGTAATAAGATGTAACCATCCGAGCACTTAAAAGAACGCTACATAGGATTGGTTTGAAGCATTCATAGGTTAAGAAAAAGTTTCACTAACAAAGAAACGCAAAGGAGCAAGACTGGATAGTGCTAAAAGCTGATTAAGAAATCATGGTGACTAAGAAGGTAATGTTTTCTGAAAAGAAGCGTTTCAAGTTGTATGGGCCCGATTGATGGTGTACTTTGTCGACAAGGCGTGAGCATGTGGTACTGAACAAACGACAGAGGGGGAGAGTTATGTTTTGGGGTATGGTGTTTTCTAATGGAAATATATGGTTGGAGTGCCTGAAGGGACAACAGAACAGCGAAAGCTACAAACAATTCTGGACGAGAAAGTCCTACCAAAGATAAGAAGAGGGATGGGGAATGACTTCGTTCTACAGCAAAACAATTGCAGCATCCATCTGTAAAAAAGTCATGAAAGAATGGATGCTTAAAGTGAATGTGACTATTTTGGAATGGTCTACAAAAAACCCAAATCTTAATTTATTAAACATGTTTGGGAAATGCTTCCGCAACCTGTCTCTGATAGACCTGAATGAGGCTCAACTATGGGAACGAATACTAGATGCCAGAAAAAACAACGAATAGAAACACGGTGAGATGTTATTGTGCACATGTTTGAGTATTATGAAGAGAGATTGATAAGTATTTGAGAGAAAATGTGATATTACAGACAATTAACAGTTTTTCAACGACGTCAGAAAAATAATGCCACGTGTTTTTTGTATACAATGATGAAAATTTAATATTTTTCCATACCTAATCGATTTTTTTCAATTTTAATTACAGGTATTGTCTTTATATATTTATGCTATTCTATTAAATGAATTTCGCCACTCTATAGTACTCGGAAGTTGAATACCAAAGTGTCAGACAAATATTCTCAGCCCCTTGTAGATATCATGTAACCATAAATGCATGTAGAGCAACAGCAAAAGTCGTTATTGAACACAGGTATATTGCTAAAGCATATATTAATAACTAGATGCAGCGGGCAGCAAAACTATCACACATTTTTACGTTTCCAATCCGTTTCCCTGACCAGGAAGAACAACACGCATCACTTCTAAATCTTTTTTTGACCACAGTTCCCGATGACTTCATAACGAAGGCCCACAGCCCACTCGGGAACGCTATTCATGCAGTGATAATTGTTGAAATCGCCCTAAATTGGAGACCCAAAACTGAATAGCCAGTGCTCAAAACAACGAGATATCAAAAAAGGCTGACTGGGAAGCCAGCAGGGAACTAATCAGAAATACCCCATGGAGAAATATTTTTCTCCCTTCTGAACAGTGTGCAAACGAGACCACTGACTGGTTCAAAAATGCAATCGAAGCGCATGTTCCCATGCGGAAATTTTATAGTAAGCCCCACTCTCCCCAATGGTTTACGTCGACTTGCACAACTGGCATTATTCAAAAGCAGCATGGATACCGTAGGTTTAACCGACATAAGTCCAGTACACAGACTGTCGTATATAGAAGCTAAGAATAACGTTAAGAAAAAAATAGCGACAGCTAAGAGAGAATTTACGGAAATCACTAAAACGTGCATCGAAGCACAAAAACTAGGAACTCGAGACTTCTGGAAAATCTACAACACAATGGTAAATAATAGGTAATCAACAATTCCCCCACTGACCAACAATCACGAGGTTGTCTCCTCAGCAACCGTCAAAGCTAATATGCTTGCCAGCCGGTTTGCCTGGAACTCCACACTGGACCCTTCCAACCACCCCCTACCAGACTTTCCTAAGCTGACAGACGCCACGCTAGACGATCTGAAAATCACCCCTGCTCAGGTGCATGCTATCATAAAAAAAACCTTGACATTTCAAAAGCATGTGGACCCGATCTCATCCCAGCTGTGCTATTAAAAAAGTGATCAGCCGAAGTAGCTACAGTTATTTCCAAACTCTACAACAAATGGCTTAATGAAGCATGCTTTCCGGGCTGTTGGTAAACTGCTTCTGGTGTACCAGTATTCAAGAATTCTTGCGAAAGGTCTGACCCAGCAACTTATCGCCCCATTAGCCTCCTCACACTTTTTGCCAAAATATTTGAGACTTTAATTTATCATGATCTAGTCCATCACCTTACAGATGCTAAACTTCTGACTGACAAAAAATATGGATTTAGACAAGCCCGTTCCACAGCAGACATCCTAACTGTAATCTCTGAACGTATATACCATTCACGGGACGGAGCGGGGGAGGGCAGAGCGGTAGCTCTAGATATATCTAAGGCTTTTGACAGGGTATGGCACAAGGGTCTCCTCAGAAAAATTAGATCATACGGTATCACTGGTAGAATACTTAACATAATTAAATCCTTCTTAGATAAGAGAAAAATCCAGGTTGTCCTCGACGGTCGTACATCTAAACAATATGATATAAATACGGGGGTGCCCAATGGTTCTATCTTGGACCTCTATTGTTCCTGATATTCATAAATGACCTCCCCGACAAAATTGCATCTGAGATGGGTATACATGCTGATGACACTACACTCTATGGCAGGCACAACAAGAAATGGCAGAAACACTAGAGGAAGACCTCCAATCTGCGGTGGAATGGGGACAAAAGTGGTTGGTCGCGTTTAATGTAGCCAAGAATAAACTAGTTCCATTCAATAATTACAAGAACCTCTCTCTAGCACCTATAGCAATGGCCAACGACTCTTTATCTGAGAGTACATCTTTAAACCTCCCTGGCCTAACGTTCACAGGAAACATGAGTTGGAACAATTATATTGCATGGATTGCCAGGGTCTCCGCAAGAAAGGTAGGCTTTCTCTACCGTGCTAAACAACTACTAACACCCGAAAGTATCCTGTACCTCTATAAGGCAACCATTCGCCCATGTATGGAGTATTGTTGTCACATCTGGGCTGGCGCATCTGCTACTAGTCTCTCGCTTCTTGACAAGGTTCAAAAGAGAGTCGCAAACCTGATAGGCCCTAAACTGTCATCTAAGCTTCAGCCTCTGTCCTATCGACGAAATGTTGCATCCCTCTGCCTTTTCTACAAGTATTTTAGTGGTGAATGCTCTGACGAACTGCAATCACATGTTCCCCCACAACGGGAGCACCTTCGACAAACTCGACAGGCTGCTAACTCCCACCCCCACACTGTAGAGATCCCTAGATGTAAAAAATCCTTTTACTCCTATAGTTTCTTCCCCAAAACCGCTAGACACTGGAATTCCATTTCAGGTCCCTGCTTCCCCAACAGTACTGACGTGCAGAAGGTCAAGTTTAACGTGATCCAACATCTTGCTGTCCAAATCCCTAAATAGTACCCCAGTAGTTGTTGCCCCTGATAGTAGCCCCCTACACCAAAGTGGCAATTTCCCTTGTTTGGGGTGAAAATGTAATAATAATAATAATAATAATAATAATAATATATATATATATATATATATATATATATATATATATATATACAGTTTCCCTCAAAATTATTCATACCCCATACAAAAAAATTCTTGTTTTGATTATTAATTTCTGAAAGGTATTATGATGGTACTTCCTTTGTATCTTTTGTCTACTTGTTATTGCACATAAATCCACATGTGAGTTGGCTAAACCTTATTTTCATAATAATAGATAGGGACCAAAGTTATGTTTTGCACATGTTCAGA
>NC_136501.1:95772308-95779808 GCF_053919585.1 Euprymna scolopes | reverse complement strand
TTTTAGGAGGTAAACTACGCTGGGTTAGATCAAAAAAGTACTAAATATTTTTAAATAAATGTAAATTGATCAATTAGTTTTATTTTTTTTTTGTTTTGCGTTTCTTTTTTATATTAGGAAAAATTGTGGAATGTTTCTTTGAAAACGATCTCAACGTGCAATAAAAATGCAATCTAAGTCGTTGTCAAATTTTTAGACGCAAAACCTATATTTACTAAAAGCAAACAAATTCGTGAACGATAATTGTTAAAAAAACAACCGGTTTAAATAGTTTTTAATTAAAAATAAAACCTTTAATATTGTAAAAAATCTAAAAACTTAAAGTTTTATTGTTTGCAATCTATATATCTGTAAAAGTTAAATTGTCTGTGTTGGTGTGTATACATTCCGCTGGCAATTTCGTCATCACACTTGAGATTTGATATAGGCTATTTTTTTAAAATCCGTTTTCGACCAGAAACAACCACCATCACCACCAACAACAACATATACGAAATCTGGTCAGGTGAAGCTGGGGTGATCCCTGCTGGTATATATATATATATATATATATATATATATATATATATATATATATATATATATATATATATATATATATATATATAGGGTGTCCGTAAAATTACTATACAGTCTTATTGTTTTATTGTATTATATTTGTATTCATAGTTAATATTTTTTTTACATGTATATTTAAGCAAGCATGCCACGCAAGCTAACTTTGGAAGAGCGCAAATTTATTGTACTGTTAATATATTACAGGGTGTCTGTATAGTAACTTGTAAGACTGTATATTAACTTTACGGACACCCTGTATATATATATATATATATATATATATATATCGATATATATATATATATATATATATATATATATATATATATATATATGTATATATATTCAGTAATGTGATTGATAATTTAAAATTCAAATTAGAATTAAATTAAAAATCTGTTTCACAAGAAGGAACAACAACAAAGTCAATAATTTGTACGATCGTTTCGGAAAATAATGTTTTGATTGTGGTAGACCTTAAGCCACGGACAATAGTGTTTACATATAGTATTTAAAAAAAACAAAGTTGGTTTAAATTTAATAAATATAAACCACCTTAAATCATTAAAAATATTACTTATAAATATTCAATATTAAAATTAAAATCTAACTTGACATGATTATTAATAATAATTTTTTATCATCAATATTATTGCTATTATTAATTGATCTGATATATCGACCATTATTATTTATTATTAAAATATATTATTAACCTTAAACTATGATATATTTTTTTAATTTCAGTAAATAAATAAATTATCAAATATTAAATTCAATAATTTCAAAATAGATTATAATATATTGTTTGCTTGATCTGTTATTCCTTATTAATAATTTAGACTAAATACTAATTATCTCTCTTGCATTGATTTAATTAAAGTAATAAGCTTATCTCCCCCTTTCTTTTTTTTAGTTTTAAATTCAGCGTTTTCGGTCAAACGTATTCTAACCGATATAAAATATTCCATTAGTGTTCTATTCAAAACGTAACATTTCATGAGTTGAAAAGCTACAATTAACATCCATATGAATACTTTGTCGTTGATTATTGATTTCAAAAGGCAAAGAATCAAAAGGTAAATAATTATATATATGTGTGTGTGTATGTATGTGTGTATATGTGTATGTATATATATATATGTGTGTGTATATATATATGTATATATACATATATGTGTGTGTCTTGGTATTCACTTTTTAAGGTGTATTAGAAATATATTATCATGATGCTATATTTTAACCAAATTCAGCTTTATAATTTTATTCTAATTTATTTCTATCTCTAACCCATATTAATTTACTTATCAATTGAATACATACCTTTTAATGTTTTTCCAGATACATCTGCCTTACTTTAAATGCTAGGTTTATTTATGGTATCTTTTACATATACTAAAAACCCTTCCCAATACTTTTGATGATGAGGAAACTTTTTTTTTTAATATGAAAAAAGTATTTAATACTATATGTAAAAATTATTGAAATTAAACTATAACTTGATATGCTTATTAATAAAAATTTTGATCATCAATATTATTGTTTATCTTAATTGATCTGATATATCGACCAATGTTATATACTATTAAAATATATTCTTAGCCTTAACCTATGATATTTTTGATTGCAATAAATAAATAAATTATAAAATATTAAATTCAATAATTTCAAAATAGATTATAATATTTTGTTTGCTTGATGTATTATTCCTTAATAATAAATTAATGACTAATTATCTCCCTTGCATTGTTTAATGAATAAATAAGATTATCTTCTCCTTTCTTTCTTCAGTTTTAAATTCAGCGTTTAAATCAAACGTATGCTAACCGATATAAAATAGTCCATTACCGTTCTTTTTTAAAAAGTTATAATTTTGCAAGTTGAAAAGCTACAATAAACCTCCATATGAATACTTTGACCTTAATTGCTGATTTCAAACGGCGAAGAATTAAAAGGTAAACAATTATATATATATATATATATATATATATATATATATATATATATATGTATCTGTGTATAAGCTTGTGCATATATATGTATATATGCATATATATGTATATATATATGTATATGTATATATATGTGTGTGTGTGTCTATGAATTCATTAGAAATATATTATTATAATATTATATTTAAACCAAATTAAGATTTATAAGTTTATTCTATTTTATTTCTATCTTTAACCCATACTAATTTGCTTAACAAGTAAATACATACCTTTTATTTTAATTTTTTTTCCAAATACATCTGCCTTACTTTTAATGCTAGGTTTATATATGGTGTTTTTTTACATATATTAAAATACTTTTGCTGATGTGTTTTTAGTTATAGTAAATACTTTTGCTGATGAGGAAACTTTTTTTTTTTAAATACTATATGTAAAAATTCTTGTCCGTAGCTTAATGTCTACCACAATAAAAAAACATTGTTTTCCGAAACGATCGTACACATTATTGACTTTGTTGTTATTCCTTCTTGTGAAACGGATGTTTAATTTAATTCTAATTTGAATTTTAAATTGTCAATCACATTACTGAATATTAAATTAGCTATAGGATATTTATCTATCGAGCTTATTATATATCTAAATTACAACGCGCACTTTTTCTTTTCCTGCATTTTAATTTAATTAGTAATTTTACTATTCCATTAAAATACACCATGCTCTTTAGACTATTGTTCGAATCTCCTTATATATATATATATATATATATATATATGTGTGTGTGTGTGTGTGTGTGTGTGTGTGTGTGTGCGTGTTTTATTTTGCATTATAATTCCGATGAAAAACATTTTGATAGCATAAATTATACTTCTACAGCACATGCTTTATTTAAATATTGGACCCTATCACCATATCATGTAACTAGCAGGACAAGTTATCCGACGGTTTCCGGTGGTAGCATGCATACCCCTGCGTAATTATTACAGTAGAGATGTTGTTTTTAATGTTGGCGACACCCAACCTCGTTATGTTAAGAAGGCCTTATTTTGGCTCGTGCATATTATCTGGTTACAATGGTAGGCTTCAGCGTAATGTTCAGGGCAAGGTATTTTTTGTTGGCAAGACTGGATTTAAGGTGGAAAAAAGTCTCGAACCCTCTGTCTCTTAAAGGGAACTGCATTCTTGTAGGCAGTTGTACCTTACCAAATATAATTCTAAATGGTATTTCAGAATGTGATCGTTTAAGGTAAGCTGTAAAAATAAACAGTATATACGAAACGGTTTATTTACATCCATATATCTATAAAAATTAAAGTGGGGGTGTGCGACTTTTAAGCCTAGGGATTCGAGATGTTACATGAGGTATATTGAGATTTTTTGAAGATCATTTTTAATCGGTTTACGACCAAAAATTTGGCTTTCTAAAAAACCCTACCAATTTTGGGTCTAAACACTTGCAATTTTAAATGTAAGTTATTTGGATATGGATGAAACTTGCTAATTTAATTTGAATTCAGAACAATAAATGTAAAGGAGTCCAAATTTGGGTAAAAGCTAAAATAATTTTTCCTCTTCGGTTACTACCAAATTACTCAGCCAATTTTTGCTCTAAACATTTGATATTTTATATTAGTGCATTCTGACATAGAGCAAGCTTTTTAATTGTTTTTTAGAGGTCAGAGTTTAGAAGAGTTAACCTTTGCAAACTATTCAGCAAATTAACATTATATATAAAGGGTATTCATATATACCGTAATCTTTTTATTTTTGGGCGAAAATTTGGCTGCAAACAAGTCAAAGTTTAAAGAGTTGACCTTTAGAGACTCTACCAACCTCGTCCTTTAATTTTGGGTCTAAATACTTGAAATTTTAGACGTAACTTACCTAGATATGAGTCAAACTTTTTAAATATCTATCTATCTCTCTCTCTCTCTCTATATATATATATATATATATATATATATATATATATATATATATATATATATAGGAAATTTATAACTGTGAGTCCAGAATGAGTTTACAAATTGTTTCAGCTAGAGGAAAATCCTCAAAGAGAGGAAAAAATTCATCTAGCATCATCAGAATTCATAAATTTCCTATATACTGCTCTGACTACACACTGAGCACTCTAGTCCGGTTTTTTCACCACTGGTAAATAAATTTATATATATATATATATATATATATATATATATATATATATATACATATATACATATATATATATGTATATATATGTATGTATATATATGTATATATATATATATAGAGAGAGAGAGAGAGATAGAGAGAGTTATGAACATACATCATGCTTGAGAAAAGCCATGCTGAACTGCAAGTAACAAATCATTCTTATATACAGTATTGCGTTTCTATTATAAACAATACAGAGATGAAAAAAATGTAAACCTTTTTAAAAATGTTAGTGTTAGACAACACAGAGTAATATTGTATAATTTTAAAGAAATATTGTTAGCAGACAATATGTATACCGGAAAGGAAATTAAATGGGGGGACATAACGAGCAAACAATTTATTATTTTTCTGACAAATTTTCGTGTAAAAAATCAAACATGTAATAATAGGTGTAAATGTAAAATATACGAACAGAAATGTATCAATCACTATAGATAGAAGCCAATAAAGTTATGGTGCAATAGGAAGAAACAATATTATATTATTGCTGACCTATTTGTGTTCCCAATAAATAATGAAAAAAAGTAACCCAAGCCCTATAAACAAAATAGCAGTGGGCCTCCGTTTTATTGGATTACTTTTTAAATAGTCAGGACCGGATGCAGCTATAGCGGTAAAAAGAAGACACTTTAACCGACTACTCTACGACAAACGTACACCGTTACGACTCTCGAAATAACTGAATTAAACAAAATGGGATCATGTAATCACTTACAGGGACTCGATCGGCGCACATTAATAAATCAGGTAATGTAAACAGAAGCGTATTTACTGTAGAATTAACAGTTTAGTTTTGTTGGCCAAAGATTATAAAATTTAATTATCAAACAAATCAAGTGTAATCACAGGAAAAAAAGTCATTCTGCAATATTTGTTTTCGGGAACAATATCTAGCTTTTAATTAAACCCACATTTTATTATAATAATCAATGTGTTTAATTTTAAATGATCAAATAAAGCACAGCTTAAAGACTTCATAGGCAGACAAAATCCGTATATTGACTTTAGTAAAATAATAATGGTGGCATTTTTTTTTTGTATTTAATGTACTTGGGCAGAATTGTAGTCAGCTGTGCTACGGAAGGAGAAAAGAAAAAATTTAGAAAGTCTAAAGGCTTCAAACTCACAAAAGAAGCATAGTCTATACCTCAATAATTGCCTAACTAGTTGTGTTTATATTATAATTTAGAGTGTAAAGTAAAAAAAAGTCAGTCGTATTAAGGAATAGGAAGGTAAAGATTTCAGAATGTATAAAGGCTTACACATCACACAAATGCAAGGTATGCAAAAAAGTCTAATCAGTTGTGTTTTTAATAAGTGTATTGTAAAGTTCAATTCAGATTTTAGAAAAGGAAGCATAAATCATGGCTATCAGTCTGAGAGTTAAAACATTATTACACTGTAACTAACAGACAATATGTATCATGCTATCGCAGATGTGTACGAAAACTAACGTGTACAGTATATTTAATGTGTAAATGAAGGCATTATTGGGTTATTGCAATGTTTAACTAAGTTTTTAATCGGGGTACCAGATCTGAAATGGTTGCCTTATTTAATCAGGGAAGCTATGTTTGTTTTAATCTCTGCAGCTTTTTTTTCCTTTCGTTTTTTTAATGATGTTTCGTTCAGTCCGAAATTAAGGCATATTTATTTTCAGTCCATGATTCTTTGTGAAATGGGAAATACTCATTTTTTTAAGATCAGGGAAAAGGAAATGTTATGATTATGTATTGTATAAGTATAAGAGCCAGAGAATTAGGATGAAACCCCATATACTACCATAATGCAGAACACATTCCTGTGTCGATTAGGAGCAGGAGTAGTACTTTTTATTTTTGAAGTGAAAAATGACGGCTACATTCATTGTATCTCTTTGCGATCGTAATTATGTTTCACGTAGGATTTGGACTTAAAATGCCTTAAAATCACCAGTAGATTTCTTTATAACACAAAAATTATTCACATAATATCGTCGTCCAAAGTAGTACATATCCTCAAACGCTGTCCATGTCGAATATATATATATATATATATATATATATATATATATATATATATATATATATATATATATGTATATATATATATATACTTAATTTTCTCACATAAAATTAATATACGACAGTATAGATTTATGCGTAAACTTTAAGTATTTACTTCAAAAGTGCTGAAGAGTCCTAGAGTTGATGAAACGCGGAATATTCAGTGTAGCTTAATAGCTAGTGTAGCTTAATAGCCATGTATACATATATATATATATATATATATATATATATATATATATATATATATATATATATATATATACTGTGATTTTTTTACCGAGGCAGAAGAATGGACCAACTAATGTTTCCTTCTAATAATATTAGTTTGTTCTGTTCGAAAGACAAGAACGAAGATTTCTTTTTCTCTGTACTAGGCATGTTATTGCCGTGTACATATACTAACAATAAAACAACATAGTAGCATTTCGAACGTGTATTTACGTACTCATCTAAACACCGTTGCTTTTAATGCCATATCATTTACTGTAAAAAAATACAATAAAATAAATATACGAATATTCAATATTCTAAGTAGTACATATAATTGCAGTAAAAGTAGACGCGATTGTCGTGGCGGAAGTTATGTCGTTTCCCAAAATACACTTTTTTCTCTCAATATATGTGTACATGTATCGAAATAATAAATGAACCAAGTAAGAATATTATCTTTGATAAAGTAAACCGATCCATATAGTTTAATCTCAGCGTGATTTAGAGGAGCAATTCATGAGATGAATTAAACAGAT
>NC_136501.1:95732308-95769808 GCF_053919585.1 Euprymna scolopes | reverse complement strand
TTAAATTTATTTGAACCCGAAACAATAAATGGATAAGCGTCAAAATTACGGTCAAAGTTTAAAAATTGTTAGCCTTTCAGTCTCTATGAAATAACTCTTCGGTCTCGACGAAATAACTCAGTCATAGGAATGCTTTTTAATCGGTTTTAATTGAAAGTAGCGCTGCAAAGAGATCAAAGTTCCAAAAGTTTTACTTTTTCGGCCTCTAGCTGGCTGCCAAGAGATAAAATTTGAACGACCTGATACTTTCAAACTCTACCAAACTCGTTTGCAAATTTTTTGTCTCAACCCTTGAAATTTTTAATGTAGGTTACCTGGACATTTGTCAAACTTATATATATATATATATATATATATATATATATATATATATATGCGCACATAAAGTTGTGAATAGTACATTAAACCCGAGTTTATCGGGTTGAGCAGGTAGGAATTATAATAAAGTGGACCAAACAAGAGTTAAGTTATCTTCATCAACGACAAAGAAACTAATGTCCATAAACAATGCATTACACAAAAGAGGATGCGAAGCGTTTCATTGTGAAAAGAGGCGAACAAGGAAGAGGATTGGTATGTGTAAGAGAACCAGTAAGAAAAACAGAAGCTAAAACTCGGAACAAAGTAAAATTGATTACAGCAGCGTGAAAAACCAACATTACAGCATAATTATAAGACATAAAAATATATATTTTTTTTAAAAATGAGTTACGTACGTCGATAAGTTAAAGAGGTAAAATAGAGAGGAAATACAAGGTTACGTCACAACTAAAATAGCAGGCTAAGACATTCTGCAAAAGTTAAAGCATTGGCTGGAGTAAAAATACTACAAGCCTACACATTTTTTTTTAAATATGTAAAGCGACAGAACGCTGGCAGTAGATACTTAATATTGGCTTCAATCTAAACAGAGATACAGTAGCGAAAACTTTTATTGCAAGCGTAGAAAATGGAAACGCAATCATGTCACCCGCCCTTCATAGGTCAATAAGGTTACTTAGTGTAGCAGGACCCGTCAATCCGGTGTAATTGGTTTAATTTTACGATCGGGTTGATATGTCGTGACTTCGTTGATCTGTTGGCTAGAAGAAAAGCAATTTCATGCACACAAAAGAAAGAAACAATTCGGAGCTATATTCTATTAATAAAATTCAAGATACGATATGCAAATATATAGTTATATATAATTCCCCGTAGCTCAATGTTATTTTTACATACTCCACTGAGTCAAAATAGATTTTTTTTTCTCTCGGTATCGCGGTGGAATGATGCGGAAAAAAAGGGGTGTGGCGACTCTTCAACTGTGCTTAACTCTAATCAAAACTTTTGGCCAACACTGTCGGTTTCGACTATGAGACCCGTTCATTCACTCTAGGAAGGAGTGAGACGGAGCCGTTTCCTGGGCCAATAGTATATAGTTACGTTAGCACCAGGGGAGGTTCGCTCTTTCCTGTGTGCACCGTGTGCACTTGGAAATCTGCAAGCGTTCTCATGCCCCGAAAAGGTCACGTCTGCTACCTTTGAGGTGGGGGCATTGTACTCAGACTATAAACATCCTTAGTTTCGAATCCTGAGGCATTCCATTTTCTGAGTACAATTTACAAAAAAAACGAAAAAAAAAAACGATATGGTCAACGATTTTCATTACAAGGAAAATCACATTCCAAATTTTCTCTCAGCAAGGTCTTTTTCCGTCACCCGTGCAGACAAACGACAATTAAAGAATAAAAACAATTAAAAGCTGTCTGGCTTCTCCTTACCTTACAATTTCGAGTCTGTTGTTGATCTATCGATAACGCTGTAATACGTTTATTGAGAAATTCGTGACATATATCCATCTGAAAGCAAGATGATAATTTTCAAATCATTTTGAAATAAGATCCTGAGCCGTCAATTTAAATAATCAAACTCTTATGAAGTATTCACATTACCAATATTGATAGTGTTATATTTCAGTCTATCAGACACTCATAAACCCTTATTCCCGAGTGACACTTAATCCTCCCTTAAGTAGAAGTATTATTTTATACACAAACTGTACGAACGAAGATATCTCTAATTTACTCTCGGATACCAAAGTTGTTTATATATATATATATATATATATATATATATATATATATATATATATATATATATATATATATGGGGGGTGCGTGTGTGTGTAGGTCTACATTCTACCTACCTTATATAATAAAAAATTATATGATCCGTCTAATCCAATATATAATCCAAGCTCCTTTTTATTCGATTTGTTGTACACTATTAAGACAAATGACGAACGTTTATATATTTATTAGTTGAGTCAAGCGCATTAAATTGAAGTGAAAAAACAAAAACAAAAAAAAAACACACTCTTGCTCCGGGGTCTGAATTGTGTTGTGTGTAGGTTCAAATTGGGGGAAAACGTGACATGTATAACGGGGTGCATATAATACACGCCTGACGAGGACAATTCTGATGGGAAGACATATATATATATATATATATATATATATATATATATATATATATATATATATATATATATATATATTACACCATGACAAAGACTGTGCCAGTTCTTGGGAACTTCATTTTAATACAGACTGGGAGATATATGTTACAACAGTTCTTATACACATGATAGAGAGGAGGATGGTTTGTGATGATGGTGGGGAGGACGCATATTACTTGGAAGGGAGGTACGAATTTCGTTACAAAGGATGATAAATTATATTTACCTTTTTATTATAAGGAATGACGATGCGAACAATTACAGAACATATTTGGTTCTTTATTCAATCGACCGATCGATTACGTCAGGAATTCAAACTTGAATCCACATTATCTCATCTTCTACCCTTCGCTTCTAACGGGATCTCCTCTCCAACTGACTATCTCTCATCAACTCTTCACTCTCAACTCTGTCTTCCAACTGACTTCAAACTCCGAACCCATAGAATCCTATACTGAGAGGCCCCTTTAGCTTGTGACGGCAGAAGTGTAGTTTTCAAACGTGACTAATTTTCATGTGGCTTCACATATGTTTGTACAAACACATATTTGGCAAAAAAAAAGAATCCTTATTTCTTAAATCCAACCTATTTTTAAAGATTATATGTTTAATTTGCATTGCCCATTCCGTTATCTGACACATTTAATATTCAGATTTCGTAAAGAATTGGGGATCGACTCTTTCTCCGACATAAACATTGTTTAGCTATTTCTAATAGAATTAAAAATGGATTTAATTATAAACATTCCATTTTCCCAGTATCTTTAACACTTCACTTGTCTAGTATGTCTTTTTATTACATGAGAAGGGATAGCCCTTCCATGTAGTAATTGTATAAACCGAATTACACAGTTAGCTCAACACTTAAAAGTCAACTAAAAACTAACGCAAACACACTCACAAATGCACACAGAATGCATACATAAACATACACACGCACGCGCACATACACGCACGGACACACACAAACTCACACACGCACACACACACATATGTATGTATATATACAGAATTATATGTAATATATTGAGTTCGTGTAAATAAGTAAATTTTCATATACCAATGGGTTTTAAGCCAAAAACGGTTGACTTAACGAGTAAGCTACACGATTATCACATTTAATAATTGAGCATTAATATACTGTGTATGACAGAATCAAGACTTCAAAACAAGGTGTTGATGGCAACACACAGTGCATTTCATTTTACGTTACAATTGTGTTAATGTCCAGTTTGGCAATTTCAAGCATTATACCGTTTGAAAATTTTCAAAAACCAGCATTTCTTCAGATTTTATGAATAAGCACACTTTGGGCAATGGAGCATTTTCTGAACCGAAAGAAAAGCATGCTAGAAACATTTACCTTGGCTGTGGTTACGGAAAAGCCCTTGTAAATATTAATATATCGCCTAATTTTTGTATCCATATTTAAGAACAGATTCATGGGAATTTTCTACAGAGAACCATAAGCCATTTAATATATATATATATATATATATATATATATATATATATATATATATATATATATATATCCCATTCATTGGGTTCCTAAATTAGATTTGGCTATTATTTTATTTCCCAACACCTGATTTTTTATTAAAATATATTTTTAAAATGTTATTTGTATAGTTATATTATGGCCGTAGCAACCTAGCAAAAACGTTACGGTTATTTTTAGTTTCGTATTAGTGGCAATTAATGTTCATAGATTATCGTTATATTGATACTTAGATTTAAGACAGTTTTGGGTTTAAAGTTTAATTTAATATGAGAATAAGTAAAATGGAGGTATTAAATATATATAACTCCTTGTGGAACATTTCGGGTGAAGTGTTTTATCTATTTATTATTGTGTAATGTTTTAAAATTCATTGTTATTCTACTTGAAAAATGTTATTATATCGTTACTTAGGATAAGTATGAAGGGAGATAATCCAATTATGCTGCTTAGTTCTGCTAGTTAATTCCGTTTGAAACTGGGTCGATTTTTGTTTCGTATAACGGTTAAAGGGAGGTAATTCAGACCGTTTGATGTTTTCAGTTCATTGATTACTAGAAGGCGTCTATGATTTAATAATTAATTTAATCAGATAGGTCCAGAACATGCTACGATGGCTTATTAAACAAATTAAGTATACCAATTATTTTTGGATCTAAAAGAATTGGTTTATTGCCCATGGGTTTAACCGCATCTGTTGTTAATCACTTATGCTGCTTATGTCATATAATCCATGCGTTGTATTCTTGGGTGTCTAAATAAATAAAATATTATATATCCTATAATAATTATTCTGACAGCAAAATCACCGGTATTTCCCATGGACCACATAGAATATCAGTAATTTAGAAAATTCCTGAAATCGCATTGTAATTCATTTTCGAGAAGTGCGATTCAAAATTTATATTCAATCTATGCTACAATTGAAGAAGATATATCTATATTATTTGGAAAAAAAGAAATGAACGGGGTTATTCTGATAAACTTCTACGAGACTGCACGCATATAATAATAAAGGCATTTACATAAATCGAAAAGATATATGTTAAACTTGAGAAGCAGTGCTCTCTTATGTTGATCCAGCCGTAACATATATGACAGAAATAATCTTAACAGAGATGCATGGTTGCGAAACCGTGAATGACAGACAACTAGAGATAATCAGATTGGACATTATCTGTCCTAATCTTCTTACAGAGTGACCGGTCACACCGATAAAAAATATGATTGGCTTTCGGCCGTGTTATTATTCATATCTAATGAAAACCAACGGGCAGTGGATTGGAACTCGTCCGTTTTTTTACAGCTAAAGAACGGCGGAAGATTCAGTCATGTTGAATGAATAAAATGTAGATGATTGAGAAATAACAAACCTATCAGAAAACTGAAGGCAATGAAAGTGAAAATAATAGCTTTATGATGCACCGAATTGATGTTTTATTGCTGCCAAGTACGATATGAAATGTTTTACGGGTTGCGACTTTTTCCAAATATATCGAGATAAAGTCGAACTGAGTATGTTGTCATAGTAATATTGTCATATTTCGGCTTGTGAATCTGTATCCCAAACGACGGTTCTAGATGAGGTTCTCTTGCAGAGGCGCAGAAACGTATCCGTCATTTGCTTCGCTCCTCTATTCATCTTATCATGTTTTGATAGGCTTCTGCCCTTGACCTTTACTCCCGATCTGAAATGGAACACATATATTAAAACCCTTGCCAAGGTCGCCGAGAAAAATGGTAGAATCTTTCTACCGCTCCAGTAGATATCTCACTCCTGATGCAATTCTCTACCTATATAAAAGCCAGGTACAGCCAATGATAGAGTACTCTTGCCACATCTGGGCTGAAGTAGTTCGAAGCAGTTTATCCTCCCTTGACATCGTTCAAAGCAGACTTTGTAGCTTAGTAGGGATGGCGTTTTCTATTCTCGACAAACTCTTTCCTACAGAAGAGACGTTGCGAGTCTGTATCTGCTTTCTCGTTATTTCCATGGTAGGTGCTCGTCTTAGATTAAATCTATGGTCTCCCCTCACCAAAGATTCACAGAAAAAAACTCGTCTAGCACAAAACAATTACCAATAGTTGCACACACACGTTATCTGTGCCTAGACCTAAATGTAAATTCCATGAACATATCTTCTTTCTTAGAAATGCACCTCTTTTCAGTTGGGCTGCTCCTAGGTGCTACAATCTGATTGTCTTCCAGTCTAATGTAAACAAGTTCTTGAACATCCGTCCTCTATATAATACAACTTACAAAACTCCATTGCTTTAATCACATTGACTATTGTATACACATTAAAACTTATCCTCGAGTTGCCTCCGCGTCTTGATAAGTCGCGATTCCTGTATACGAAACAACATCTACAACATATTTTTCAAAGCGTATAAAATCAACATTAGACAATGAACGTTTCATTTACGATTGACCAATGATATTTTGCCTTTGCTGTATTCAAGTAATTATGTAAAAATTATTTGACCAAATCGCAGTTTTTCATTGAAAAAAAACGGAATACAATAAGAATGTGTATAGGTTTTCTACAGTGCAATAAAGACCATAATTCGGACAAAACACTAAGAAACGAGGCCTTATGAGAATCGGGCCCACGTGTTGGGGGTATCCTGTATATACGCATATATATATATATATATATATATATATATATATATATATATATATATATATATATATATATATATATATATATATATATGTTCAGGTTTATTCCGCAGAGGAAAATATATTAGCAAAAAGTAAATTTTATCTATATCTGCTGCTAAATTTTATCTGTACGTCTACTTGCTACTAAATTTTATCTCTACGTCTATGTGCTAAGATTTTTTCCTTGGAGAGTAAGAGCCTATCTTTGAAACTCCATGGAATAAGGAAGCTTTCACCTTTACTTCGCATTCTATGTTTTAATAAAATATTGTGAATTAATTACTACAATATCTTGAATTTTCTCTCTCTCTCTCTCTCATATATATATATATATATATATATATATATATATATATATATGTATACATATATATACATGTATATATTTATATGTGTGTGGGTGTGTTTGTGTGTGTATACACACACACATACATCCCCCACACGCACACGCATATATATATATATATATATATATATATATATATATATAACGTGAAGTGTCTGTCTGCGTGTACGTGTGTCTGCGTGTGTACAGTTCCCTACGCAATAACTCTGTCAATTTTAAGTGTACAGACTCGAAATTTGATATACATGGTACTGAGGTCTGTGAAAATCTTTCTGATAAGTTTTCTGAAAGAAGATTGACTGTCTAGGAATAAAAGTTCAACGATTTGACCTTTGAGAATTCTACAAAACTCCTCCGAAAATGTTGGGTCTACACGCTTGGAATTTTAGATATAGGTTCCTTGGATAGGAATCTAACTTAATAACTTTATTTGAGCGAGAAACTATAAATGCTCAGGGTTAATAATTGGGGTCAACTTTTTAAAAATTGACAGCTTTTGTTTTGCTCAACATACACATCCAAACACCCGGGCAACGCCCGGCTGAAATGCTAGCATATATATATATATATATATATATATATATATATATATATATATATATATATATATATATATATATGTGTATATATATACATATATATATATATTAATTTATTTATATATACATATATATATTTTTGTTAATATATACATATATATATAGAAAAAAATATATATATATAATGTATATATATATATTTATTTATATATGCATATATTTATTTATTCATATATACATATATATAAATGTATATATATTGATATATATATATATATGTTTATTCATATATACATATATATATATTCATTCATATATACATATATATATATTCATTCATATATACATATATATATTTATTCATATATACATATACATATAAATATATATATTGATATATATATATTTATTTATATATATACATATATTTATTCATATATACATATATATAAATATATATATATATATATGTAATATATATATGTAATATATATATATATACATATATATATATATATGTGGGGTGTTAATGTGTGTGTATATTCTTTAGACAAAAATGCTATGAGAAAGTTCATGAAAAAGAGTTAGTAGAGAGGAAATGCTTATTTAATTATTTAAAATATTTATAGCGAATATTACTAAGACGAAATATAGTATATAATATTTCTATATAGAGAGCGATCTTTTTGCGTTTTTTTATCGTTCAGATATTGATCTAAAAATCAATTTAAAATTATTTAAACAAACTTTTTGCTACATTCAGTCATGGATATGCCAACGGCCCTATGAAGGTAAGTAATTTGTAAATTCTTTAAAAACACTCCGTAAAGTAATTTCTTAGTAAGTTATTGAATAGTTTCATTTAACTATCACGCCGATTCGATTTTTGCATATTGTGTCATACCGCATAATTGCCTACGATTTTACATGAAATACTATATATATATATACACATATATATATATGCATACGTATATATATATATATATACATATATATATGTATATATATATATATATATATATATATATATATATATATATATATATAGTATTTCATGTAAAATCGTAGGCAAAATATAAAGACAAGCAAACACATGTACAGACCTAGCCGCTCCATGTAGATTTTGCCTTCATGAAAGATTTGCTATCCTATATTTTGAACCTAAAATAATTTAAACAAAATAAGATTAGAAAAAAGTGTATAAAGGTATTTAAATAACGTATTTTTAAAAGTGTATATATATAGATATTGAACAACCCAACCATCCCATACACACGCATTTATAGTTTCCTTCCCGTTATTGGTAGGATTCTAACACTGTGTCATTTTCACTTAAGTATAGTCTATGGTCGTTTTCTTCTTCTGCATGTTCCCTTTTAATATCTCGAGGATGTCCCCTGTAATAGGGAGGGAACGTTGATCACCATTTTATAAAACCACTTAGGGGTTTCTTTTTTCCAAACAACATAACGTCAAAAATTGCTGGTATTTTTGTGTTATTTTCATTCACACACACACACATAAACACACACAGACATACACACACACACACACACACATATATATATATATATATATATATATATATATATATATATAAGGAATTTATACTGTCGAAACAAACCAAACAATTATGTGATATTCATATATACATATATAAATATATATATATATATATATATATATTTATATATATATATGGATATATATATACATATGGATATATACATATATATATATATATGCTTATGTGAAAAACACTTAAAGGAAAGCAGTATTATAGTATAATGTAACCTATTATCATTTACAATATGTAAGCAGATTACTTATTTAATCTACACTCGAGTCTTTCCTAGTTCAAAGTTGAAATAACATCTTAAAAAAGGTAGTTCTCATAATTTTTTTTAAAAGAAACGATGTGAAATATTTTTCAAAATTCCAGGAGAACTATTTCCAAATAGTGAGCCATGCATTTGACATCCAATCTGATATTCATACATTCTGAGAATATTCCGAATATTTCAGCAATTGTGCATTTGCCGTCGAACGAATTATGTCTTTATTCCTAGGAGGAATGTCCGTAGTTATGCGATACTATAATGTATTGATTTAATACAACAATTTCAAATATCTCATACATATATCGATAAATATTTCTCTCAAATCAAGCGCGCCATCGGTTGATTCTATGCTATCAGGCGATATTACCGTTAGCTCGTCACCACTGGATAGCGTTGTTTGGATAAATGCGATGCTGTGTCTGGAATACATTTCTAGATGGAGGTATCAAACGTTGTTGAATGTATGTGATATATCACGAATTAATACTGTCGAAACAAGCCAAACCATTATGTTATATTCACTATCAACCTGTCATCAGATGATCTTGTCAGGTTAAATGCATATATCTGATGAGGAAATATAAATTTCCCTATCTTAACCGACATTAATGCGTACTACGTATGCTACACTAAGCCCCAGTAAACAAAAACTCTACAAGCTCAGAAAACGTGCGTATTTTAATCAGTTTTTTTTGTTATTATATAAACCGTTCTGTGTCGTGGGGTTGCTTACGGCCATGAAAGTTTTAGGTGATTTCGAAATGGATATACTCTGTTTAAGTATTTGCAGTAATATATATATATATATATATATATATATATATATATATATATATATATATATATATATATATATTCAGGTAGTAGGCAATGATGAATTACGTGTCAGGGGTAAACATTTTCTATTCACAATCAGCCTGTCATCAGTGGACTTTTAAAGGCGAAATTCATATTGCTCATAAGGAAATCCATAATTTTCTTTTATGAACCTACGTTAATGTGGATACTACACGAGAGAGTGTGTATCTCCCCAGTCTTCCAACAAATTCTACAAACTCAGAAAACGCGCACATTAAACTTTTTTTTTCTTCTCTTTGTTATGTTTTTTCTTAGACTATGTTAGATGTTAGTGATTTCGGAACCCGCCTTGTTGTGTAAGTATTTGAACTAACATTTACTTATTTGGTTTACCTGTGGGCAATGATAAATTGCCTGTCGGAAGCGAACAACGTCTTGTATATGTGTCTTGATTAATCCTATTAACAATCGGCGCGATCATGATAATCGAGCGGTGTTCCAGACAAAACCAACCTGTCAAGTCTAATAAGAAACTCAGCATTTGTTACAAATACGGTTGTCTAATCATCGTTGCAAGGCACATTGTATTTTCTTCTTTTGTTTTATATTAAAGAAGATGGAATACTATTAGGTAGAACATGATATTTTCTTCTTTTGTTTTATACTTAAAGAAGGTGGAATACGATTAGATAGAACCGTAAGGAAGGGAAAGTATCGTGTATATGTGTCAACATAAGGAAATAGAAATGTTGTATTATTCTAATTATAACCACGTCTGTTCAAACAGGTAGGCATCCAAAGAAAGACGATCGAATACAAAGATGGGAGTAGATGTCATTAAATTCAGTAACATTTGCTGCTCAAAAATGTATTTTTTTTTTATTCTTTTGCACTCTTTTTGCCAGCAATGGTTATGTAGTATATGTGGTCTTCCAGAGCGGGCTTTGCCAGGCATATATTTGGGCGCCAGTGTGAAATCAACAAACCCATCTTCTAAATCTGCTGACATAAACTGATTCGGCTTCGTAAATGTCCGACAAGCGCCTTTGGATGTTGATTCGTTCAGTGTTTTTTTATTCTGCAGACAAGAATGTAATTATACATCTCTGCTTCTGACGCACGTCTATGATCGGTGTTGATACAGTCTCAGACGGTCAAAAGATGCAAAAGATATAGGTCATGAAATGCATAAATGATTTTTTTTTTACACGGGCATCACTAAGAACCACTCGAGGAAAAGGGTTAAAGAGTGTACAGTAGAAACTGGACAATATTGTAATCAATTCGGTAAATTTGTTAACTTAATTTGTTAAGTTGATATCAGAATGATATTAGCAATCTCTCTGACCAATTCGGGTGAAATATACAAATAGGAGGCATTGCTGTTAGAACATAGAACATTTCTCAAGTTACAACGATTATTACTTATTTCTTACAAGCAGATGTACCCGGCGATCTTCGGGTGTGGAGAGTTATTATGGTAAGAGTATTGATTAACGGAGTCTCAACAATAAAATTTTAAAATAAAAATTAACCTACGCGTTAAAAATGTGTCAATAGCATCGAGTACCCGTGCGAGTGCTCAACAACAATAATTTATAAGCAGGCAGGTAGGCTCGACCCCGTAACGCTAAAAGGAAAAGTAAGTGAAAAAAAAAAGCAAACCACTTTATCCCTGCGCTCACGTGACATGCAACGCCGCTGAAATTAACGTTAATCATTGCAGGGCGTACGATGACTTTGCAAAATATAAACGAAAATAGTGACATCTCCTTGTAAATAACCGCCAAGTTGTAGGGTGAAAGAATTAATGTTTTAGGGCAGCGGTTGGATATTCGTTGGCCGAATAGACGATCTTTCAAACGCTACTAAATTTGTCAGTGGTGGTCGCGGTAGTCGAACGGTTTACTAACACTTAAAAACATACGCACATACACACATTTAAACAGGCAGATGAAATTAATATTGTAGATGTATATTTGTAATTTTCGGCGTAGTTGCTTAAGTTAGTGTAGCATGCCACGCGTTCATTCATGAATGTAATGCATTTATTTATATATATAAGAGATACGCTTCATACTTTATTACTTTATATATTACCGTATTTTAGGTGTATAAGTATTAATCTCATACACAAATAACCTTTACGATAAAAAGTAAGAATTAAGTTTTCTCTGATTTTAACAGATTACTGAACGATTACAACAAATATGACAATATTTGAGCAGGTAGTAACAAAATTCATTTGGGCAATGTAATATCTTGCGACGTATTCAGTCACTAAATAAATAAAGACGATGTTGTATTTATTAAGATCAGTAATAGTGCTCAAAGCAGAACTTTTCCAGACATGAGCATTGCGTTTAACTAACATATCTCCTGCAACTTAAACTGGATTGAATTTCCTCTTCCATGTCTTTCTAAGAACACATTTTATTTGCAGAGTTTTATTTTTTAGAAGTATTAATCAGTAAAACACATTTCCAAAAGTATTATTGGTGAAGACGATAAGAAATGTACCATTATAAGGTACTTGCTTGTGCGAATATTGAAACATCAATATTTCTGCGTCAAACGTTCTCGACTTTGCAGGCAAGTACATATCCTTCATGTTCTCTCGGTATGTTTACAAAACTGCAATTCTTTTACTTAACAGATAGCTTCAAAAAAGGGCGAGGATGCCATGCAAACAAGCCATTTTATAAGTAACGCTCACGTAACCATTATAGGGGCAGATGGTTACGATTTATATATCCGTTGCATAATTAGCTTTTAAAAAGATTTCTACTACGCAAGACACATATCATTAACTTAAATATTCTGTATTATTACAAGTATGTTTGCACTGCCTCGTGTAAACGTTTCTCTGTGACCATTTACTATGTTGCATTTTGCATTTATCTCTTACATATGTATGTAATAATAGCAAGGCGCCCGAATTTTCTAGTCGTAAAATATGATTAAATATAGTATTTTGATTAATACAAAAATTTCTTAGTGATTACTACATCATATTGGAACCAATATATAGTAACAGTTAAAAAAATTACTTGTGCCCCACCACCGAAAATCGAAACCAAAACGTTTAACGTACGATTTACCTTTTCCTTTGACGTAAATGCTTGTGGTATGAAGACATGTTTGCTGGTAAGCTAAAAAGTATAACATAGACCAATACTTATTACGTCACCTGTACATATTCGTAATACCGTCGTTTGACCGCTACCTGGCAAAATCTATTTCTTTAATTTTCACAAATATAAGTTTTGCGTGGGTTTGATTAGCCTATATATTAAGCTTCATGCCAGTAGGCTATAAACTGAGTTAGTAGTTCGGTAGGCAATTTAAAACAAAATGAAAATATATACGCATGCATAAATATATTTAGAAGGACGTTAACTATAATATATTTACGCAAATATTGCGCAAGTATAAATCATGTAGAATATTTGCATAAATACAATTGCACGTAGTAGGTACTAAAGATGATTATCCAATGAGAAAATTAAAAAAACTAATAGGTGATATATAAACGTGAATGTTTTAAAGAATATGCAAATTAGCTAGATCTGTTGCAGAAGAATTCAATTTCACGACATATATATATGACAAAAATGTATTTTCTTTTTTAATAAATAAAAAGTGTTGTTTAATATTGGTATCAATACAATTTTTTTTGAGGAGTATAGCTCGAGTCTCCTGTGATATTTTCTGTTGCTAAGCATAATTATGTTAGTACAATACATTTTGCATTAGGTCTTTAGCGATTGCTGAGTACCATCATTAAAACCGGTGATTGGTAATAACTAGGGATGTGACAGCATATTTTTTTATTTATTTTGATTCTTCAGTATATATCCGTTAATATGTTATATGTTTTTTATATAGACTGATGTGGATCTCGGTTGCTTGACTGTGTCTTACTGTGTCGGATATATACGTAGGCTTCCTTCAATCTTGACAGACTATGGATACCCAACGTAAGGGTGTCTGACAAGAATTGCGCAATCTCCAATCATACCTCTCCTGAGTCGACACTGTTAAATACTAGTGGCAAGTAGAGGTTCAGGACGACTGGAAACAAATGCCGAGATAAGCAGAAAGCACATACAACATCAAAAATTACCAAATTCTCACCTTTCTGGTACTAGCCAGACTCAACGTTGCTTAACATCGATCATCTGACGAGAACCGGTGTGGCAATGTGATTATGCTGGATATATACTTGAGAATCCAAAAAATGAAAAGAATATTCTGTTATCACAGCCCTAGTTATAACGTCGCAGCGTACCAGGTGTATAAATAAAAAAATATGAAGTCCATAAGTATCTGATATAAGTGGACTTGAAAAATAAACGCACACACTTGATGAAAACTAATTATTTTTTTCATCTAGAGATCAACTCTTGTGTTTTCTCAGTAGCGTAGATAGGTACTTAAGGTAGTCCAAAATAATAAAACAGAGATAAATCATATGAATTCGCTCTTAGAAACTCATCCAATAACTTAGCAAGAAAGATTACAATAGAATGCAATTAAGATCCAATTTCGATATCTTTCGCCAGTTTTTTTATTGGAATCCGTTCAAGAGTTATGCAATTGGAAAAATGATAAGACCTGATTCAGTAATCGTAATTGGAACGGTCGTAGAAATTGAAACTGGCACGCCAAATTTTCTCACACGATTAACAGAAATTTATCCGTGAAGTCTGTGCAGATTTTAATCAGGTGATATTTGTCGAATGATGATTGCAATTTGCTGTAAAATTGATCGTTTAATAGAAATGGAGTATCACCTTATATAAAGAAATAAACAATTCTGGTGTAATGTGTACATTATTTAAAACCGTTATTAAAGACAAGAGTATTCCTTTTCATTCAGTAAATAACATGAATACTGGTTTACGCCACATTTCGTTATTTAGTTGATGCCGCTGTTGCAAAATTGATACCACGTTTCTAAGACGTTACGTAAGAAAAAATATGGGTTTCATGAAAGAATGCGTAGGTAACAATTTCGATATCTTTCGCCACTGGCACTGTCATTCCACAGTAGGATATGTATTCTTCTTTAATAAAGTTATATATATATATATATATATATATATATATATATATATATATGTGTGTGTGTGTGTGTGTGTGTGTGTGTGTGGGTGTGTGTGTGTATGTATAGAAATATATATGTATAGAAAGTATATATAATTATATATATATGTAAATATATATGTATATATATAATAAAAGGAAACACCCTGTCAGCGCACAAACACACACACCCATACACACACACACACACACACACATATATATATATATATATATATATTATCATTATTATAATCCAAAAATTATTTAAATATTTTTACGCAATAAAATTAAGTTCTCTATAGATATGCATGTCTCGGAATATATCACTCAGTATGGCTGTACTTGATGATAAGGATTGAACCAATAGCCTGGCATTTTTCCACAAGAAAACGGGACCTTATATTTTTGTGCATCATTTTTCTCCCTTTTCTGGAACAGCATCTACCTGTAAAAGCTTCATTCACAAAAAGCTATAAAAAGGCATCAATGCTTACTAGTATTTTTTGCTCGAAAAATGCCACATTTTCAGAAATCGCTCAGAAAAAGAGACTCGATATTTAGCTTCATCTCTCGACCTATAATATGAATTCATATGCTACCAAACTGAAAATCACGAGGGAAGCTGATTGCAGGTGTTTCTATATTGCACTGCGTGTCACAGTAAGAGTAGACTCAGTCTTGAATAATTATTTATGAGGATGCGTGTATATTACAAAGTTATATGGCTTTGTTAGATAGTCGCATGAATGATACATCGACGAGTATCTTTAAGACGGTTAATACTTTCATATAATGATTTCAATAAACCGACGGCTTGGCACCGAAAAAGGTTCTCCTAATGTGGTAATCCCCCGCCCGACATTTGACTTTACTTTGGATTTCCTAAGACGCTTTACAAAAGTTTAAACCAATAGGATGTGTTGATTAAAAAAAAAGAGCATGTGCCGAAAAAGGGTTGCTATTGGCTCTAAATTTTGTTTTTCAAGAGTAAGCGGCATAACTATATATTCAGAAATATATAATTCAATTGTGGAGTTTACATTGCACAGAATCTTTAAGTACTAATGGAATGGACAGCATAGAAATGCTTTTTAATTGTTTTTATGCCTGTAATTTTTCAGTAGATATATAATAACTACTCATTAAAACTAGCTATCCATGTGTGGTCGCAGAAATGCATAGTCTAAGACAAGCACGGGGCTTAACCTCTCAGCGCAGATGGACCCGTTGATCTTCTTCTGTCTAGGAGATGAAAAACTCTTAAGCTAAATCTCCGCTACTTATTTCATAAGTCTTGGCTCCAGTCAAAAGGCAGGAAGGTCTATTCAGTCCTGGACAACAACATTCCTTGAGCTGGCGAGTTTAAAAAAGTACCCGTTTGCAAACCTAAACTGCTTACCGAGTAGATAGTCTCTGTATATTGTCCGAATTTCATACTCCATCTTTGCCTCTAGGACTGGGCACTATGCATTTGGATTGGATTGAATTTTGTCTGATAGTTGAGGATGCAGGATTTACAGTCTTCTGTCTGATACTTGCGACTAACTACAGGAACTCAATCATCATTTGTATAAGATCGGGATAGTTGTAGTGGCATGTACCGCATTATAAAGGGGCCCTGCACTCATTTCCAGTGGGCTTTCCCAAGGCCACACTCCTATAAATGAAGGGTCAGCTGATAGTTATTTTGCGTGCATGTTTGGTATTCTACACAACAACTTTTCCTAGCACTTCTCACCTTAAAATTGAAGCTATCAAAATTTACGATTTAACCAGACTAAAGCTAAAAGAACAAAACAATTTTCAATCCTCCCTTGAAGCTTCAATTTACCAATATTCGCACGTTTTTGGATTAATTTAGATAATGTTGAATCATTTCTTTCAGCAAACACCCCGGATATCTTAGTACCAAGTGAAACTAACCTACACTCCTCCATCCCTTCTAACTACTTTAACACGCCTGACCATCTCTCACTTTGCTGTAAAGTCTCAGACAGAACGTGCTTGGAGTCTATATACGAAACACCATGCTCTTGACTAGAGAAATAACAAACTAGAGACAGAGACTGAAAGATTCAGTTTGCATCTTGATAATGGCCAACTTAACCCAGCAATTCTAACAAAATAACTCAAAGGAAATATTTACCCCATGCTACAAATTTTACGGCTTCGCTCCGTAGGATTATCAGTTAACTCGAAAAATACAAAACGATTTCGTTAACATTATGAAAGCTGAATGACCATTAGTGAGACGCAAGTTCACATCAGATAAAATAAGTGTACCTATTTACTATGCCTCCCCACGGGACAGAGTTAGACACCAGGGCTGGTTTTTAACGTGGAGAAAAGGTACAAAAAAATTGTCTCAGTCGTGAAGGATTTCTCCTCCACCGAAAGAGAACAAGAAAATGAAGTGCAGCATCTGAAGAAAATATACTACACTTTGATCTTGACCAAAAGGAACAAGAATAGTGTTTATTAGAACGATTAACGGAATAAAGAGGAAGGATCTTTAGTGTACTAATAAAGATAATAAAAATATGGCGGTTTTATTTTAAAGATGAAATTTTTATCAGCAAAATCGATGCACTTATATTAGTAGTGTATTCACATGAACACTCGTTTTACAACCGTCGCTGTTTAGTGTGAGTAATATGTCGTCAACGAACAACCTTAAGTCTATTCGCACATATACACATGATTTACTGAAGGTAGCAACTTAAGACATGCGAATACTCGCTCAAATTTCAGAAGCAACCGTGTAAACTCTATCTCTACTATTATATAAAAGTAAGTTTCCTGTATGTCTTTTAGTTCATTCCCTATGAACTCGAAAATAATTCAGTCGATTTTTATGAAATTCCACACAGAACTACATTATGTGCCTGACAGTGTTCTTAGATCGGGGTTGTGTCAAAATGTTATCGATGAGTATCGATTATCCATACTTGAAATAATTCAACGAAAAAGGAATATGCGAATTTGACCAAGTAAAGATCTTACACACTTTAACACCGCAAGTGCATTTGAAAAGTTTAATTACCAAAGAAGCCGAAAGGCCCAGGATATAAACTCAACAGTAGATTTTATTATATGAGAGTGGCTCGTTTGAAATGAATATTTCTTCTTTAAACACAATTACACAATAGTACATTATTTTAATCATTTTGAACTTAAATTCAAGATATTATAACCGCAACACCAGCAACGACAAACATATAAAATCGAGAGTGTGTTCTTTCATATTACATGAGCGCATTTGAAAAGAATGTATCTGTTTAGAGCACAACTGGCACATAACACTCGACATTTGCATTTTCAACTTAAATTCAAGCCCTTATATATATATATATATATATATATATATATATATATATATATATATATATATATATATAATGATTTTATTAAATTAACAGTACTTTTTTTACAGCGCAATGTAGACTAAAGTATATTGTGAACTTATTCCCTACGAGATTCACGCGAAGCTTCCACTCTCACGTGTACCAGGAGTGCTTGTTAATTAAAGCAGGCAACTAATCAATTTGATTGAAAATTAGGTGTTTCAACGGTTTCGATGACAATAAAAATACTCGTGTGTGAAATATGCGTTGATCATCATTCAATACCGAACAACTTCGTGTCATCTAGCTAAATTTATATAGATCTTAATTCACGTTCACGTTCACGTTAAATACTTATCAGTCTTACACACACGAGTATACCATTAAATCTGCTTTGTTGCTGGGTAAACAGCATTGACCCAAACGTTTTATTGGGCTTTTCCTTTTTAGGTGGCTGATATTAAACTGACGATTCTAATATCTTTAACGACAATGACGAGAGAGAATCTAGTTTATGGGATGGAACTATTAGTTACGCAATTTCGGCTGGCCATTATTGCAATTGCTAAATCTAGATTGTCTGGCCCTGGGGGGTAGAAATTAGTTAAAACCAATATAATGAAGATATTAGGAGAAGCAATATAAATTAGTATGCCTCACATAATCACAACATCAGAGAATGTTTGATCTCTGCTAAAATTTACTCTCGCGTAACGCGTAGTTTACAGAGTATACAAAAAAATTGTATGGACTACACACTATTTTCATATTGACAGATTTTCTCGCGTGTACTAGCGAGAAAATTCTGGGTTGGTTGGTTGGTTGTTTCTGTTTACGGCATATCAATACTTTTGGGGTTATTTAATGCCGAATCCAAAGATTTTGAAGAAAATTGTTTTAATAGAATTTATTTGTTGTTTTTACGTCGGTTTCTATTTAACCCATAATTGGGACCCTAACAGGTACTACTACTCCCGGTCAGAGTGGGCCTGGGAGCAATGGTAATTAAAGGGTGGCTCCACACTCCCAAAAGCCCACAAGCTGGGGCCTCACCAGTGGAGATCGTTTAAGGTCATATCCAGGACGCCCATTGAGGGATGTTTACCCTCTGCAGGGTCGGCGTATTCTAATGCCCCACCGACAGAGCCAACACAATTTTGGGAGATACTATGAAATATAGTGTCTAGAACTCTCAAATTGTCACACATCTTGTACTAGCCAGGCTCAACGTTACTTTACTTCGGTGATCTGACAATTACCGGCGTATCAACTAAATTATGAATTATAAATTATAACATGAAAAGATGAAAATGTAATGAAATTACTTATTGTAGTTTCTAAAAGTGTTCGATACGATAACATCTTTTATTCGTCGGATGCTTAATAAAATTATATAAATGTAGTACAGAAGCAGATTCTTCAAAATAAATAAAAAATATGAAATTTAATTGATGGTACATTTTAAACAAAATAAAGCATGCGTGGCCATTATATAAATAAAGAAATATCATTGGTTGCCTTCTGTGTACGACTTTTGGAAGTTATTTTTGCCAGGTTAAAATTAGAAAATTGCATATCTTCAGTTATACAGCTCAGCCTCTATCGACCTCATGAAATAAATAGCCGAAGATTCGAAATGCACAGAAAGTTATGATTATTTATCTGAGATGCGCGCGTGCGAGTTAAATTATCACAATTCAAGGTAGGCAAAAATCCTATCAGATATAATCAGAAGAAAGCCATAACTAGTTTAGCAGCCACTCGAGAGATCTGTTTCTCGTCACTTGCTCAAATTCCTGGCGATAAATCGGAGTGCAATCGTCCAGAAAGTCAATTACAGGGCAAGAAATGGTGACGCAATTGAATTAGTAAAATCAACCCAAACTTTCAAATATATAAGAGTTGGTCGTTTCCTTGTGTTGTAGACGAAATGTCAGACACCGGTCATTCTACATCATCTTTAACTTATACGTCAAATATATTCCAGTGACTTGGGTTTAATTTTTTATGTCTGGTTTTTGCAACATTTTATAGTAGTTTATGTAATATCTTGTCAGCATATATTCTTATTTCTTATATTTAACGAGACGGAATATATACTTTTATTAGGTATTATATATTTATAACAGTATTGGTATCTATGTATCTATATATCTATATAGCCGTATATCTCTATCGATCTCTATATAGATATATTGCTATATATCTATACCAAATTGTATACATATATATATACATATATATATATATATATATATATGTATAAATAGGTGTATAGGATAAAAATTGCAAAATGTGCATAGATGCCAGGTTATATGCGTCATTAATTTATAAAAGCAGATATATGGTTGTTAGTTTCACCTTAGTCTTTTGGGGGGAAGACTATAATTATTCAAGGATTCACTGAATGTACCGTCAATCAAACTTTTATCCTGTATGTCCGAGTAATAGTGCAATTAGGTGAAATAGGTTAGGCTAGATTGTTATTGTGAGGTTATTCACGTTAACACACAGGGCACACCCGTTGTATGAAGTCTACGTCACAAGAAACAGATGACAGCAAATAACTCAACTCCTCTTTCCGGGTACTTTCCCGGGTAAAACATGATTCCAAACGTTCGCTCGCAAGTCCTTTCGAACATGATCCTGATCGTGTTCGCGAACGTGCTCGACATTGTCGTCGGTCTGTGCACACGTTATTTTAATATAAATTTTCTCCGTACATGTTACTTAATGTTTATTCTACATTGAACACCATAAAGTATTGGAGAGAATCTAAAGTAGCAATAGCAAAAATATATTTTGATAATTCTAGGCCGTTTTGTAAAAAAAAACATACTATATGTTCAATAAATATACTGAACTGTACATTTTAAACATATTTATCTGCAAATGTTGTATTTTTTTTATATTTACAGAATATCATTCAACCACGGTAGTGGTTGAATATATGCTTAAGTCCGAAATTGAATGAATCGAGACACATTCAAACCCCCACCACTAATTCCGTTCGCAACCAAATTTCAAACAGGTTTAATAGTGTGATAGAACACCCCATTAGCTACATTTTGAAAAAAAAATTTCGAAAATTGGTTCAGTAGAAAAAAAAGTTACAACAAAATATCTGGGTTCACAAACAGGAGAGTAAGTACATAAGTGACTAACGCTTTTTTTTATTTTGCATAATTTTTTTTGTGTATAAATACTTTTTACTGCAGTTTTGCCAATATGACATGTTAGCGTAATGGTTAGAGTACCGGGGGTTGGTGGAAAGATTTTAGGTTCAATCCCGTGTATCGTTTTTTTTTATAATTAAAAAACCGAACTTTTTTTTAATAACTAAGTTTTTTTTAACTCTCCTTATGATTTTATAGCAAAAAATGGTGAATTTATCGATTAAAAATATTAGTGAATTCTATGATATAATAACAATGCCGCTTCCACTATTACTATAATTATAGCAAGATGTATTTTTTTTAAATAGTCTAAATATATGTTATTTATTTCCAATTTCATGAATGATTGCCAAGGTGAACTCGTTGTATTAATATTGTATTCCTGATTATAATACAGCATCACATTTAAGTAGTTCTTTTTTCTAAATAGCTTGTGGAATTAATATCTAGATGACCGTTGTCTTCTGTAAAGTCATGGACTTTTGTTTTCCAATGGTATAACCGCCTATCGAGGCTGTAAGGGAACTCCAGATTAGGCTTAATGAAAGGTAGAAATGTAATACCTATCAATACTGTAGATTGGACAGAATTTAGATTGTTTAAGATGAGGTGGATTGTTCAAGAACTTGTTTGCATTGGAATTGAAGTCTACCATATTGTAATCATCCGTGAGGCAGTCCAGTGAAACAATGTTGCGCAAGCACGAAGTACTAGAAAAAAACAACTCTTTGTTAATGGAATTTGCGTTTAGATTTAGGCATAGATATAGAGTGGGGAAAATTATTCATAGTGGCTGTATCTAGTTGATTGTTATTTTTTGAGAGTTTGACAAGGAGGGGTATATTGAAGTTCAGAGGAACACTTGCCATAAAAACAACGGTAGAGCAACGTCTCTTATGTGGGAAAGGGATTGCAGTAAAGAGAAAAGGTCATTACCTATATGGTTAATGCCGATTCTGAACTCAATCAAGTCAAAACAGTGCGCGCCGAAAAGCTCCTGCTCAAGTGTAGCAAGAGTACTACATTTAAGGACGTCCTCTTATACAGGTACATGCAAAATCAGTAGTAAATTACCGACCTGAACGTTTGAACTATCCAACCATATTTCCAGCGACCTTAATCAAGTGACTTTTAACATTAAGGCCACTAGTCATCTACGCTTTAGTACTAACCATTTTTATGAATGTTAGTTACATTGAATAAATCTGCAAATCTCTGTACCGTAAGAAAAAGTGTAATGAAGTGAAGCACACGATATAAATATACTAACACAATAAAATATATACACTCTTTAAATTATCTCAACTTGCTACATGAAAACGCTATGCAGCTTTTCTAAGATATGTTAGGGAATAAAGAATGCCATTTCCAGCAGGATGGAGTACTTCTTCACTATCATCATGACGTAACACAATATTTGACACAACCTGGATATTTTATTGGGGGGGCATGTTATACACAGGGTGCATACTAGAAAACGAGCTACAATGTATGCGTTGGAATCTGCCATTGAAAGAAGATGTGTCAAAAGACCAACTGAACCGATTAGGAAAGTGTTCGATTCAATCAGTGAGCGTTTGTCCGTCTTTAATGGACGACAATGACCAATAATTTAAACCCTTCCGATAATTAACTGGTCTCCATATTTGTTCACGGTATTTTTATGTATGAAACTTTTCTTTCATAAAATTCAGAAGGAGGTTTACATTATCATGGATTATTTAGGAGATTTAGGAGATTTACCCAGTCATGACTTAGGAAACGATAGCATGCTTAGCCTGTAATTTAAATAAAATGCTCTTTTCAAAATTACTGTCATAAGTGCGAATTTAAGAGAAACATTCCGCAGTTTGAACTAAGATTTCTGAGTTCGAAAATACAAACGTAAAGAAGGTAGGACGTTACATGGCCGAACCAGTGTGAAAATCCGATGTAAGATGGTAAACGTAGTGTGATAAATTAAAATAATACGATATCGGTAACAAATTACGGAAATATAAATTCGTAATTTATGCAGCCTGTGATCGGCTTAAATGCGTATATTATCACATTATTTATTTCGTTTAAGCATTTCATTCATCAAATAAAACGCAGCAGAACCTCCAGAACTGTTTCGCGTTTTAAAATGAATGAATATTACACACATTCTTTTATTGCGTTATTGAATGTGTATATGTACTTTTCTTGTTTTTACTTTTAAATGCTTACGAAATTATATATATACCTGTCAATTTTATTATCGTTGTTCTCAAAAAATACGAATTTGTCAAGACATACTTTATTTACAATTAACGTTTACCCATCAACAAGGAAATCATAACAACTGCGTTCAGACGTAAAGGTATGTGTGTGTTAGTTCCTCTGTCTTCCCTCATCTCCATCTATGGTTATCTATGTTAAATGTCTCATAAAGACACAAAGAAACATATGTGAAATGTAAAAATTAATAAGATTTATGAATGCCTTTGAATTTGTGTTCCGCAATTGCATCTTACCGACACAGAAAGAAGAGTTACCTTTAGTTTCGTTGGTAATTACAATTCCGGTCATTTTTATAAGAAACTAGAATGTAAATAAAAAATCCATTTGAAATGTGCGTGCGTACAAACCTAAGATTTTATCGGTTTAGCTCCGGCTACATAGATAACACTATTTCGAAAGAGAAACTCCAACAGATTATCTGTTGAAATGCTTCGTCAAACGGTAGAAATTAACTTGAAATAATGGCATTTTATTTGAAACAAATAAATATCTGTAAAAGTCAATGGTGATGAGAAAAAAACGACACTCCCTATGTGCATATACTTCTCAATAGCAATTAAATATTTTCAAATAAAAAACCGAATGTTATTGGTTTATTTAAATTATAAGAATATATTTTGGAAATGCGTTACGTAGTTTTTATTTAGTTAGTGTAAAATCCAAACGACTGCTTATATATTCAAAAAGTTCATATAACAAAATTTATTCTATGGTTGTCATTGTTTTTTACGATGCTTATATGAATTAAAATAAGTTCTAAAAAGAATTTGAATAGCTCAATGAAGCAAACTACGTGCGCGTTGCAGAAAGTAATAGATTCGAACTCCAAGGTTATAAGTCTGCGTTGTTATCTCTTTAACGACCGTCACTTTAGTAATCATGTGTCATAAAAAAAAAACTATTGCATTTAAAAATACATTTATCGTTGAAACACAATTTGAATTTTGGTACATTTAAAATATATCTTAAAATAAGTTATATATGTTCTTTTGGTCTTGAATGTATTAGATAAATACATAATATTACATACCTTATATTTTATATGAGGAGGAAAGAAAACTATATATATATATATATATATATATATATATATATTAATAGAATAAGTAGGTATATAAAAAGGCACACCAAAAATAAACTTGGAGATAAAAATAATATCGAAGAAAATGTTGTAGTCTACACGCAGACATAACACACACACATACGCGCATTATATATATATATATATATATATATATATATATATATAAAGTCACATATTTGTTCATAAGCATGTGTATAAACCTATTTAAAGATAAAAAACGGGGTAAACAAAGGTGAAGTTCAGTAAACTTTTCTACTGTAAGACTTCTTCTGGACAATAAAGACGAAACGTTGATGACGAATAATTTGGTTAGGACCTTTTTATTTTTCTATTCCGTTGGAATATATCTTCCATTATTCTCAGCATAGTACAATATGCATATACATACATACATACATATATATACATACATATATATATATATATATATATTGCAATTAATAATAACTTACTACATAGCTCTACCTATGTATAGAGTACCGTTGAATAAATAATACAAATCTACGCATGAAGTAATATTTTCATACCACACGATTAATATAATCCTTCGCTTTTACGATAATGTTTTTCTCTCTCTGAGCGCAGACAGTTAGGATTTCCTGTAAAATTATTCATCGGATGGATGAACTTTCCGGTTTAGTATCTCTTCTTCATCTTTCTCATTTTTACAAACTGTCGTCCTTTCCCTTTCTCCATACTTCTCTCCTTTATATATATATATATATATATATATATATATATATATATATATATATATATATATAGTTTTACCTACAACTGTGCATGGGAACAACATTCTCAGAATATTGTAAAGTTACATTTTAATTTACCTATTAGTCCTTTGTGTGGAATGTAAAAACATTGCGGTGTTTGTTTAAACGTATATATGTATTTCATAATCTTTTAATCTTTTTGAAGCTCGTTTCTCTCCATCTTTAAATACTCATACGTGTAAACACGCCTGTAACTACAGACGATGACTTGTGTCGATGTTGGATAACAACTTATAAAATGGCGTATGCAGAAACTATATTTGTAAGTTCATTTGACGAAGAGATAATTATGTTTAATGGCAAACTATAGATTTTTTGTGATAACATAGCTCCCGTATCACGCATATAAAACCTGAACAGAAATAACGTAGACAAAATTATAAATGTATGTGTATACATATATAATTATATATTAATATAATAAATATATGCATACATGTATACATATATATGTACATACTAATATATATATATATATATATATATATATATATATATATATATATATATGTATATAAACGTGCATATATGTATATAGCAGGTTGATAAGAAAGTTCTTGCGATTTTAAACTTTGAAATTCAAATAAACATATCTCATTTTTAACAAAAAATATTGATCGAAAGAAGTGTCATTATTACCATCAGAATCAGCACACTGTTGGCAATGCAAACAAGTGAATTTACGCGTTGTGATGGCGATTAAGTTACTAAATGCGTGTTTGACATCGCTGTAGTTTTGAAGCATTGCTCACGCAGAATGTTGCCAACCCACTAGAAAAAAGTTTTATTCAGTAGGACAGATGTCTGGAGAGTACGGAAGATGGGGCAATGTTTTGTGGTCCTATTATTTCAACTTTTGCTCCACGTTTCAACACTGTCATATAGAAGAATTGGAACTTTTCTTTTTACTAATGCTGGCTGTTTTTGTTAAAGAGTCTGATGAATTTCATCAATGCGTTGAGAGTACTTCGCCGCCGTAATCGTTTCGTATGCACTCCTATAAAATGTAATGAATAAAACCCATCGCAAACTACAAACCACTGCTGGGCTTCTTTTTTTGTGCATATCTGGCTACCGGAAATGCGGGTCTTCGTCGTTGTCTCCTCACTGTACTCAGCATTGCCGGTTATCCTAAATGACCCCCTTTACTCGCAAGTCACAACCGGGTGAAGAAACGTGTCGTTTTTGTTTTGTAAATGAAAAGAAACACCACACGTTTCTTTCAGTTGGCGTTAAATTTGTGATACATCCATTTATCTAGTTTTTAATATGTTCGGTCTCTCTCAAGTGGTTTGAAATCATCGTATACGTTAGGCTAAATTTAGAAGAAAGTCCACGCTCAGTTGTTCGATAATTTGGTTAAACTAAGGTTCTTAAATGACCATAGTTAACATCTGATTACCAACTAGAAGTCTCATCATCTACAAAACCTCTGTCGCCGTTACAAAATTTCTTAAGCAAAGGTTTCGTTTATATCGCGGGCTATTTCAGCGGCGTATCGACCTAGCTTGAATCGGAATATTTATCATGTGCGAATTTGCTTTTTCTATTTTGAAGTCAACTTTGTATAAGGACGACATAATTGATTTAAACGAGTGCAATTTAAACGATTAGTTAGATCATAACACGCTCTGTCAAATAATACTTATAGTAAACGGAATTTAAAGAAAATTCATTTCCAAATACTATATTTTGAATCAAAATTAAAATTTCTCAAGAAGTATAAGCCTAACAAATTCTCCCGCGAATAAAAACGCTATATATTCTGTGTAACTTAATTGCCATATATATTTTTCACTTACTACCTTTCTCTACATATGTATTGAGAACTGTATACTGAAAACTAACGCATAAAAATATATCTTCCTATATAAATTCATGTTATGAAATGAAGTTATCATATATATATATATATATATATATATATATATATATATATATATATATATATATATATGCTTTTTATGGATAGATTTTAAACTCTTCTGACTTAAGGTTACCAATACTAAAACATAAAATTTAAAAGATTTGTTTTTAAAATTTACATTTTATTAATTAGGATTTTTACACATGATAAAAATTATAAGAAAAGGGCCAAAATTCAAATTAATATTACAAAAATGTATAAAATAAACATGTAAAAACATTCAACAATCAAATTTAATAATGAGTTCAATCTTCAGTGCTTTTTATGAATTCAAAGATTTTTGTGGGCATGCTAAACATAAAGGCTTCCATTAATGTTCTGAGGATGCTACCCCAGCTTCTGAAAATATCTTCACGAAGGTTATTTTTGTTGAATATCGTTTGCCATTTCAATAAACCTGTCTTATCATTTATCCCCAAACATTTTCAATTGGGGCCAAGTCCGATGAACATGCTGGATGTCCCAAGAGATGGACTCCATTTTTCTTGTAGAAAGTTTAAGGTATGTCTTGCGGTGTAGATTGCAGCATTATCCTGTTGGAATAACCATCCATCCTTACAGAAACGATGACCCCCCCATCATAAGCTTTTTGTAGCATGCTAACATTACCAGCTGCTGTCTGACGACCCGGCACAACCTGCATCTCCATCGTCCCTCTGTAAGAAATGACATCCCCTACCATTACGGACCAGTCATTACTATGACGTATGGAAAAACTTTCAAGGGGCATGTTTTTGTCATGCCAATATAGCTGGAATCCATTAGGACCATCTAAATTGAATTTTTCTCTCATAAGAAAACAGGGCTTCTTCCATATCTCAACGTCCCAGGTTTGGTATTTACGACCAAATCTTAAGCGGTCTACTTTGTGACGTGAAAGCAATCGATGAATTGGCGTCTGATTGTTATTGGACTGCACCCAGGATCTTTACTCGACTTAATTTAACTAGAAGAACGTCCTCTGTCATTTATAACAACCCGTCTGGTTCTTCTACTCAATGTAAGAGAAATTTTCAGGGACCTATCAAAGGATTTTGCTTTTCTATAATTCTTAGTACTTTTTAGAAAGTTACAAATAACAGTTTTATTGCGATTTACCTTAGCTGCTATCGCTCGCTGTGAGAACCCGTCTTATGGAATCCTAGAATTCGAGAGTGCTCAACTTCGGTTAGTTTCCCTGCTTTAGGTACGGTGACACCTTTTCACAGTGATTGCCACCCTCTAACTGAACTAAAACATTAGAATTACTATGAATTAAAAATTTATACTCTTGGTCTTAAAATTTTGATCATGTATAAAAAGTCTAATTTAATAAACATGAACATTTTTAAATATTTTTTGAATGCACCATGTGTTTCCATAACCTTTTAAATCGTAGTATTCATCACCTTAAGTCGGAAGAGTTTACATTCTATTAATTAAGAGGTCTTAAATTTTAGATCAGCAGTGTATATGTCTAAAAAGAGAAGGCATAATTCGAAAATGTGGCTATTATTGCATAAATCTGAGCTCCTAATTTACGCTGAATATTCTAGGCATAATGTTAATTAACAAAATTATTTTAATTGTTACGTATACAATATACGCCAGAAATACTTGCCACTTCTACCCTTCTGGACAGATGTGTTTAGCATTTGCTTTACGGAATGTTATTATGCTTTACTGATGATAAAATAAATCGTATTTAAACGGAGTCATAAGTTCCGCAAAAAAGATATATTAGTTTTCCAAAGTACGCTTAGAAAGGTTCGAAGGTTTACTTTTAGTTAGACGAGTTATTTTAGTACGTTCTTTATACTGATATATTTATTTCTGTATTTTTGGAAAATTTAGATATTTTTCGTTAAAGTCAATTTCGAGCAAACAAATACAACAGTGTAGCTGCGTTTTAGTAGTTATTATCCCCCGACACAAGTACCGTGCACCTGTAAATTCACCTTTGTCCAATAATCCGTTCGTTTGTCAGTATTTTCCCAATTACTACGGTTTGGAATTTTGCAGAAACATTAAACATGATATGAAAAAAAAGTAAAAGAACATAATTTCAGGAAAACTCCGCGTGGTCCCCTAGGGGTTGTTTTCCTGTTAAATGACTAAAATTGACACATTTGTGCTTATTAAAAAAAATGATACCTCGAATTTTTATAAATCTTTCTAAAAAGTTGTAACTAACTGATTTCTATATATTTTTTCCTATATTTAACGAGAAGTTTTGGATGTGCCGCAGAGGTTCTTTCCGGTGAATAAAAACAGTCCACTTTTGAACTATACGCCTATATTTGTCAAAAGTTTTCTGTGTATATTTATTTAACAGTTTTTTAAATGTTAGAACTCAATTTTAAATATGTTAAGGCCTTAGGGACTGTTGGGGCTAAATGAAGGGGGGCAAATGTTTGCCTTATTCATTTCTTTTTTTGCATGTTGTAGAACTCAAATGTGCATATGTTATGGCCTAATACTGCACAATTTGCTCACTTTCACCAGGATTTGACGTCTCCTAAGGATGTTTGGGACTTAATGGGGAGGGTAATAGCTGAACTTAGTCATTTTATGCCTTGTTTACGGTTCAATCACCGGGGGGGGGGCATGCATGCTACACAGTTTTTTTTTAAAATTAAGCTTGATTTTTGTTTTGCATAGGCGGCACCACTTATCAAGGCCGATCGGCCACTCAAGGATAAGGGTTAAAGAGTGTAGAGTAGTCAAAAGGACAGTATAGTAATCAATAGTAATGGAAGTTCGGTAATTTTGTTAACTTAAGTGGAACGGCTCATCAGAAACTTATTCACGTTGGACTTGAAGACAACCATATTATAGACAGCTGGAAATCAGGAAAACGGAAGACAATTCCACAGGCGTGCAGTTCTAAGAAAGAAGCTTTGATCATGGAATCTATGTTTAGGTTTAGGCACAGATAAAGAGTGGGGAAAATTATTGATAATGTTTTCAGCAAGTCTAGTGTTTCTTGTGAAAGTTTGGCGGAGGGGGGACCATAGATTGAAGCTCAGTCGAACACTTTCCATGAAAATAACGATACAGCAGAGACAAACTCGCAACATCTCTTCTGTGAGATAAAGGTTGCAGCGAAGAGAAAAAGGCATCTCCCACCAGACCACGAATTCTATTTTGAACCCTATCAAGGCAGGAAAGTCTTTTCTAGCAGTTCCTGCCCATATGTGGCAACAGTATTCCATCATTGGACGTATCTGGCTCTTATATAGATAGAGAATTGCATCAGCAGTGAGATATCTACTGGATCGATAGAAGCATCCGACCATTTTTCCAGCGGCCTTGGAAACAGATTTGATGTACGTATTCCATATTAGATCAGGAGTAAAGATCAATCCAAGAAGCCTGTCAAAACTTGAGGCCTCACCAAGACGAGAGCCATTCATTTTAATTCATTTTAATTGATGCCAGATGGGGATCAGAGTGTTGATGATGTAAAGATAGAAGCTTGGTTTTAGATGCATTAAATGTAACAAGCCACTCCTTTCCCCATTGTACAGCGTGATCAAAATCAGAGGAGAGAGAATCGGAGAGAACTTGGTCGTTTACTGTCTCAGATGTGCTGCCATAGATGGTAGTGTCGTCAGCAAAAATGTCTACGAATGATGTAAGGATGTGATTTGGAAGATCATTAATGTAGATCAGGAAAAGAGTTGGGCCCAGGATGGACCCCTGAGGGACTCCAGCATTTATACTGTGAGCTTCTGATTTTTGCCCATCAACTACTACTCTTATGACCCTATCAGAGAGAAATGATTTAATAATTGAGAAGACATTTCCAGCTATACCATAGCTGGAGATCTTGTGAAGTAAACCTTTATGCTATACCCTATCAAAGGCCTTAGATATGTTAAGAGCAATTGCCCTAGATAAGTTGCCTCCGTCGAGACATTTGCTAATCCTATGAGATATAACTGTAAGCACATCTGCTGTAGATCTAGCAGAACGGAAACCATATTGTGTGTCACTAAGAAGGTTATTTTTGCTGAGATGGTTGATTACTTCTCTATTTAACACAGATTCTAGCAACTTACTCATGACGCACAGGAGACTTATTGGCCTGTACTGAGAGGGGGATGAGCGATCACCTGAATTCTAAAATACAGGGTATAGTGATGAGATTTTCCAGGGTGATGGGAAGCAATTTTCTTTAAGACAACGTTTAAACAATTTTGTAAGTATGGGTGCTAGTTCTGGTTGAAGTTTTTTTGCGTACTATAATTGGAATACGGTCAGGGCGGTTGCTTTATTTGACTCAAGGTTTTTGATTAGCTTGGAAACATCACATACAGATATTTGTATATCACATAGTGTGCTTTCTGATACAGAAGGAAATATTTGGGGTTGGCAGCCTTGGTCGCAAAGGGTAGAATTTGATGCAAAGTTCTTGGAAAAGAGTTTGGCTTTGTCTGATGCTGACGAGATTAACTCAGGTCCATTGATGATAGTTGGGATAGCGCACACGCTTCTGTTCAGGACTCTATTTGCAATTTGCCAAAACTGGTAGGAACCAAGCCGCTACTCAGCTACTTTGGACTTGATGGACTGAGCATACCACTCTTTTGCGTTCTTTATTACTTTCTTACAATGGTTGCTGGCAGTCCTGAAAGTGGCTTTATTTTCCATACATCTATTACGTTGGAAGCAGTAGAAAAAGTGGTTTCTGTGCGCAATAGCAGCAGCACATTCTGAAGGAAACTATGGCTGGCTGTTAGGTTTTTGCTGGCACTTTTTCGAGGGTATGAAATTGTCTATACCTACAATTAACCATTCTGTTAGCTATGATACTATAGACTACACATCCTTTTTAAACATGGAACGCAGAGGAAGATCCGATATAAATGTACGGAAGCTATCCCTGTCAGCCATAGTGTATCGATATACTGTACGATGGAGAGGTACGTCTGAGGACTTATTACATTTCATTTTTATCTTAATTGATACAACTGAGTGGTCGGAAGATCCAAGAGGAGACAGAACGGAAACTGAACATAGTTCAGGGCAAGTTGTGAGAAAAAGATCTAGGAGACTTGCATACTGACCGTCATTGCCAGGCACACGGGTGGGTTCGTGAACAATCTGATTGAGGTCATAAGCAATGGATAAATACTGACAGAATCTCCCCTCATCATCGGTCTTGTTTCAGTGGGTCAACCCTTCCACATTGTGAACATTGAAGTCTCCACATACGTAAATGTTAGCTGAAGGATATGTTGATAGAACTTGGTCAATTTTCTCAGATATGATTTTAAAGATAGTAACTCTGCTGTTATGGGGGCGATAGAGAGTAAATATAAATGCCGTTGTGTGGGCTAGCGCTACTCGGAAGCACATATAGCGTAAGTTAGGATCTTCTCTGTAGATGTCCCTACCACATGGAAAGCCATCTTTTATATAGGCACATATTCCATGCCCATGGCGATCTTAGGGGCAGATTTGGAAGTAAGAGCAGGACAGAGAGGGGAAACAAAGACAGAAAAGTAACGAAAGATTTTTTTTAGCATATGATAAGGTAAAGCCGTAACAATTACCCACTAGTATGGCACCGAGAGGCCCCACAAGAGACCACTGGATGGTCCAGAATCCATTCACTAAATGGCAATACAGTAGTCCTAGTACTGAAATATATATAGAGAGGAAAATTCAATTAAAAAGTGTTATCTTTCACATGTACGGATATCATATTCTGTTAAGATTTGCTGTAGACGGGGAGACTTTTTAAAACTATAATTAAGTATAAATTAATATACAGCTATGTGATTGCTATTTTGTATTATATCTTATTTAAGCTAAATATAAAAACAAACATACGGAGACAACCAGAATTGATATAAAGGTGTCATCTCTCATATGTGCGTACGGAATATTCTCTTAAAATTTTCTGTAGATTAGCAAACTTTCTCAGACTAGACTCGACATGATGAGATATATTCATGTACCATCGTAAATACAGAAACATAAAATATACACAGCAATATTATACAAAGCTATTTATGCGCAACTTGTTGCACTATAAAAATAATATTCTTTCACTTATACAGATGCCAAGTAAAAGCGTAAAAAGAGCAAAAAAATGTTTATATGTTGGGAAAAATCAAAATACAAATATAAAAAATATTATTGATTTTTTTCCTTTAAATAAGGAATGTGTAACAAACATATTTCTAATAAATGGAAAAGATGTGCATATTACATCCTATTGTGTGTGTGTTTTTATTTACTTTAGTCAAAGTTCTCACAAATCCAGTATCCCACTACCTGAGGGATAAATTTGGCCTCTATATGAGATACGTAGATATTCAAATGTTCCTTTAAAGTTCTTTATCTCTCACACACTGAATTAGTAAAGAAATTGAGAGCATCATTTTCCTTTCCTCCAATTAATCACTTTCATATGTTGTAGTATATCTTTCGTTTTGGTTTCTTGCTCTTAATGGATTCCAGCACAATAATTAATCTAGTCTGGTGGGGTATCAACTTAGTGCTATTACTTGAGCAAATATAACTTGGAGAAAGTGCACCATCCCTTGTGAAAAGCTAATGTGGCTTAGCTATAGAAAGGAGATCTAATTTTGGTTGCGAATACTCTGGGATTTTTAATATGTGGTCAGGTTTTACTTCTGAGAAAAATATCACTATGCCAGATTGTTCTGACAAACCCCTGTACAGAGAGACCATAGAAACTAAGGGATAGTGACTAGTAGGCATTCCAGTTCTGTCTTACCTTTTTTTTCATTTTTCTTCTAGGGGATGGGACATCCAACCAGATGTCTGACATTTACCCCTATTTTAGTGAGTCCAACCTAGAGATCTTTTCAGGATTCTAGCCGTCCCTTTCAGTGCAATCGTTTGTAATTCACTTGCACTTGGTTCACCGGATATGCTTGTTATGTACTTTTTAAAGTTCTTTTTCATAAGCCCAGTTGCTCCTATGATGGCTGGTACAATCGAAACGTATTTTAATTTCTAATTTCGTTTCATATCATACATAAGTCCTTAATACTTTGTTATCTTTTCCCTCTCAACTCTGTTAAGCCCTGTATCATTGGGTACACTGACCTCTATTACGGTCGCTGTTTTGTTTGCTCTGCCCCAAATGACTATATTTGGTTTAACAGCTGCGTTTTCAAGATATGTAGCAGAAGGGAGTATGTAGTCATAGTGAATAGTGTAGTTGTCATTCCCAACTGTTCGTCCGGGTGTATGTTAGTATTTCTTGTTGTGTGTGTTATAAAATTTGGCTTTTAAATAAAGATCAGAACGACCAAATCATAAGCCACGACCACTTTCTTCAATGATATTTGTAAGCCAATTTGTAGCTGAACTATTTTATTTTAATGCTTGTTTTATTCAATTGTCGGCGGTTTATTATAAACAGTGTAAATGTTTTATCTTCATTTATTCCACATATTTTCTAATACAGCAGCTTTATTTTGCAAGGCTGAAATACCTTCCTTGTCCAGAAAGACATACTGTAATGGGTTAAGCGAAATTGCAAGAAGCATTAAGCGCATAGCAAGACTTGTTTTAAACCAAAACCAAAAACACATCAGGAAAAAAAAAGTATTGCCTTTGTTTCAGAAATTCTTTTCACCGATTAGACCGTGCAACCGTGTATGAATCAAATGGATCAGCAAAAATCAGGAATCCTCTCGGAATCCCTACCCCTTGTCGATTCCGTCCTCAACCTGGAGGTGGAGGTGTCATGTTGTGAGCTAAAATAATCTGCGATGAAATAATTAAACCATTTCGAATGGCAGACAATTTCAAACTGACAAGGCATTCTTATATTTTTTTTTAAATGAGCATTTGACACCATAGCTAGATAACCTTTCAATGGGGCGTCACCGAAAATTGATTTTTATGCACGACAATGCGCCATTCATCTCAGCCAAGGTTACGACATCCTGCCTTATATCTATAGACCTTATTGGGGAAAATTTGATGACATAGCCACATTCTTCTCCAGATATTAACCCAATTGAACAGTTCTGGTCAATAAAAATAATGGAAGTTTATAAAGTAGGTGTTCAATTTTCGTTGGGGGAGGAATTTGAAGGAAGATTCTGGAAGTTTCCTAGAGCATTATATCATCTCTAATCCGCTGATTGTCATCATCCTTTGACAAGACGCTATTCAAAGTTATTTTGAAGCATAAACGTTTTGATGATAAATATTTTGTTTTATAAAATAATTTAAAGTTCGGTCTTAATTCTGGTAAATACTGCTACTGAATATCTTATTTTATTGTCATATGAATAGTAAAATGAAATTAGAATATTGTTTACATTTTAGACAATTGAAATAAAGTTATTCACACGACAGAAAAAAATAAGCATAACGTTCTAAATATTTGTACAAATTCCTTAAAAATCAGTAAAATAACCAACCTTTTTATGCTCTTTCAATGAAGCATATTTCACTTCTGCGATTTATAACATTTTCTTAACAAAACATATAGAATTCCAATAAAGCGATACACAGTTTTTATATGTTGTTATCAATAAACGATTAATGACTACATTGACCTAACAATATACAAAAGAATTTAACAGGAGAGTCGAAATTGTTCGATAAATTTAACCTATATACCTTTATTAAATATCGTATATCAATACATTAAATTTCTTAATATTTAAACAAATATACTTTTGTGTAATATGGAAATTGCTGTATCAGATTATAGTCACGGTTCTATTCATATTCAGTGCTTTAACTGCCCATTAATTATCCATAAATAGCTTTCAACATTTTTCGTACACAGACACAATAAACGAGATTTTAATCAAGATTCCCATATTTGTTCATCTTAATAATTTATCATCGGTGTATATCTTTCATTGCCAGCGCTATCTGATTAATGTAAAAACATCTTATCTGGAGACTATAATGACTTTTATATATATGGGCATTAGAGAAATTTATAAAAGACTATTGGAAGATGACTTCCACCTGGCAACTATCTCAATTGTAACAGTCAAATGTGTAAAATGAGCACATAATTGAAATTTGAATCACATGATGCAATATGCCACTATTCTCTCTTCATTTTATTAAAATTCAATGCGCAGATACGTTCACGCACATCATCCCCAATATATCTCCTCTCCTGATTAGAAATCGACCATTTTCACGTTCTACATGGAAAAGTGGTGACTTCCAAATGAAAATCAGACGTATTCTAGCTTTAAGTTATTAGTTCATAACTCCACGATACTGGCAGAATTTTATTATAGAAAGACCCGTGTACGGGCACTGCCTGGTGAAATATTACACAAACCAGAATAGCCACAGTGAAAATGAAATACACTTTTTATCTAGTGCATTATCGTATGAGTTTTAGGCTGAGGACTATGGATAAACACCTAAAAAATATTAACAAAGTTAGATGTATAGGGTGCTAGTGATAGCAATTCTAGGATCAAGCAAATTGCGGGTATAAGTGGAAGTGACTAAAATAAAAGCACAAGTCTTCAAATGTGTGCATTTTGTCTAGTACAGTAAGCAGACTCATCTGTCTCTCATTGTTTTGCTTAGGATTACTAACGATTCATGTTAATTTAAGGCGGTTCATGGCGGTTCATATCGATCACGGTCATCTAGTAGCGGACACTGCCACCCAGTATGGGGACATTGAAATC
>NC_136501.1:95624808-95727308 GCF_053919585.1 Euprymna scolopes | reverse complement strand
CTATTGCTGACTGGGAAAGATTCCGTACATTCACACCTGATCTACCTCTTTATTCCATGTTTAAAAAGGATGTGTCCTCTATAGCAACATACCTACCCGAATGGTTACTTGTAGGCATAGACAAATTCATACCATCCAAAAAATTCTAACAAAAACCTTACAGCCAGCTATGGTTCTCCCTGAACGTGATGCTGCCATCGCGCACAGAAATTATTTTTTCCATAGCTACCAACGTAATAGATGTACTGAGACTAAAGCTGCTTTCAGGACCGCCAGCCGCCACTGTAAAAGAGTAATACAAAATGCAAGAGAGCTATATGCTCCATCCGCTTAATCCAAAGTAGCTGAGCAACGGCTTGGTTCCCACCAGTTCTGGTAAATAGCAAATAGGATCCTGAACAGACGCGTGCGTTTTATCCCAACCATTATCAATGGATCATAGGTCATCTCGACAGCATCCGACAAGGCCAAACTATTTGCCAAGAACTTTGCCGCTAATTCTACCCCATGCGACGAAGGCTATCAACTCCCCGTATTTCCTCCGACAAAACACAACACGCTAGATAACATACAAATATCTGTGCGTGAGGTCGCCAAGCTAATCAAGAACCTTGATTCCTGTAAAGCAATTGGCCCTGACCGTATTGCAATTATAGTGTTAAAAAAGCTACAACCAGAACTTGGCCCCATAATTACAAAACTGTTTAAGCGTCGCCTTAAGGAGAAGTACTTTCCAGCACACTAGAAAACCTCATCAGTATGCCCTGTATTTAAGAATGCAGGTGATAACTCATCCCCCTTCTCAATAAAGGCCAATAAGTCTACTGTGTGTCATGAGTAAATTGCTGGAATCCACATTAAATAGAGGAGTAGTCAACCACCTCAGCAGAAGTAACCTTCTTAGTGACACGCAATATGGTTTCCGTTCTACTAGATCTAAAACAGACGTGCTTGCGGTTATATCTCATAGAATTAGCGAATCCCTCGACAAAAGGCTTCATTTCTAGGGCAATTGCTCAAAGGCCTTCGATAAGGTATGGCATAAGGGCCTACTTCACAAGATTTCCAGCTACGGTATAACTGGAGATGTTTTCTCAATCATTAAATCATTTCTCTCTGATAGGCTCATAAGAGTAGTGGTTGATGGGCAGAAATCAGAGGCCTACAATATTAATGCTGGAGTCCCTCAGAGGGCCATCCTCGGGCCAACTCTCTTCTTGATCTACATCAATGATCTCCCAAGACACATACTAAAATTATTCGTTGACATCTATTCTGATGACAGGACTATCTATGGCGATACATCAAAGACGGTTAGTGATACTGTTCTCTCTGATTCTCTCTCCTCAGATCTTGAGCGCGTGGTACATGGGGGAAGAGATGGCTGGTCACCTGTAAGGCAACTAAGACCAAGCTCCTATCATTTAATCATAAACGCTCTGATCCCCATCTGGCATCGATTAAAATGGATGGCTCTCGTCTAGGGGAGGCCCCATTTTTTGATAACCTTCTGGGTTTGACCTTTACTCCTGATTTGAAATGGAACACATACATCACGTATGTGGCCAAGATCGCTGGGAAAATGGTGGGGTCCTTCTACCGCTCCAGAAGATATCTCACTACTGATGAAATTATCTATCTATATAAAAGCCAACTACGTCCAAGGAGTGAGTACTGCTGCCACATCTGGGCAGGAGCTGCTAGAAAAAGCCTATCCTGCCTTGACAGAGTACAAAATAGACTTCGTGGCTTGGTGGGGGATGCCCTTTTCTCTTCCCTGCAACCTCTCTCCCACAGAAGAGACGTTGCGAGTTTGTCTCTGTTTTATTGGTATTTCCATGACAAGTGCTCGTCTGAGCTCCATTCTCTGGGCATCCCCGCGACAATCTTTCACGAAAAAAAAAACCCACTAGCTTAAACCACTTTCAATAATATTCCCCACTTTTTATCCGTGCCTAAATCTAAACGTAGGCTCCATGAATACAGCTTCTTTCTTAGAACTGCACGCCTGTCCAACACAAAAAATTCCTGATGAACTGCCCCCTTAAATAATAACATTTTATCAAATCTCCAATACTAACTATTACTACGATACTATGCTATTACTATACACACAATAACCCTTATCATCGAGTGGCTTCTGGGCATTGATATGTTGTGACCCAAAAATGAAAGATTGTTATATACTCAACTAATTAACTATATGTGTTTGTTGTTCTGATATTTGATCGCATTTTAAACTGGAAATAAATATACGATTCAGTTTATGTTTTTACTCCCCACCCCTGCTACCGACCAAATAAATAATTTCAATGTTTCAAATACTGATTGAAATGTATGAATTTTCTACTTTATGAAACGATTAAGCTTATATATGACGGGGGTAAGCTTTAAGAAAATGCAAAAAGTGGACGTTATTTTGGAAACGAAATAACCCGGAAATTATTATTGTTATTTTTTTTTTTTTTTTTGCGAAAATAATGGAAAGAATCACATTTCTTTTACTGGCCAATTTTGGGGATAAATGGCATTGTTGTTGACGTTTCAACTAACCCCATTCTGGCAAAGAAAACAAACTCTATTTATTTGTCCCAACCCCGGCAAACAAACGGAACCAAATTATTGTATGGCAAAAACTGTAAAAAAAAAAAAAAAAAAAAAAAAAAAAAAAAAAAAAAAAAACCTGCCACATTATAAGTTATGTTTTCGTTCTCCTCCCTCGCCGGCGAAGAAATGAAACTAACTTTAAATTTTTATATTTTTTTAAGAGAAATAATTGAAAAGAAGTAGCGTTAAATTCCATTTAAGTTTTGTAGGCAACTGTGTTCTTGGCACAGAAATACAACGGAATCTACTTTAGTAAATGGAAAACGTACATAGACTTAATGAATGAAATAGTATTTAAAATTCAATCCAAGTGTTTAGGATAAAAAAATGACTACGATAGGTGGCGCAAATCGAGAAAATATCATGTGAAGTGTTCGGCACGCTAAACACTACGCCAGGAAACACTGCAACTGAGTTGAGTGATTCTAAGTAATTTACCATGAAAGAAGTCAACGGTTGTATAAATGCAATGTGATAAGAAAGTGTATTTACCTGAATATCGGCTGCTAAGTGTTATTCGATGAGGATACCCTAAATGAAAAACAAACGTGTTATAATTAAATCGAGGAGACAAATTGATTTAGTAGTAAAACATGGAATCAAAAGTTAGTTCGATTCGGTAAGTCCATGGTGTGTTTCACTAGTAGAATGCATAGAACGAAAAGTAACGTTAAAATTCCATTCTAGTTACATTAGGCTACTACAAAACGAAATCAAACGGAAATGATATTTAATATTTTTATTTTATAAAAAATGGAAATAATATTTTTTTTTTTAGTGTAAAAATGTTGGGGCGAAAATGGCATTATTGTTCAGTAAGTACCTCTCGGCAAAGAACTCGGCAAAGAAATGAAATTCAATTCATTTATTTATTTGTGTGTTCTCCCCTCCCTGGCAATCAGATGAAAGTGAATGTTTTGTTTTTAATTGTATCTGAATATTTTTGAGCGGAAAATTGAGAGAATCACTTATTTTATATAGCAAAAACTGGTACAAAATCACACATTATAATTATGGTTTCATTCTCCCCCCTCGCTGGCGAATCAGTGAAACTGCATACATATGGGATTTTTAAGAGAAATATTTAAAAGTAAGGAAGTGAGAAAATCTATTCGCGTTTTTAGGCAACTGTTTAAATAAACATAATAAACGAAAAGGTGATATTCGGCAAGTTTGGGGTATGTTAGTGTATTTCATGAAAGAATGAAAAACGTAAAAAAAAAAAATACTGAAACCCGGCGTTCTACAGTGGAGGAATGTCAACGGTGTAAGTCTAAACTAGGCACCGCCAAAACTGGGGGGGGGGCAGGTCAGTACTTTTTGACGGACCGTCTTTTTAAAAATCTACCAAAAATCAGGTAATTATCCGATCAATACGAAATTTTCAGCGATTATTAGGAGAAGAATGAACTTTATAACCGTGTACTTATTTTTCATAAACGATATTTATATATATATATTTTTTGCTTACAAAACCCCCCTTGTTTTGAAGTGGGAACAAATATGCTTAAAATAATCATCTGAAACTGAACACAAGATATTGTGTTGTTGTAAGGGACAGAATTATAGATTAAAAAAAAAATTGTTTGCATACCTTATTTTGACGTCTGAATATCAGAACTTCGATTGTGTTTAATTATCCCGCTTTTGAGTTTTGAAGTGTGAAATTCGGTGAATATGTTAAGTAAAATAATTAATTTAAGTTAAGCAAAACAAAAAAAAAAAATAATATTTATACGAAAAAAGCCATTTTAAAATTTTTGATAAATAAATTAACAATTTTTTTTTTAGCGAGCCGAATAATGCATGACCATTATTAAACAGGGCATGCTTTGAATAATCGATACAAAAAAAAAATTCGATAAATATTGTGCCCTTTGTGTTAAAAATAGCATCATTTTTTTCGATCTCGTTTGAAAACGTTCGCCGCTTTTCGACTACGGTGGACCAAACGCGCTGAAATAATTTTTTTTTATTCTTCTTTAAATTGCCCCCCCCCCATTTTGGGGAGCCTGGCCCCCACACACATACACATTAAAAACCAAACTCATACAAATGGTCACCCATCTGGTACTGGCCAACCTCAGCTTAATAATACATTGAAATTTTCGTCACTGAAAAATAAGTTTTTTTGGCCTGTTTGGTCTTCCATAGTTTTCTTTTCATCAAAAGAAAACGTAAACAGAGTCGATCTGAACCTTACGTCGACGCGAAATATTTGGTTACCTATATGAATAAGTGGAATTATTTGAAATTTAGATACTTATATTATAATATTTTTGCATATTCTCTTAGAAAATCATCCTAAATCTTAGTTAGACAATAAATAAATAAATTAATTATTTCAAAAACCCTTTTTTTTAATATTTAAGTACGTTTTTTGTGCAAGACAAAACATGTCAATTGTTAACTTTTTGGGAAAATTTAACATTTAAAATTGAATTAAAAATAGTAGAAAAAGTTTTACATTATTCTGTTTTCTATATGATAAAATTCAGGGTTTTATCTTTCTGGAAAAAAAAAGTTATTCAGAAATAATGGATTTTAATAAAAGTAATTTAGTTTTAAAAAACAACAACAACTTGATTTTGCGGCCATTTTTGGCAGTGCCTAGTCTAAACGGACTATTCATTTTGTAAGCGCGTTTTAAGTGAATGGCGTAATTGATAAAATTACATGGAGGAACTGAACGATTGTATAATGCAATGTGATATTAAAATCCATATACCTGAATATCGGCTGCGAGGTGTTAATCGATTTGGCTACACTGAAAGAGAAACAAATGTGTAATAATTAAAGTTTGATAAGTAAGTAAGAGTGGGAGACCAATTGAGTTTGTAGTAAAACATGGAATCAAAGGTTAGTTCGTTTCGTTTTTTTTTTTTAATAAAGGCGATTTTCTATGTTTAAACTGAAATCGTATTGCAGAACAGGAATTTCTGTGAGAGAGTGTTTAAATAGTATGGTATCCAATTTGTTGAAGTAATATAAATGGTAATAAGCAACGTAAAATTAATCGTGGAGTAAGAATTAATGTTCGTGGGAATTTCGTTATCGGTTATTTCCGTGCTGCGTTTCACCCAATAGGAAGCATAGAACGGAAACGTACGGTAAGATTCAATTACTGTTTTTTTAAAGCAACTACGAAGTAAATAAAACCCAAACTGGCGTTCCTTCGTAACTGTCCCTTAAGAACGATCCCAGAAACAGGGTAAGTGGTAGCGGGGGGATTTATTAGAGAGAACATATTTCACTACTTCCATTTATTCAAACCAATTGTGGCTGTGAACTCATAGAATAAAAAATATAGGAACCAACGATTTTCGAGGAAGTCGGGAGGTGAGGGGATATGCCTATAATACACCTTAGATGTTATGCTTCAGTTCGTGAATAGTACATTTGCATGACATGTCTTGATTTTTAATCCTATAAAGGTACAAATCATAGGGGAAAAATGAGTTCATTTCATATATATATATATATATATATATATATATATATATATATATATATATATATATATACATATAAATTATGTATCTCGTAAAATCGTGATATTTTTATTCCTGGCACGTGCATTATTAAAACTATAAGGGAGTATGATAACAATATCCTCATCTGCGTAGGGAGATCGATTACGACGAATGCGCACGTTAATCCTGCTGACTACAAAAGCAATCACAACAATTTCCGATTGATTATAGAACCAAGAAAAACGGAAAATGAACACAACATCTTAAGTTCACTACGTAACGCATGAAACAAAGTAAAATAAAATAGAATTGAATAAGAAATTTAGTGTAAAATATTCTGGAAAGACACAAAATCGAGAAAGATCAAGCAGGATAAAAATACTTAGGTTGGGAAAGTACAACTATAACCCTTCTGGCTTAGAGTTGCACTGAAACATTTAGGATCTTTTTGCAACACAAATTTCAGTGAATACCAAAGTGCAATGGCCGTGAGAAATAAATGATCAAAGGCAATGCATTTTCAAAGGTTGTTGATGCACGTGGAAAACGCTGGAAATCTGCGAAAACCCGATGGCTTCTAGACAACACAGAACATGACTGTGTGGGAACACCTAGCGAGAAAGGTTTGATAATGATTTTCATAAATGAATACAGGATATACTATATAAAACCCCATAGTCCTGAATGAATTCGAAAGTAAAAATATAGTCATCAATAGGGCTCGGACAACAGCATATTGTTTCCATGTTTTGACTCTCAAATGTATATCTTTCATAACGTATATGCTTTTATATAATCTGATGTGGTTCTCGGTTGATTAACTGTGTCTGTGTCGGATATATATATATATATATATATATATATATATATATATATATATATATATATATATATATATATATATACCGTTCCCGCTCTTTCTTCCGTTTCAGTCGTTTTTTTTTTCCTGCGGTGTTCCGTCTTGCTTAGCGTGCTATATTTACCTTTAAATTATTTGCAGATCTTTTATAACATTGTTTTAAAATCGCGGAGTTGTCGGTTCAGATGTCTCTTCCGATTTCTTAGACCTTCAAACTTTCAATGCCGTCTTTTTTGCTTGACTAGCAGTTTCTTACTCTAAAATGCAATAGAAATACGATATAAACATGACCGCATTTTTCTTTTTCCGTATCTGTATGAACTCTAGTATGCTGGCCCTATGAGTCTATTTAATCTTTCCCAATATCCCCGTGTCTTTCCAGAAGTTGCTGATCTATTCCCCATCACAATTCAATACATTTTTTAAAGTTCACGGACTAACTATGTCTCTATGAGTTAAAAATTTCTACCAAGTTGTTGTAGAACTTCGTCATGAAGGAAGCCAACAAGATAATGTGTTTTGATAGAATCAGCTGAACTTGCAGGATTGAATATAATTATGTGTTCAGATGTTTAGAGTTGTGAAGTAATCGCTTCTATTTATTTGTCCCTCAGTCCTTATTTTTTAATGAGTAATGTTTCTTGCAAAGGGAGAAGAGAAAGCTGTATCTAGGTTGGCAGTATTTTGCTCGAACAGTTGGCAGAGATGGCGGAAAGTTTCTATGTCTATACTTCTAGCCATGCCACTAGTAAGGGTGCTGGAGGTAAACGACTCATCTGGGCTGACGTTATCCGCCTGATGGTCAGGGGCCCGATCCTTAGATAAACCACCAAGGAGGGTGTCCTATCAGCAGGTGCAAACTATTAGGACTGCTGTATTGCCATTTGGTGAATGGATTCTGGACCATGCAGTAGCTTCCAGTGGGGCGTCTCGATCTCATATTAGTGGGTAATTTTTACGTCTTTAGATGATCATGTCCTACAAAAAATGTCTTCGTTTCTTTTTCTCTCTTAGTTTCCCCTCTCTGTCCTACTCTAAGCACTCTAACGACCTTGCCCACAAATCTTAAAATTCCATCATGACAAGTTTCAAGAAAAAAAAACACGATTAAAACAGAATCTCCAACTTCCAACGCAGACCCCACTACCATGTTTCCTTCACCAACATCAGCGATCTGCATTCTAACCTTCCAGAGGTTGAAACCCAATTACAGTAGACTAAACTTGAGCTTTTATTTTTAAACGAAACTGTTATTGGACAGGCTATTTCCATTGATGAGTTCGTGAGTAAAGAATACTCTAACTTAACTTCTAAATCTAACCCCCAAGATCTCCATGGGCATGGAATATGTGCCTATATTAAAGATGACTTTCCGTGTGGTAGAGACATCTCCAGAGAAGATCTTCTTACCCTGGATGTGCTTTCGGGTTGTACTAGCTCACACTATTGCGTTTATATTTATTCTTTATCGCCCCCAAAATAGCGGAGTTAAATGCATATCTGAGGAAATAGACCAAATCCTCTCTGCTTATTCTTCAGCTAACATTTGCGTATGTGGAAAGTTCAATGTTCACAACGTGGAATTGTTGACCAAATCAAACAAGACCGGGGATTTTCTGTCATGATTCTCCATAGCTTATGACCTCAATCAGCTCGCTCACGAACCCACCCGTGTGCCCGACAATGACGGACAGTATTTCTACTAGACCTTTTTCTCACAACTTGCCCTGAACTATGTTCAGTTTCTGTTGTTTCTCCTCTTGGATCTTTCGACCCCTCCATTGTATCAATTAGGATTAAAATGAAATATAATAAGTGCCCAGACGTACCTTTCAATCGTACAGTATATTGATACACTGTCAGTGACTGGCATAGCTTCTGTACATTTATATCGGATCTACTTCTGTGTTCTATGTTTAAAAAGGATGTGCCCTCTATAGTATCAGACCTGACCGAATGGTAAATTATAGGTATAGACCGTTTCATACCATCGAAAAAAAACAGCAAACACCTTACAGCGAGCCATGGTTCTCTCCAGAATATGCTGCTGCTATTGCGCACAGAAATCACTTTTTCCACTACTTCCAACGTAATAGATGTATGGAAACTAAAGCCGCTTTCAGGACTGCCAGCAACCATTGTAAGAAAGTAATAAAGAACGCAAGAGAGGTGTATGCTCAGTTTGTCAAGTCCAAAGTAGCTGAGCAGCGGCTTGGTTCCCACGAGTTCTGGCAAATAGCAAACAGAATCCTGAACAGAAGAATGTGCTCTATCCCTACTCTCCTCAATAGATCTGAGGTAATCTCATCAGCATCAGACAAAGCCAAACTCTTTTCCAAGAACTTTGCAGATAATTCTCCCTTTTGCGACCGAGGCCGCCAACCTCCAATATTTCCTCCTGTATCAGAAAACACGTTATGTGATATACATATATCTGTGTGTGATGTTGCGAAGCTAATCAAAAACCTTGATTCCAGTAAAGCAACCGGTCCTGACGGTATTCCAATAATAGTACTAAGAAACTTCAAGACCTAGCGCCTATACTTATAAAACTGTTTAAACGTTGTCGTAAGGAGAATTGCTTCCGATCAACCTGGAAAATCAGATTAGTATGCCTTGTATTTAAGAATTCAGGTGATCGCTTATCCTCCCTCAGTACAGGCCAATAAGTCTCCTGCGCGTAATGAGTAAGTTGCTGGAATATGTGTTAAATACAGAAGAAATAAACCATCTCAGAAAAAATAACCTTTTAGTGACACACAATATGGTTTCCGTTCTGCAAGATCTACAGCATAGGTGCTTACAGTTATATATCATATGATTAGCGAATCTCTCGACGGAGGCATCCTTTCTAGGGCAATTGATCTTGACATATCTAAGGTCTTTGATAGGGTATAGCATAAAGGTTAAATTCTCAAGATCTCTAGCTATTGTATAGCTGAAAATGTATTCTCAATTATAAAATCATTTCTTTCTGGCAGTTTCATAAGGGTAGTAGTTGATGGGCAAAAATAAGAAGCTCACAGTATAAATGCTGGAGTCCCTCAGTGATCCATCCTGGGCCCAACTCTTTTTCTGATCTACAGTAATGATCTTCCAAATCACACCCTTGCATGAGTTGAAGACATGTATGCAGATGACACTACCATCTATGGTAGTACATATAAGTCAGTAAACGACAAAGTTCTCTCTGATTCTCTCTTCTCATAGCTTGAGCACGTGGTACAATGGGAAAAGGAGTGGCTGGTTACTTTAATGAATTTAAAACCAAGCTTCTCTCTTTATATCATCAACGTCCTGATCCCCATCTGGCATCAGTCTAAATGAATGGCTTCCGTCTTAAGGAGCCCTCAAGTTTTGACAAGCTTCTGGGCTTGACCTTTAGTCCTGATCTCAAATGGAACACGTACATCAAATCTTTTGCGAAGGCCGCTGACAAAATTGTGGGGTACTTCTATCGATCCAGTAGTTATCTCACTGCTGATGCAATTATCTATCTATATAAGAGCCAGGTACGTCCAAGGATGGAGTATTGTTGCTATATCTGGGCAGGACCTGGTAGAAAGAACTTGTCCTGACTCGATATAGTTCAAAATAGACTTCGTATTCTCGTAGGAGATGTCCCTTTCTCTTTCCTGGAACCTCTATCTCACAGAAGAGATGTTCCGTGTTTGTCTGCTGTATCGTTATTTTCATGGAAAGTGTTCGATATAGCTGTAGTCAATGGTCTCTCCTCGCCAAACTTTCACAAGAAACACTCGTCTAGCTGAAAACACTATCAATAATTTCCTCCACTATTTATCTCTACCTAAACCTAAACGTAGATTTCATGAACAAACGTTCTTTCTTAGATCTGCACGCCTGTTGATTTGTCTACCGTGTTCCTGCTTTCCAGCTGACGACAATATGGTTGTCTTCAAGTCTAACGTAAACAAGTTCTTGAATAACCGTCCTACTTGTTAACAAATTTACCGAATTTCCATTACTAACGATTACTTTATTGTCCAATTTCTACTGTACACTCTTTAACTCTTATCTTCGAGTGACCTCCTGGCCTTGATAAATGGTGATGCCTATGTAAAAAAAAATCCATTACAGCTTCAAGATAATGCCTATTATTTACAGTGCGAACTGACTGTCTTGAAGGTATCCTCTTATTTATTCGCGCATGGATTGTATATAAACGTCTTTATTGTTTTTTTTTTCAAATTATTTTTAGGTATTTCATTTCATTTGTTTACTTTATCGACATCATAGCATTTATATAATCGTGGTTATTTAGTTATTATTTCTGTGAAGAATTTTATTTGGTTCCCCAGATAATACCGAATCGTCAGAAATGAACAGGCTTCATTTCAGGACCTCGCTCTATATGGATTGGAGGCGTGCTGGCCCCTCTCATTGATGCAAGGCTCGATTATATGAATTAAATTTGAAAACCTACTCAATACCATAATAAATAACACAAAAAAATCATGTTTAATAATTTACTTTTTCCTGTTTCGATCAACGGCTTCACGCATGACGGTTAAATGTTCAAAAGCTGCGTCTAGCATATTCCTTAGTTTAAAATGCGCCTATATAGGAAAAAATAACATAATTACAAGAAAAAAATAATAAAATAAATAATTTAAACAACAAAGAACAAACAAGAAAACATTCATAAAATCATTAAAGAAATGATTGAATAAGTTTACCGTCCGGGATTACTACACAGTAGACGCTTGCTACTATAGCATACAATATTCGATTCTATTCAGAGTCATGAAGCGAATTGTCTGGTTATCTCAATGCGTTTACTTACTGTGATTTTTTGTTCGGTTTTAAAAACAAGCTGGCTTAAAAAAAATGATATAGGGAGAATGCCAGGAACTCTCTTGCTCCAATCTCAATATGAGAGGGTGTCACCCTGCGCCCTCAACAGCATTCGTTTCTCTTCTTTGTTATGTATACTCATCATATGTTTGTCACGCCATTATTTATCTCGGCAATCGCTAATTTACGGAGACATATTCTTTTCCGGTTTTTCTCGTGGACGGTTTTTATATAAAAAAAAAATCACTATAACGTACCGTTTCTCGTTTGGTCTAGGGCGTTTAACGACATTGCCCTTATCTTGAGCAAGAGCGGAGACCATTTGAGAATGCCAGGCGCTACTATATGTTAGGGGACGAAAAAACACCATGCAAAAATTACAATCTATAAGATGCCTTCACAAAGTACCCCCATACGATCAGCTACTCTACACCTGTTAAGAAAACGGTACAAATCCCAATCCTAGTTAGATGGACAAGTCTTCAGGAAATATTTTTTTAATCGCTTCTTAATTTATTCATTCTTAAAACAGCGAATGCATTGGCAAGTTCATATCTCATCACAATTAAAGTGGCAAAAATACAAATTATTATTATTATTATTATTATTATTATTAATAATAATAATAATACTTTAATTTGTGGTGTATGATATTTAAATATAAATTAAAGACTTGTTGTAAAAACATTAACACTTATTTTGAGATTAACTAACTTCCAGAAGTGTTTTCATCTTTGTGTTCATAATTATTATTATTATTATTATTATTATTATTATTATTATTATTATTATTATTTTATACCACGTAAGTTGAATTGATTGGGTGTGTAACCGCTTAAATAGAAGCCAACAACATCTAAGAAATAAAGTGTAAAATACAATAACAACAGTTGATGAGGAGAACATGAATTGATCAAACTTAGCTGATCGTTACTTCAAGGTGAGACTTTACTTAACAAATCTGTAATAAGAAATTGCATGATAATGAAATGCAGAAACATGCGATGAAACAACTTGTGTATGTTATAATCCATAAAAGTTACTCAGTTTATAGAAACCTCAGGATTAAATAAGAGGATGTAGCCCACAGAAGAGGAAATGTATGATGTGCCGGCAGAACGATATTTACGTAAACCATTTAGTACGTGTGTAGTAAACAATAAAATCTGGAACGTATTTAGTAAAAAATACGATTTAGTACGTATAGAGTAAACATTACAATTTAGCACGCATTTCATAAACAATGCACTTTAGTACCTATTGAGAAAACAATATAAGTGAGTACGTATTTAGTAAAAATGCAATTTAGTACGCACTGTTTTTAGTGCGTATTAAGTAAACAATACAATTTAGTATGTATTTAGTAAGCAATACAATTTAGGACGTATTTAGTAAACAGTGCAAGTTGGTATGTATTTAGTAAACAATACAATTTAGTACGTATTTAGTAAAAAATACAATTTAGTACGCATATAGTAAACAATGTAATTTAGTGCGTAGTAAGTAAACAACGCAATTTAGTACGTACTTGGTAAACGATACAATTTAGTACGTATTTAGTAAACAATACAATTTGGTACGTATTTAGTAAACAATACAATTTGGTACGTATTTGGTTAACAATGCAATTTCGTATACATTTAGTAAACAATGTAATTTAGTACGTATTTAGTAAACCAATAAAATTTAGTACGTATTAGTAAACAATGCAATTTAGTACGTATTTTGTAAACAATAACATTTCGTCCGTATTTAGTAAACAACACAATTTGGTACGTATTCTCTAAACAATAAAATTTCGTACGTATATTGTAAACAATAGAATTTCGTACGTATTTAGTAAACAACATAATTAAGAACGTATTTAGTAAACAATACAATTTAGTACGTATTTAGAAACAATACAATTTTGTACGTATTAAGTAAACAAGAAAATTTAGTACGTATTTTAGAAACAATAGAATTTAGTACGTATTTAGTAAACAAAAGAATTTATGCGTATTTATTTAACAATACAATTTAGTACGTATATAGTAAACAATACAATTTAGTACGTGATAAGTAAGCAATATAATTTAGTACGTATTTAGTAAACAATGCAATTTAGTACGTATTTAGTTAACAATACAATTTTGCACGTATTTAGTAAAGAATATAATTTAGTACGTATTTGGTAAACTATACAATTTAGTATGTATTTATTAAAAATGCTATTTAGTACGTATTTATTTAGCAATTCAATTTAATATGTATGTTGTTAACAATAAAATTTAGTACTATTTAGTAAACAACACAATTTAGTACGTACTATGTTAGCAATGCATTTTAGTGCGTATTTAGTAAACAATACAATTTAATACGTATTTAGTTAAAAATACATTTTAGTGCGTATTTAGTAAACAATACAATTTAATATTACTTTTGGTAAACAAATACAATTTTGTACGTTATGAGTAAACAATGCTCTTTAGTATGTATTTATTGAACGATACAATTTTGTACCTATTTAGTAAACAACACAATTTAGTATGTATTATGTTAATAATTCAATTTAGTACGTATTTAGTAAACAATGCAATTCTGTGTGTATTAAGTAAACAATACAAGTTTGTACATATTTAGTAAACAATACAATTTTGATCTATTTCTTAAACAATACAATTTAGTATATATTTTGTTTACAACACAATTTAGTACGTATTTAGTAAACAAAAATATAGTGCGTAGTTAGTTTACAATACGATTTTATATGCATTTAGTAAAAAATGCAATTTAGTACGTATTTATTAAACAATAAACCTTAGTACGTATTTGTTAAAACAATACAATTTAGTATGTATTTTGTTAACAATACAATTAAGTACGTATTTATTTAACAATATAATTTAGTACGTATTTAGTAAACAGTACAATTTAGTACGTATTTGGTAAACAATATCATTTCGTACGTATTTAGTAAACAATACAAGTGGGAATTTGCATATAATTAATACCTCTAAATGTGTATATGTTGCGAAAGTTGCATACAACAAGACAAAAAAACACTGTGTTTTATTTTATTGTCCGGATATAAAAAGTAAACCGTATTAGATTAAAATTGGAAAAGTTAGAAAATACTCGATGACGAAAACAATTGTTAAAGAAAAAAAGAACATACAATAACTACATAAAGTAAAATGTCAAGTCGATTTCAACATTAACTAAAGGTTAGAAAAAGAAGAAGAAAACACTTTCTGAGCAGGAAAGTATAAAAACCTCATAAATTGAAATGTTTCTAAATGCCAGGAAAACATGAAAATAAAATTACAAGTTTGGATTCGTACAAACGGCTGATATCAATTTAAACGTATTTTTTTCATATATAAATACGATTACAAAACCTTATACAGTTGAACACAACAATAAACGAGCAAAACAAAAATATTTTTAAAATTCGACTTTTAAATGAACATTACTGAAAGCAATTCTATATTGTTGTAAAATAACAAGGCGTATTTTTTTTAGTAGGATACTTCTTTGTATTGAGAAATAGAAGCAGGAATTATGCGGTAAACTATTGCAAAGAAGCTTAATTTTAGGAAAAATGGCGTAATGTTACAAACCATGTAAACAGTAACGTATTTACGTCCAGATACAATCTAATTGTGTTTTTGTTTCTTTTTCAAATATTTTTTTTTAATATGTATATTGTACTCACTGCCACAAATATTCTTGAACGAAGCTTCGTAGCTTAGTGGGGGAAGCCCTTTTCCCTTCCCTGAAACCTCTCTCCGCAGAAGAGACGTTGCGAGTCTGTCTTTGTTTTATTATTATTCCCATGGCAAATGCTCGCCTGAGCTCCAATCTATGGTCCTCCTCGCCAATCTTTCACAAAAACACCCGTCTAGCTGAAACCACTGTCAATAATTTTCCTCAATCTTTATCTGTCCCTAAATACAAAACGTAGATTTCATAAACAAAGCTTCTTGCTTAGAAGTGCACGCCTGTGGAACTCTCTTCCGTTTGCTTGTTTTCCATCTGGCTTCAACTTGGATGTCTTAAAGTCCAACATAAACAAATTCCGGATAAATCACCCCCTTACGTAAGTCACTTTATCAATCTCCATTACTAAGGATTACTACGATATTATCCCATTGATTACTGCACATGCAATAACCCTTATCCCTGAGTGGCTTCCGGGTCTTGATAAATGGTAAGTACCATGTAAAAAAAAGGCCCCAATGCAACAACCGACGGGGTTTGATGTAGTTAAGGTGTCATTACGATTCGAAAATAGTTAAACTATAGATTTACACATTTGTGTCTATTATAGTGTACGGTAGAATCAAGTCTCCTCGAATTATTTTCTGCCCAACTTTAAACTGATGTAGTAATTGAGGCTGATCTTTGTAGCTATGCTTATCAAGTATCTATAATACAACTCAAATTGAATTCCATACATTAATATAAAATTCAAAAATAAAGTAAAACTAATGTATATAATAATAACTAAAAACAAATACGTTTAATGAAATGAAATTATCCAGTCCTCGTATTATTAAAGTTCTTCGGATAACTCATTTTTTTATTGAGTGTCATTTTCACAACGTTTCAGTCGACGTTAACTCCGACCTTCTTTAGAGGTACTTTGTCTAACTCTGGAATATTTCTGTCGAACTCTAGAATTAGGACAGAAATTCTAACGGAACACTTTATCTACTTCACGGGGTAGCATGCTCTCGTTCCGCCAGCCATAACTGGATAAATATCCTAAGTAATTCTCAATTTTATTTTAGACTTAACCTACTGAGTATTGAACCGTCAACGTTCAGCAGAATTATTTTTTCCAAATATTTTTTCAATGATTTACCGACGGCGCAACGTGAGGGCAAGGTACAAGACACACCTAGAAGAAGATCGGATGTTGCATCGACGATACGTTGAAAAATGGCACTCAAGATGAGAAGAGTGGTGTAAAGAATCCAAATCTTGATTTCTCAAAAATCCAGAAACTTATTATCCAATAATATTATCATTTCACAAAATATAATCTATTTATATATCTATAAAAGTGAACGTGTCTCTGTGTCTCTGTGTGTCTGTCTATCTGTGTACATTTCCCTACGCAATAACTCTGTCAATATTTAGTCTACAGACTCCTCCGACAATGTGGGGTCTAAACACTTGAAATATTATATAAATGTTCCTTGGACATGGATCTAACTTTATAACTTAATTTTAACCCCAAAGAGTAAATGTTAAGGGTTCATAATAGGGGTCAAATTTAAAAAAAGAAGTGCCCGTTTTTTGATGTTTTTTTTTTTTGGCTTAGTATACACCTCCAAACACCCGGGAAACGCCGGGCTGAACTGTTAGTCTATATATCTATAAAAGTGAACGTGTGTGTGTGTGTCTGTGTGTGTGTGTATGTACATTTCCCTTCTGTCAATTTTTAGTCTAACCACTCGAAATTTAATGTACAGGGCACTTTTTCGGCAAGAAATTTGGCAGTTAAGGGGCCAATGTTTAACGATATGACCTTTGAGAACTCTACCAACTCCTCCGATAATTTTGGGTATAAACACTGTACATTTTAGATATAGGTTCATTAGACATTGATCTAACTACATAACTTGATTTGAGCTCAAAACAATAAATGTTAAGGGGTCATAATAGGGGTCAAAGTTTAAAAAGTTGACCGTTTTTATTTAATTTCTTTGCTCAGCATACACCTCCACACACCCGAGGAACGCCGGGAACCCATGCTAGTATATTTATAAAAGTGAACGTCTCTGTGTGTGTCTGTGTGTGAATGTGTACATTTCCCTACGCAATAACTCTGTCAATTTAAAGTATACAGTCTCGAAATTGGAGATACATTGTACTGAGGTTTGGAAATATCTACGTAATCGGTTTTCGGTCAGAAACTTGTCTGTTAAGGGGTCAAATTAAAACGGTTTGCCCTTTGAGAACCCTACCAAACTCCTCCGACAATTTCGTGGTCTAAAGACTTGAGATTTTGGATATAGGTTCCTTGGGCATGGATCTAACTTAATTTGAGCCTAAAACAATAAATGTTAAGTGGTCATAATAGGGGTCTAATTAAAAAAAAATGACAGTTTTTCATTTTTTTTTGGCTCAACATACACCTCCAAACAGCCGGGTAACTCCTGACACCCATGCTAGTATATCTATAAAAGTGATTGTGTATGTGTGTCTGTGTGTGAGTGTGTACGTTTCCCTACGCAATAACTCTGTCAATTTAAAGTTTAAAGACCCGAAATCTGAGATACATGGTACTACAATTTGGGAAAATGTTTGTGATTGGTTTTCGGGCAGAAATATGGCTGTTAAGAGGTCAAAGTAAAACGATTTGACCGTTGAGAACTCTATCAAACTCCTACGCCAATTTTGGGTATAAACGATTTAAATTTTAGATATAAGGTTCTTGGATATGGATCTAACATAATAACTTGATTTGAGGTCAAAACAATAAATGTTAAGGGATCATAATATGGGTCCAAGTTGAAAAAAAAGTCATTTTTTTGCTCAATATACACCTCCAAACACCTGGGAAACGGCGGGCTGAAATGCTAGTATATATACCATACTAGCATGGGTGTCCGGCGTTGCCTGAATTGATATGGAATTCCGTTTGGAATACACCTGCCATACTAATCATTTTCATCATGGGAAACAAGGATACCCCTAAAGCAATTCAAAAAATAAAAGAACGGATAAAAACAAGAAAATGTAATCGCCCCAAAAAAGAAGTATGTGATACCCTCTCCACCAGATATTTCGGCAGAAAGAGATACAAAGGGAAGAAACTATTCTCCGGATATTGAGCAGTAGAACCCCCTCCAATAAATAATTAAAAATAAATCATTACAACTTTTATTTCAATAAAAATAGCAGCGAATACCTGTGCGATCGCAAAAAAAAAAAAATAGCCAAGTAGGTAGAACCCCTAAAAAAATGAGATCTAGCAAAATTTAATTCAAGAAACAATTAAATGAATTTTTCGTTAGTGTAATTCCCCCCCCCACAATATAATTTGTCAGATTTTGTGGTTCGTTTTATTTATGAAATTGTTAGGTGAAAGTACAGAGTGGTATCATAAGATTAATTAAAGTTATCGTTATTTCATGTTTTAAATGTAATTTTGCCTCCTCACAAAAATAAACAATTAAACAAATTGTATTTGTTATGTTTTGTCCCCCCCCCCGTCGATCGCAAAACTTGAAAAAATGCAAAAAGGGGCATGTCTCGTTGAACGCTTGGTGGTCAAAAGGTGGGTGCTCATGTTACCTTAAATTTATAGGGAAACATTTCTTTCATATAATTTATACCGGCTATTTAAACGTATTAGGCCCAAAAAGTAGATATTTATTTTTTTCGCTGGGTCACATCGTAAAAAATTGACCGATTTATGTGTAGCCGTATATAGAATAATAAAAGCAACCACATGACCTGTTTTCTTCGATTTTTTCCTAAGTGATTATTTTTAATATAAATAAACAATAAAAGCCAAACATTTTTTCTATCTACGCGGAATTATTTTTCAAGCTAAATCACGAAATTGTTATTTGGTGACAGTTTATATTTGTTCTGAAGGGCCAAATAACTCTAAAACAAAGATTAAAAAATCGATGTTGGAATAATAATTTCAAATAAATTTAATTAAATATATTATCAATATAAGTATTGCTTAAAAGTTATTAAATGACGATTTTAAATAAAACACTTATAAAAATTCTCTCGCTAGAAACATTAACAAAGATACCGCTATTTAATAAAATCGATTTTTCACAATGTAATATGCAAATGAGATGATATATTTATTATATCTAGTTTGCAGAATCATAATATATAGAAAGAAATGAGAGAGTAAAGTAGGGGCCCTGTTGTATATAATAATCAAATTCTTAAAAAAACTAACAAATAACCAAACAGACAGGAATACGAACGTATATATTATAGATTACACAAATTTAATTTCTTTTAACTTAAAAAGAATAGCGATTAAAAGGTATGAGTCCCGAAGTGTTTTAGAAACATATATTAAAAGAAATCAAATTACCTCGATAATTATTCCGTATTATTATCCCATTGTGTCAATAATTCAGCCTAAATAAGCTTTCCAATGTGATTTAACAACCTTCCTTCACTTTAATCTCATTAATGTAAATGCCTCCAACAATTTATTTTTTTTACATGGGGGTCACTACTTATCAAGGCCCGGAGGCTACTCAGGATAAGGGTTATTGCGTGTATAGTAATCAATGAGATAGTATTGTAGTAATCATTAGTATTGGAGATTTGATAGAATGTCTTAATTAAGGAGGCGTTTTGTTAGGAATTTGTTAATGTTGGATTTGAAGACATCAGATTTGTAGCCAGGTGGGAATCAGGCGAACAGAAGAGAGTTCCACAATCGTGCACTTCTGAGAAGGAAGATCTGCTCATTGAATCTACGTTTGATTTTAAACACAGATAAATAGTGGGGAAAATTATTGACAGTAGTTTCAGCCAGACAGTGTTTCTCGGAAAGATTGGCTAGAGAGGGACGAGAGATTGGGCTCAGACGAACACTGACCATGGAAATACCGATAAACCAAATACAGGCTCGCAACGTCTCTTCTGTGCGAGAGAGGCTGAAGGGAAGAGAAAAGGACATCCCCACCAAACCACGAATTCTATTTTGTACTCTGTCAAGGCAGAATAGTCTGTTTATAGCGGCTCCTGCCCAGATGTGGCTGCAGTATTCCATCATAGGACTTACTTGGCTTTTATACAGATAGAGAAGTGCAGCAGTAGTGAGATATCTTCTAGAGCGGTAGAAGGATCCCACCATTTTCCCAGCGTTCCTGGCAACAGATTTGATGTACGTGTTCCATTTAAGATCAGGAGTAAAGGTCAATCCCAAAAGCTTGTCAAAACATTCAGCCTACCCAAGAGGAGAGCCATCCATTTCAATTGATGCCAGATGGGGATCAGAGCGTTGATGATGTAAGGATAGAAGCTTGGTTTTGGATGCATTGAAAGTGACTAGCCACCTCTTCCCCCATTGAACAACGCGCTCAAGATCAGATGAGAGAGAATCAGAGATAACTTTGTCATTTACAGCCTTTAATGTGTTGCCATAGATGGTCGGGTCATCAGTATAGATGTCAACGAATGATTTAAGTATGTGTTTAGGGAGATCATTGATGTAGATCAGGAAGAGAGTTGGACCCAGGATTGACCTCTGGGGGACTCCAGCATTAATACTGTGGGCCTCTGAGTTCTGCCCATCAACCATTACTCTTATGAACCTATCAGAGTCAAATTATTTAATGATTGAGAAAACATTTCCAGTAATACCGAAATACGGAAATCTTGTGAAATAGGGCCTTATGTCATACCTTATCGAAGGCCTACGATATGTCAAGAGCAATTGCCCTAGAAAGGAAACCTTTGTCAAGAGATTCAGTAATCCTATGTGATATAACACTTAGCCTATCTGTTGTAGATCTCGCAGAGCGGAAACTGTATTGTGTGTCACTAAGAAGGTTGCTTCTGTTGAGGTGGTTGACTACTTCTTTATTTAATATGGATTCAAACAACTTACTCATGACACACAGGAGACTTATTGGTCTGTACGTAGAGGGAGATGACTTATCAGCTGAATTCTTAAATACATGGCAAACTGATGAGGTTTTCCAGGGTATGGGAAAGCACTTCTTAAGGCAACGCTTAAACAGTTTTTGAGCATGGGGGCGAGTTCTGGTTGGAGCTATTTCAGCACTATAACTGGAATGTCGTCATAGCCAGTTGCTTTACTGGAATCAAGGTTCTTGATTAGCTTGATGACCTCACGCACAGATATTTCTTTGTTGCATAGCGAGTTGTCTGTTATAGGAGGAAATACAGGGAGTTGATGGCCATTTTCGCATAGGGTACAATTAGCTGCAAAGTCCTTGGCAAATAGTCTGACCTTGTCTGATGCTGACGAGATGACCTCAGGTCCATTGATGAACGTTGGGATAGAACGCAGGCTTCTGTTCAAGATCTATTTTCCAGAACTGGTGGGAACCAAGCCGTTGCTCAGCTACTTTGGATTAAACAGACTGAGCAGATAGCTCTCTTGCATTTGTTATTACTTTTTAGAGTGGTTGCTGGCAGTCCTGAAAGCAGCTTTAGTTTCAGTACATCTATTCCGTTTGTAGCTATGGAAAAAGTGATTTCTGTGCGCGATGGCAGCAGCACATTCATGGGAGAACCATGGCTGTTTTTTTAGGTTTTTGTTGAGATTTTTTGGGTGGTATGAATCGGTCTATGCCTACAATTAACCATTCGGTGAGGTCTGATACTATAGAGGGCACATCGTTTTTAAACAGGAATGCATATGTAGGTCATATATGAATGCACGGAAGCTATGCCAGTGAGCCATAGAGTATCGATATACAGTACGGTGGAAGAAAAAATAACACTACTTTATTGTACAGATCATTAGAAAGTGAATGGGATGCTATTTAATAGCTTCTTTTCTCAGAATCTTTTCATTTGTAATTGTGTTATGCCACGCCAATTCAGCACAGCACTTATACGAATACATTGAATTGTAATATAAACACGAATCTGGTTTTACAATTACGTATTTACTCTGATCCTGTACGTCTTGGCAATGTTCGACCTGATATCGCTATCTGGACCGTAGTGTTTCTTGTTTCTGAACAATTCTTAAAATAATAATTGATTCATAAGTAAGAACATATGGACTAACTTGTCGAATAAGGATTACGTCAACCCAACCAAATAAGGCAAATTGCCAATCCTATCTAATAAATATTGCAGAATAATTGTTGAACTATTGTATTATGACTAAAGGGAAATGGTAATAAGAGTATCCCGTTATATATATATATATATATATATATATATATATATATATATATATATATATGTAAATATATATAAATATATATATACAAATTATATATATATATATATTTATTTATTTTTCTCTCGTTGGAACTACACAACCATCACTTTAAATATATATATTTATATATACATATATCTATATCTATATATTTACATATATAGATACACACACACACACATATATATATATATATATATATATACATATGCAAGTGTTTGTATTTATGTGTGTGTGTGTGTGTGTGTTTACAAATAAGTCACGAATTATCAAGAGGTCACACGAGAATAAGGTTAACGAGTGTACACACGCTTGTGGGAAAATGCTGTAGTGGGCCTTAATAGTGAAAATTGGAGAAATTAGATAACTTAAAGATAGCTTATAAGGAACTTGTTCGCGTTGAACCTGCGGACCATCAAATGGTAGACAATGTGAAAACAGGAAAACGGAACAGATTTCCACAGGCGTGCAGTTCTACGAAATAAGCTTTGTTCATGGTATCTACATTTAGGTTCACGCACACATAATGAATGGGGAAAATTATGCATAGTGGTTTCTGCTACACGAGTGTTTTTTTGTGAAAGTCAAGTCAGGGTAGCAATGTATTAGAACTCGGACGAGCACTTACTATGGAAACATTGATAAAATAGTAATAAGCTCACACTTTCTTTTCTGTGGTAAAGAGGCTGCAGAGAAGAAAACACGCCAAAATCTACTAGGATACGAAGTCTACTGTGAACACTGTCATAGCTAGATAAGCTGTTTCTAGCAGCTCCTGCCAAAATGTAGCAAGACTTGGGCGTAATCAGCTTTAATACAGGTATAGAATTTCATCAACACTGAAATATCTTCTTGAGCCATGGAACGATTCCGCTATTGCTTCTGGTCAACGGATTTGATGTATGTGTTTCATCTCAAATCAGGAGTAAAAGTCAGACGCAAAAGCTTGTAAAAAAAGTGGGCCTCCACAAGACGAGTGCCATTCATCTAAATTAGTCCCAGACGGAGAACAGTGCGTTGATGATCGAAATGATAAAAACTTTGTTTGTGATGCATAAAAAGTAACACGTCACCTCTTTCCCGATATCACCACGTGGTCAAGATCAAACGAGATAGAATCAAAAAGAACTTGGCCGTTTACGAGCCCTGGAGTGTTCACATATGTTGCAGTGCCCTCACTATAAATGTCTCCAAATGATCTTAGGATGTTATTCGGGAGATCATTTACGTAGATCAGGAAGAGATTTTGGTCCAGAATTAACTCCCGAGGGACTCCAGCATTAATACTATAAGTTTCTGATTTCTGCCCATCAACCATATAAACCTATCAGAGGGAAATGATTTAATGATTAAAAATACATGTTCAGCTATACTGTAGCTGGATATTTTTTATGAGTAGATATTCATGCCATAACCTTCTAAAGGTCTTCGACATTTCAAGCGCAATCGCACTAAAAAGAAACCTCCGTCGAGAATTCGCTAACTCTAGGAGGAAAAATTGTTAGCAAATCTGCTGTAGATAAAGCAGAAGTGAACGCATATTAAATATCACTTTTGACGTGATGGTTTACTACTCCTCTAGTTACGACAGATTCTAGCTACTTACTCATGAAACACAAGAGACTGACTATTATGTATTAAGAGGGAGATGATCGATTACCTAAATTTTTAAATGCATCCAATACTGATGAGGTTTTACAGCGTGTTGAGGAGCAATTGCCATGTAGAGAACAACAATAATTGGCTATATATATCTATATATATATATATATATATATATATATATATATATATATATGTATATATATATATATATATATAGGGTGACCTCACCCCCCCAAAAAAAACAAAAAACAAAAGCTAAATGGAGGCCATCAAGAACACATGTTGTAGAATGGAAATAAGGACCTAGTGTTTTTATGTGATGCTTTGAATATGATAAACAAGTTATGACCAAAGTTTCATTTCATTCGGACAAAACACTAAGAATCGGGTCCTAATTAGAGTTGGGGCCCATTTTATTGCGGTCACTCTGTATATATATATATATATATATATATATATATATATATATATATATATATATATGGGTATGTGTGGGTGTGTTTGTGTGTGTGTATGTGCGTGTTGAATTATTTAAGAAGGGTATAGTTGTGTTGGGAATTCATTAGATTATCAAGCAAATAAGGATCAGAGAAACAGAAAAAAGAGAGAACCGTCCTCCAGTCATGGTCTTTCGAAGCTGAAAACTTCTCGTCAGAATAAGAGTATACTCATGCATTATATAGTATTAAAAGTAAAAAGACAACACTGGTATTTAAAAACAAACAGATCAAAATAGATGTTTTTGTTAACAGAATTTGAAAATCATTATAAGGCGTAATATAATAGGGCACAAGAGAATATAGGCACAAACAGCAAATGCACGCTAAACAAATATACAAAAATATATAAATATTAGAAATACAAAAAGAATTTAATTTATAAAAACATTAAACTAAAAGTTAAACAATCAAAAATGTTATATACTTCAAAACAAATTTATAAGAATAAAAAATCAAAAAGGTTATATTTTATATATGTATATACATACACACGCACACACACACATATATATATATATACATATATATATATATATATATATATAAAGTTAACAAGTAAGTCTGTGTGTCTGTGTGCATTTTCCTACACAATAACTCTGTCAATTCTCAGTCTACAGACTTGAAATTTGATATACAGGATACCGAGATTTCGGAACGTCTTGTAATCGGTTTTGGGCCAGACATTTGGCTGTTAAGGAGTAAAAGTTCACCCATTTGACATTTTAGAACTCTACTAAACTCCTCCGCGAATTTTGTGCCTTAACATTTGAAATTTGGATATAGGTTATTTGGACTAGGATCTAGCATAATTGCTTAATTTGAGTCCAAAACAGTAAATGTTAAGGGGGTATAGAGGTGGTCAAATTTTAAAAAAAATGACCTCTGCGGTGTCTACCTAATAACTCAGACAATGCCCGGTCTTAACATTTGAAGTTCGTCAGAAAGTGTATTCAGAGATAGAGCAAGCTTTTTAATCTGTTTGGGTTGAAAATTAGAGCTACCAATATCTAAATGTACGTATGTATGCTTGCATGTATGCCTAAAACTTTGAACAGAGGCGACTGATTTTCGCAAGATCAGTTTCGTTTTTAAGCTCGACCCTTCAGATGACAATTACCGAAAATTGGCTAACAACATTAATTTCTTCACCCGCAAATGGGCACATTTCTACAGGGAGCTGTCGCTGTTTTCACGGATATTCTCGAAAGTCCTCCCTTCTTTCTGATTGTCTTCCGGTGTGGCTGTGATCGAAGCATAAAAGACGTCACGTTTTTCCTCCGTTCTTTTCTTCTCCGCGGTACGGGTTCGAGCCTACCTTCCTACTACTGCTTTTTTTTTCTTTTACTCAACACACACCTCCTCACACCCGGGCAACCCCGGGCACCTCTGCTAGTATATGTATATAAACTTTAAGAATAACTGCATTTTTTAATCATCATTCAATAAGGTTTTTCCTTTTTCATTCGTACTCTTTGTCGAATAATTAGGATTTGTCATACTTTTTTTTATTTGAATAAAATTTCAATATCATGATTTACACACACACAAAAACAGACACACACACACACACACACATATATATATATAGTGAGATAGATACATTGGTAGATAGATGTAAACAGAGAGATTGAGAAAGAAAGCAATAGACACAAATACACAGGGATAAGATATCTTTAAGTAGAACCCTATAACTGTACAGTCAAAAATGAGGAAAACACTCTATTATCAATAGGTTGTATTTTGGGACATTGTTGATGTTTTGAAACTAATCATTAATCCTATTTTATATCACAACCTTACAATCTTTACAATCTTAGACAGATTGTTTTTTTTTTCAATTTCTAAAATCATCTTAATGGTAGTGTGTGTTTTTTTACATTTATAGTGTCCTTTGTCAGTGGGTTTTCGATTTTGACATTGATTATATATGCTTTTACCGGTTATTTAAAGAAGCATGCCAATATGTATGTATATATATATATATATATATATATATATATATATATATATATATATATATATATATATAAAGTAAAGTGATTGATAATTTAACATTTAGAAATCAAATTATAATTAAATAAAAATTAGTTTCGAGGGGACCTTGTTTATTAAAAAACTATATGTAATAATTTTTGTCCGTAACTTGATGCCTGCAACAATAAAAACACGGTTTTCCGAAACGATCGTACAGATAATTGATTTTGTTGTCGTTCCTTCTTGTGAAACTGATTTTTAATTTAATTATAATTTGTTTTCTAAATTTTAAATTATCAATCACATTACTTAATATTGAATTAGCTCTAGGATATTTACCTATGGAGCTTATTATATATCTTAATTACAATGAGTACTTTTTCTTTCCTGTATTTTAATGAAACTAGTAATTTCACTGTTACATTAAAATACACTCAGCTCTTTAGACTATTGTCCTAATCCCCTTTAAATTATATATGTATATATATATATATATATATATATATATATATATATATATATGCGTCCACAAAGTCCGTGTTCGCCTTAAAATATGTATAATTTTATTTGTGATTGCATTAGAAATAACATGTAAAAAGGATTTGATTTTGGAACAATTCATTTTTAAATTGAACACGGACTTAATGGACACCCTGTATATATATATATATGTGTGTGTGTGTGTGTGTGTGTGTGTGTGTGTGTGTGTGTGTGTGTGTGGGTGTGTGTGTATGTATATACGTGCATGTGTATACATGCATATATATAGTTGTTTTTCTCTCTCTCTCTCTCTATATATATATATACTTTCATAATCAGTAACATACATAAGATTATATTTAGTATATGTATCGATATAATTATATATATGTGTATATATATGTATATATGCATATATATGTGCATATATATATACATATATATGTGCCCCCACGACGTGAACACCCTCGACAGACCCGACAAGCTGCAAAATCCCACCCCCACACTGTAGAGATCTCTAGATGTAAAAGATCTTTCTACTCTAGTAGTTTCTTCCCCAGAACTGCTAGACTTTGGAATTCCATTCCAGGTCACTGCTTCCCCAACTGTACTGACATGCATAAGTTCAAGTGCAACGTGAACCAACATCTCGCTGCCCTAATCCCTACATAGTACCCCAGTAGATGTTTTCCCTGATAGTAGACCCCTACACCAAAGTGGCAATGTGCCTTGTTTGGGGTGAAAATGTATAATTTTTTTTTTTAAATAATAAAAAAACATATATATATATATATATATATATATATATATATATATATATATATATATATGTGTGTGTGTAACATGTATATAATCTGTGAAGCAAAACTCGAAGGAGTAAGCTTGGTCAATTTTCCATCTCTCCAACTCTTTCTTTGATTCATTCTTATCTATATAATAAGCTGTTAGTGTGTACGCTTACTGTTGAGGTAGAAATGCGACCAAGGTTTTTTTTTATTGTGATTGAGTTAAATATTTAAATTTAATTTGTATATATTTGTTCCAAAATGTTTATTTTTAAGGAAATAAGCTTCATCCGTAGCTGTATAAATTGCATATTTACTCGTTAAACTTACTTGTACGCTACCATAAGGCCCTGATTTTTATCAATTATTATTGAGGTAAAAATGATACCTAATGTTAATTTTTTTTATTGTGATTGGGGTTTATTGTTTTTATATTTCCAACATATACTTAGTGTTAATATGTTTTGAAATGATCATTATTTCGCAAATAAGTTGCATTTGTAACTAGCTGAATAAATGATATATTTACCCGTTTAACTTTCTTTTTCCCCACCCTACGGCCCCGATTATTTCCAAAGTTAGGCTGATATAAATTTCATATATCCGGGAATGAATCCAGTCGATTCTGAGTATCTTTCTGACGAGGTAGGAGTCTCACTAATGATGAAATTCTCTATCTATATAAGAGCCAAGTACGTCCAAAGATGGAGTACTGCTGCCACATCTGTGCGGGTGCTGCTAAAAACTGCCTATCCTGCCTTGACAGAGTACAAAATAGACTTCGTGGCTTGGTGGGGGATGCCTTTTTCTCTATACTGCAACCTCTTTCCCACAGAAGAGACATAGCGAGCCTGTCGTTGTTCTATCGCAGTTTCCATGACAAGTGCTCGTCTGAGCTCCCTTCTCTGGTTCCCCCCTCGCCAATCTTTAAAAAAAAAACATCCGACTAGCTGAAACCACCGTCAATAATTTTCACCACTCCCTATCTGTGCCTAAATCAAAACGTAGATTCCATGAAAAAGCTTCTTTCTTAGAACTGCACGCATGTGGAACTCTGTTCCGCTTACCTATTTCGCTCCCGACTTCAACCTGGATGTCCTCAAGTCCAACACAAAGAAATTCCTAATGAACCGCCCCCTAAGTAATGACACCTTACCAGTTCTCCAATACTATTGCTACACTATCCCTTTGATTATTGTACACACAATAACCATTATCCGCGAGTGGCCATTGGGCCTTGATAAGTTGTGAACTCCATGTAAAAAAGGAACCCTTTATTATATCTACCCAATTTTTATTCTTTTGTTATGTCAACAATAACTGCAGAAGAAAGCTATATCTACAATTTCGCAGGATCAGACAATTGACACCTGCATTTCTATAAGACTGTTGTGTAAGAGTAAATTGCTTATTAACTTATTATTTACGCTAGAGTTCATGCGGAAATTATAATTATTTGTTTTTTATCATTTAGAGAACTAATACACCACTTATATGTAAGAATATCAGAAGGCTAAAAAATACAGTAAATACATATTGAAGAGATTTTATTAAGTTAGAGTAAAAACTTTCGCTAATTTGCTAAAAAAGACCTCATTATAAATTAATTAATAAAAAAGAGTATAAAAGACAATAATAATATGTTAATAATTCAGAAAAAAATATGAACCGATATATACACGTATCACATTCTTATACTATAATGAGAAAATCGAACTAATTAGGCTAAAATAAGTCATATTCCCTGCTTCGCAGCTTGAGTAATCCTACTTTCAGTTCCGTTTTAATATGTCTCATTTATTTTAAAGCATCCATTTTTTTCTTATTTTATTTTATCATAGTATATTCGCGAAACATAGAAGACTTTCTACATCGCGGTTATTGCAAACAGTAAGTCCATATTTACTGCTGGGTAATTGTGATTGTTTTTTTAAAAATAAAGTACAAACACACTCCTTCATTTATTTGTCCATTGTTGTCCATTCGTCACATTATTAAACTGTCATGTTCTGTCATGGCTATAGATATTGTAAATTTATTTACTCGCAATGTTTCGAGCAACTTAGTTTTCACTTTTCTGCCAATATATATATATATATATATATATATATATATATATATACATACATACATATATATATATCCATATATGTGTGTATAAATATGTATATATACACATATTCTATATATTTATTTATTAAAATATAGTTGTATTACTTTAAAACTATTTTAAATCAAAAACATTCTCATATTATATATACGTAATTTGTAGAGAAATGTCAATCTATTGTTTTAATGCTAATATTACTATTCCCCTTCCATCAATTCTGCCACGTATTCCAGATATTATACTTGCATTTACTAGCCCCTCTACACATTTATTCGATTTCGTTTGTTAACCTGAATACATGGTTATTAGCATTCTATAATGCAGATAAAATTTATTTATATCTCCTTGTAGCCACATTGAACAAAAGATAATATAAAAAGTAGAATGAACGAATGAAACGGAATTGCTTACCTAAATATTCTGAACTGAAGTTCAAATAAACTGATCTGAAATATTTGGAACTGAAGTCAAGTCTAAAAGCGCGAGCATGCTCAGCCAGTTAATTCTAGACTATCTATTACGTGTTCTATATGGAATGTATCAGCTTTGATTTGTGAACATATTGAGATATCTTAGCAGGCGATTCTGTTTCTGTTTAAATTTGTTGTATGGCACTGCTCCAGTGCGAAGTGAAGGAAAAGATAACCAATTTACGACCAACCATTTCGGCCTTATCAGAAACTAGCGGGGGTACCCGGCGTTGCCCGAGTGTTTGTTTCCGGGACGGGGGGGGGTTTAAAATGTTATGGTAGGTAAGTAGGAAGGATCAAACCCGGAGTCATGAGTAAAAGTAGTAAAATAAAGTGTGAAAAAAAAAACATCTGCAACGTTAACAGTTCGGCCACCAAGAAAAGTCCATTCCAGTTGTTTAGGAAAAAAAAACGACTACGGTAGGTCGGCGCGAACGTGAAAATATAATGTGAATTGTCCAGCACGCTAACCACTACGCCACAGAGCACTGCAGCCTAGTTTAGTGATTTTAAATAACTTCACATGAAAGAACTACGAAGCCAAACCGGTGTTCTCTTCTCAACTGTTCCTTGTGAACGATCCCCAAACGGTGTTAAGTGGTGGCAGGGGGAGGAGGAATTTATTAGAGAGAAAATATTTTACCACTCCCATTGATCTTAACCGATTTTGGCCGTGACTTCTCAGCATAAAAAGTATAGACATCTAAGATTATCGAGGATTTTGAGAAATAATAATCCTATAACACACCTCAGATATTGTTCTGCCGTTTGTGCATATTATATTTGCATGAAATACCTTGATTTTTAATCCTATTAATGTCAAAATCAGACGGGAAAAATTAGTTAATTTTATTTATATAGAGAAGAAGAGATATAGTGTTAAGACAATTCGACACTCAGCTTATCACCAAATTCAGTGGTGCTTCAACGGACAGTTTAATAATGGCATGTTTGATATATCTAGAGTTGACTTATGAGCGGTGCAAAATAACTAAGGTGGAGCAATTCATCCACTACAATTGAAAGGTGTGGCCCAGGAAACAAATCGGCAGCTTTCGAAAGAATAAAGGAATTGTATTGAGAAAATCAAAAGTGCCCTCGTTACATCCTACGGGAATACTCATTTGAAGACTTACAATGATTCACCACAAGCCGCCTCTGTCCATGAAAAACTGTGGACAGATTCTTGATGAAGTCGCAACTGCTAGCACGATTTGTAGCGGAAATATCTTGAGAATTCTTCACGAAGAGTTTACCAATTCGTGATCCCTACGTTTCCTTTATAATTATTTATTCGACTCGCACATTAAGCTTAAATCCTATTATCAGTTGCCATTATGTGCACCTATTTGCTTTTGTGATATCATCTATTGTATACGGAGTCCATTGTGATATGAACCACTGAGTAAACTTACAAGCAAATAACCACTCCAACACTGAGCTGCAGAATATTTAGAAATTAAATTTGTATATATAAATATAGGTTGGGAATTACACGAATTAAAGTTACTGTAACTAATGATGTGACAAGAATTAAATGCTAGTTTTTTTTATATAATAATAATAATCCTGATTTCGTTAATTTGCGTATCCGTGGAAAGGGATGAGATTCATTTCCAGTGGGTTTCCCTCAATCCCGGATCCAAACCAGGAGCTTAAAAGAGCAAGGATTTTCCTAATGACGTTGGCGATACCTACAATAGCAGAAGTTTGAAAGCCGCCTGAAACATCGATGATTTGTAATAACAATAATAATAATAATAATGATAATAATAATAATAATAATAATAATAACCAGCGTGACCTGTGAGAATTACACAGCAGCATTTTTCATATGTAATATATTGTTGCAAGGCATGCATGAAGGCACAATCATATTATTCTATTTTTTTTCTTATTAAAACTGCACTGGCCCCTTACTAAAATAATAACTTTGATATATTTATTGGGATGATTATTTCATTACAAACAAACCGGTCAATTAACAAAGATTTTATCATTTTTCATAATTACTGCATATGCTACTATGTTCGACAATAATTTTTCATAATTTCAACCCACATTATCGCCCCTCCCTTTGATAAAATATTAAATTTTATATATTGTCTCAACTGATTATTTTAAAAAACACGCACACACAACTATCAATTAACTCACATTTCATCATTTTTAATAATTCTTGGATATGGTACTAATGTTGACAATAATGTTTCATCATTTACACTCAGCATATCGCACACCTTACTAAAATAACACCTTTGATGTATTTTCTATGCTGATTATTTTATTACCAACATAAATAAACTCACATTCAATAATGTTCGTAATTCTTGGATATGTTACTAATTTCAATAAAAAAAATTCATAATTTAAGCCTCTCTTATCTCCTTCTCCTTTACTTATCTAATAATTTTGATATATTGTCTAGACTGATTATTTTATTATAAACACACCAGTCAATTAAACCACATTTCGTCATTTTTCGTAATTCTTGGATATGTTACTAATTTCGACAATTATTTTTATAATTTAAATCATAAAAATTACGTTGATATATTGTCTGTGATGGTTATTCTATAAAAATAGCACTATCAATTAACTCACCCTTCATCATTTTTCTTAATTCTTTGATATGTTACTCATTTCGACAATTGTTTTTAATATTTTTAACCCACATTATCAACCCCCCCACTACTAAAATAATAACTTTCATATATTATCTGGGATGATTAATTCATTTGAAACACACCAATCAATTAACTCACATTTCGTCTTGTTTCATAATTATTGGATATGTTACTGATATCGACAATCATTTTTCATCATTTTAACCCACTATATCGCCCCACTTACTAAAATAATAACTTTGATATATTGTCTGGTCTGATTATTTCATTTCAAACACACTAATGCATTAAATAACATATCATCATTTTTTATAATTCTTGGATATGTTATTAATTTCGACAATTATTTTTCATAATTTAAACAATCATTAGCGCCTCCACTTACTAACATATTTACTTTGATATATTTCCTGGACTCATTATTATATTATAAACACACAATCGATTAACTCACATGTAATATTTGTTCGTAATCCTGGATATGTTTCTAATTTCGACAATAATTTTTATAATTAAAAACCCACATTATGTGACTCGCTTATACCTATATAATATATTTCATATATTGTCTGGGCTTATTATATCATGACAAACACACCAATCAAGTAACTCACTTTTCATCATTTTTCATAATTCTTGGATATGTTACTAATTTTAACTATAATTTCCATAACATTAATCCACTATGTCGCTCCCCCTTACTTAAATAGTAACTTTGAAATATTGCTTGGGCTGATTATTTCATTACAAACAAATCAATCAATTCTGGGTATTGTCATATTATATATGTTTCACCTATCTTATCCAAACACACGTGACGCCGCATATTCTGCTAATATATATCGTTCACCTATCTCATTCGATCCCGGGCGACGCTGGGCATTTTGTCCACAACGCCACTGTTGAAAATGTACATTAAATAAAGTAATGTTTTAATCGTAAACTGTTTCAGCCATTTCCGGGACTGACTTTATATCCCCAATCCACTGCTAAAAATATACATGAAATAATGTAATGTCTAAATAGTAAACTGTATCAGCCATTTCCGGGACTGACGTTATATCCCACACCCACTGCTAAAAATATACATAAAATAATGTAATGTCTAAATAGTAAACTGTTTCAGTCATTTCTGGAACCGAACCCCACTGTTAAAAATATACATGAAATGAAGTAATGTATAAATCGTAAACTTTTTCAGCCATTTCCGGAAACGACATCTTATACACCATCCTACTGTTAAACATATACATTAAATAATGTAGTGTCCAAAACGTTAATGTTTGCAGCCATTTCCGGAACCGACTTCATATTTCCCACCCCAATGTTAAAAATATACATTAAATAAGTGTGAAATGCGTAAACGGTTTCACCCATTTTCGGGGCTGATTTAATACCCTCTACCCCACTGTTAAAAATATAAATGAAATAAAGTAATGTTTAACTCGTTAACGGTTTGAGTAATTTCTGGGACTGACTTCTTATCCTGTAACCCACTCCTTAAAATATACTTTAAATAAAGTAATGTTTAAATCATAAACGGTTTCAGCTGATTTTCGAAAGTAATACATAAAAACATTAACACGGTTAGGTATTAGGCAACCATTACTTCAACATGAATTTCTGAGTGTAGTATCAGTTTCAGTGTTCCAGTGACTTAAATCCCCTCTTTTTTTATATTGGTTAATGGAAGAGAAATCCTTCATTACTGATACAATTATTATTTTTGTTATTGACCAGAGTGCCCCTTTTGGGAAGCTAGTTTTCCCCTAAATTTTAAACCGACCTCATGTCCAATTCCCCCCTTGTGGGCGACAAGTAAACAAAAAATAAAATAATCAATCCGGACATTTTCCAGCGCATTTTATAATTAACCAGAAGTGACATTTCCAGGGTATTTTGTAATTAAATCAGAAATAAGTTTTTCCAGATACCTTTTTAATAGTAAACCCTTGTTACATTAAACACAGTACCTATTCATAATGCCTCCCAACGGGACAGATTTAGACATCAGGGTCGTTTTTTAACGTGGAGGATGGTCTTAGTCGTAAAGGATTTCTCTTCCTCTGAGAGATAAGAAATTGAAATGTAGCCCTTGAAGACAAGATACTACACTTTGATCTTAGTCAAAAGGCCAAGAAATACAAATTATTTTTATTAGCTTTGCCTCAACAGTGATACCAATTTCTTTTTCAAATTATTTTTTCAAGGATGACAGGTTTATTTGGAATATTCCACTTTCCCTTTTCAGGGATTCACAGCATGATAACAGACGGAGCGATAAGCATAATAAAATAATGATAATAATAATAGTAATAATATAATGATTATAACATAAATTATTTATGTTACTGGTATATGTATATATATATATATATATATATATATATATATATATATATATATATATATAGATATATATATATATATATATATATATATATATATTGATGATAGCGATTAATAATTGTAAAATATGAATCAGTTTCAAAAGGAAAAGCAAACAAAATAAAATTGAGTGTGCGATTCTTTCAGACACGATATTCATTTTATTAATATTCGCAATAATATTGACAATACATGTTTTTTTCGAATATATTCTCCTCAGAATAAATACACATTTTGAGCTCATTATGTATCTACACTATTCTGAGCACCGTGATTTTAAAGTATTAATGAATTAAAATAAACTTTGCTCTGTTAGATTCCAGGTCTAATCCCCCCTCTCTCTCTTTATATATATATATATATATATATATATATATATATATATATATATATGCATGTATATATATATATTTAATAGGAAACAGAAGTATGAAATGAAGTCAAAAAGCTATATATTCGTAGATATAGAATTCATCATTTATTGAATAATGGAAAACAAGCGAAGTTTGGATGATAGAAGGGGCTCTAAAATTAAAATAAATTACCACGCAGCAACAATATACCCTAAATGTATCCCTAAAACATATACCCCATAAACTCAATACTATGTTAAAGACCGTATACAATTTTATATATCATACTATATATAAAAATCTTCTTTATTTATTTAGAATTAAATAAAGCTTCCCCCAACCTTCTTACGCTTAATCTTTTTCTCCCCAAATGAACTCTACGCTAGACGCCGGTCTCCTCCATGCTACCTAGAACTTTCTCTTCCTTTGTGATGAGAAGCATTAGGTTTTGAAATCCCCTGGAATAAAGGGTCCCTTCTATCCCCCAAGGTTTGCTTGTATTCCGGTATTCAATAAATGATCCATTCTATATCTACTAATATATAGTTTTGTGATTTCATTTCATACTCTTGTTGTCCTCTTGTATTAGCTCCAATAATAATTGTTGAGCCTGCCATTATCCAGATAAGTCTCTTCTAATAGAATTGACCTCTCTCTTTTCCTCGTACGCATTGAGCTATATACATATATATATATATATATATATATATATATATATATATATGTGCATATATATATATATATATATGTATCTGATGCAGTTGTTAAGATTGCACAACAATCAGTAAAATGAATAGAAATTCATCCGACTAGATGACAAGAGAAGAAAGAGATGTGCTATTCCAACAAATAATCCTTTCTATAGATAACATATCTATGTTTAGCATTAATGAATACCTATTTTATTTTTCCATACAGTTTCTCTAATCCAATCAGTGGTTCAAAGTAAGATACAAAATAAAACTGAATACGCTATCTATTAAAATACGACTGAATATTTTATGTCAGCATCAACATCCTAATAACCATTACATACCAAGTAACAATATAACATTCACCTATATATATATATATATATATATATATATATATATATATATATATATATATATATATATATATATATACATATATAGATACACATGATACACCCGTGGATGAAATAGAGTTTTACGTTATAAATTTCTCACAGATTCCGAGTTCGAGAAAAAAATATGTGAGGGTTGGGGAGTGCACAGAAAAAAAATGCAGAAAACTGAATCCAATAAGAACAGGAGTCTGGACAATGGAAAAATAAATAAAGAAAAGGTTTTGAATAATCTCATATAAAAAATTCAGGAATGATAGACTTATTTCTTGTATTTTAGTAGCTATATTCTATGTTGTATTATTTCAAAATTATGAATATCTCTTCTCTGCTCTATATAAATAAAATGAAACTATTTCCCCTTCTGAGTTTGACCTTAATAGGATAAAAACTCGAGGTATTTCATGCAAATGTTATATGCACAAACTGCAGCATATTATCTGAGGTGTTCTATAAGCCTATTGCCTCTACACTGCTCGATAATCGTGCATTCCTATATTTTGTCTGGTGAGAGTTCACTGCCAAAACCTGTAAGAATCAATGGAAGTTTTAAAATCTTTCTTCTCCATTGAATTTCTCCTCTCTCTTCTCCCCATTTTCACCGCCCCTCCGTCGTGCTCGAGGAACTTATACAAACGCACACCGGTTAGGGGTTTTGTAGTAACATACAAAAACTGAAATGTTTCCTTCTACGGGAATAGCACGACACATAATTATACATTGCTTATTTACAATTTATTTCGAAACATTATTAAACTAAGATTTAAAAAAGTGTATTTTCTTTTCTTTTTCTTGCATTAACACATAAAATATCATTTCATTTACATCCCCTTTCGTTTCGTTCACTGCTTTCATTTTCTGTTTATTTTTTTCCGATTACTGCTTTCCATATTGTTTCCGGTTAACGCATTACAAAATGTAAGATGACACATTTTTCCTTACAGCGATTACGAACAAATCAATCTCGAGTAGTAACAAATCAATTTAGGTGTGCTTTAACATATTTGCCGACTCACATCGAGAATAACTGCATTTAACAAATGTAAACAATGCATTTCTATATGCATCTCTAAAAACCGACGTCCCGGTTTACTACGCTTCCTATGTTTTCGTGTCGTTTCTTTTCATGTTCCCATTTTTCAGATTGCATTGAGGTTGTAAACATCGTTACGATATAACTCATACCAAAATGAATTTAACTACTGGCGGTATTTTTAGAACAAACAAGGTGTTTTTTTTTTTTTTACAATTTATATCGAAATGGATGTGTACATTGAATTTACTTACCTTCAAAAAGTAACTGAATTGGTAACCTCGCACTGAAAAAAATTCTCATCACTTCCCTTCCCTCACGTGTACAACCACTTTCTTCCCTGGGGGAATTACGTTTGGTCCTTCATCCTCGAATTCCTAGTTCAGCCACCTAAATTAATTAGTGTGAAAGGAGCTTAGGAATTTCGGCATAGAATGATATGCCGGTACATTATTACATTACGGCAAAACGATCGTTCATATTCCACAAGTCAACTTCGATGGGTTTCCGGGTATGCTGACACCGTTACAGGTTGTCTATTCCGAAAGCCTTTCTTAAAAGGGGAAGATACGAGGTTATATTCCGAGGCCAGTTTAATTGGACATGTTTCGCTTTCATTACTGAGAACGGGAAAGTTTATATGGAACATTTTTGGTTATTAAAAACAGACAATCACATGACATATTCATCAGGATTTCATATGGGCGAGCACCATTTGATAACCAAAATAAACCCAAAACATTTAATGTATAAAAATTATCAAAATATAATTGGACAAACATTTAGTGAAAAGTTTGCGTAAAAAAATTAGACTTCTCATAAAACAATTTCGTAATGAAAGCAACATCGGATTTTTATAAAATAGTTTTCCATTTTTCTCGGACAAATAAATATTACGAAAAGTTTTTTTTTTATTAAAGCAACTATACAATTGGAAAAGAATCAATCAAAAGTTTGCGTAAAACATTTACAATTTTAATAAAACAATTCGGTAATGAAAGCAACATTGGATTTGTATAAAATAGTTTTTTTTAGTCCAACAAATAAATAATTGAGAACGTCATTTTGAATTAAAGCAACTTTGAAAGTTTAACAACTAATTATTTTAAATGATTGTGTTTCCCTTTTTTTGTTTTCTTATTTATCATTTTGGGTTAACAAAAAAAATTAAAACGGAGCGAAATTTAAGTTTCTCTTCAATTTTTGCGACAACAGAACAAATAAGGGAGATTGATTTACTAGGATTTTTATTAGAAGCTGAGCACTTATTACAATTACTGTACTGTTGAATTTTTCGCATTTTCGTTACATTTGCTACTTTGCACTCGCTGGTATCCCACTTCAAAAATTGAATACAAGACTGAATTAAAAAGAATAGTACACATGGAGAATTTGCCCCCCTCCCTGATTCCATTTCATTCCACCGGAATCAATCGAACGTTGTTTAATTGTGGAGACACTGAATCAACATTTAATTTTTTTCGCATAATTAATAAATTAATTAAGTAATTAAGTAATTAATGATGAGTGTATTTTTTCTGTGTATTTTCTTGACATCTGTTGACAAAAAATTAATTTGTATAGTCCCTTGAAATAAAACGTTTCTCTACTTTCACCTTACTATTCACAGTGTTCATATAAAGCATTCATCTTTTCTTTGCATCCTAAAAATTCCGTTTGCAAAAAGATACGTTTACTGCCAATTTACTTTCAAAAATGCATGTTTTTCTGCAAAAAACAATTTATGGTAAAAAAGGAATCTTCTTTGGAGGAAAAATTGCAGAAACTATTAAAAGTAAATAGACAATACAACATGCAATTTTTCTTGAAGAATCTGTTCCATTTTTACAAACAGAGCCACAAGAATGGAAAAATCGTAGCAGATGAAGGGGAGTTTGATAAGAAGGGAGAGTGGAAGGGAGAGGACGTTGGAATTTAAAGTAGTAAGAGTGTATATAATGAGAGGGGTGTTATTAAATAGTAATTATGTTAATGTTTATAGACAATCTTCTAGTTTATAACGGTTTAAAATTTATAGACGCTATTCTTAGTTAATAACGGCATAAGTTTAAGCAGCAGTTAGTAGTTAATTTAATGGGTAACCATGGCAACAGGTTGGTCAGCGTGGCGTGGTGGGAGGAGGAGGAAAGAACAGGTTGCATATGGGGTTTAAAATTATAGTGAGAGTTGTAGCCGGGCGAGGAGAGATTTAAAAAGTATTTTTGTTTTTTATTTATTATTTATTAATTTTTGAATTGTCGGACGTTTTAGTTGAAGGAAAGAAAAAGAGAAGGAAAATAGGAGGATAAATTAATGAATTATACGTTACAGGTTTTTTTTGATAATATAAAAATAGGCAAGCATATCAGTAAATTAATCAAATAATAAATTAATAAAATTATTAAGGAAACGTTTATGATAAGTAAATAACACACACAAATACAAACACACGCATACACATGTACAACATACGCACACACATCAATGGTGGAAGAGCACAGCTTGAGTATATACACGTACACAACTACGTATATATATGTATATATAAGTATATATATATACATATAAGTATATATATATATATATATATATATATTAGCTTCGGGTTAAAAAGACAATAACTATAGAGAGAATTAGTGAGAGGTAAATATAAAAGAAAAATATACAATATGTAGATGGTAAGTTAAATAATTAATTAAATAATGTAGATGGTAAATAGATGATTAGTTGTTAACAAGTAAATAATAAACAGAGGAGCAAGTCAGAGGATACCAATTGTGATAAAGACGTAACTAAACATTATAAATCAAGACCTAACAATCGGAATAGCTAATAAGAAACTATGAGGAGAGACCTCTGAGTAATTGGCAGATTATAGACATATTACTGAAAGGTATGGGTTGTAAGTGTGTGGTAGATAGGACTGCGGCGACATATATGAGTGTGTAGTATTCATTTTAAGGGACTGATACTTTAGGGGCTTAAGGGTAAATTTAGGAGGGGTTTGGAAGTTACTGTGATAAGATGTGATAAGGGTCGAGATAGTGGTGTTGTATATAAGGCATCGCGGTTTATTGCATCTATAATTGCCATTTTGTTGTGTGTCCTGAGAGATTGGGTGGTTTTTTGATCGCAATTATTGGTGGAAGGTGAAATATAGGCTTAATAGTAGAGTTATTTTTTAGGTTGTTGTAAGTTTATTTCAGGTGCGCTGTAATTTTATGCGTGTGTTGGCCGTGGTTGAAAACCACTGGGATGCGTGTGTTAATGGTTTTTTTTTGTACTGGAGAAGACGGAATCTGTAAATTTTATTAGATTTTTTATGGCTTGTTTATTATACCTATTGGGATATTGATTATTGATGATTCTTTGGGTAAGCTGTGTGATATGGTGTATGTAGTCAGGGGGTCGGAGCAGATGCGTTTTAATCGTATGAATGAACTGTAAATGATAGATTTTGTTTATGTTTAATGGATGGTTGCAATAGAAATTGAGGAATGTCTGATTGTCAGTGGGTTTAATATAGAGGGGCGTAGATAGTCTATTGTTATGGATTACGATAGCGACGTCTAAGAATGGGATGGGGTTGCATGAGTGTTCCATTGTAAATTTAATATTGTTATGTGAATTATTGATTTATTCATGGAAATTCTTTGTTTGTTAGTCCATGAGGCCATATGAAAAAAAATATCATCAATGTATCGGCAATAATGGGACGGTGTGAGAGGGGAGTTTTCAAGGAGTTTGGTTTCTAGCATATGCATAAAAATGTTGGTATAGCTAGGGGCATTATTATATATATATATATATATATATATATATATATATATATATATAGATAGATAGATAGATATCTATCTATCTATATATACATATATATATATTATTGATAGTATTGTTTTATTATTTAAACAAAGAAAAACACAATATGCCTACCAAGAGTGCTCAATAATTTGACAGACAATATGAATATGTACAATATGAAAACGAGTGGCAACACATATGCAAATGTTATTTTATCTGCTTATAGCTTTTACCCTAGGCAATGACATAATCCTATAGATTGGTTTTAATATAAAAAGGTAATATTTTTGACTGATACTCTTGGCCTGATGATGTGATTTTGCCCTACCAGGGTGGTCACTGAAACATATTTTCATATATATATATATATATATATATATATATATATATATATATATATATATATATATATATATATATATATATATATATATACACTTGTGCTCGATATTATTCATAACCCTCGGATCTTTGAGATTTCTATAAGAATATTGCTCAAACTAGAAGGTAGACAATATTAAAGGGATTTCAGACAATAAATCAAGCATAGGTATTTAATTTAAACTCAACAAATAAATAAATTATGCAAGTGTGAAACATTATACAAAGAAAAACAATAATGGCACTAGTTCAAAATTATTCATACCTCTCTTACTAATAGTCAATAGCATGACCTTTATTCTTAATAACTGCCTGTAACCGTTTTGGATATTTATCAACAAGGTTTTTACAAGCATCAACACTGATTTTTGACCATTCTTCAATGCAGTAGTTCTCCAAATCCCTCAAATTTCTAGGTTTCCGCTTTTTAACCTCAGTTTTCAATATGTGCCAGAGGTTTTCGATAGGGTTCAGGTCGGGACTCTGGCAAGGCCATTCCAAAACATTAATTTGATTATCCTCAAACCATTTCTTGACTATTTTGGCAGTATTTTTTGGATCATTATCCTGTTGAAGGACCCAGTTAAGTCCTAAATGGAGATTCTCCGCATCCTGTCTAATGTTTTTCTGGAGTATCTCCAAATATTGCTCCTTCTTCATGGTTCCATCTATCTTGACCAAACTACCTGGACCACTAGCCGAAAAGGAGCCCCAAAACATTAGGCTACCACCACCATGTTTCATCGTGGGCATGGTGTTCTTTGGGGTGTAAGCTTCTCCTTTCTTCCTCCAAACGTAAGAAGCATCCATATGGCCAAACAATTCAATTTTTGTTTCGTCAGTCCACAAAATACTTGAGAAAACGGACTCTGGAGAATTCACATGGGTCCTAGCAAACTTTAGACGTGCTGCAAGGTGTTTTCCGGTGTGCAATGAGGTCCTTCTTGGTCTTCTTCCTTTCAGAGCATTTTCATGCAGAGTCCTTTGCAATGTTTGCCTTGATATTTTTATGCCAGAAGACTCCAGATTTTCTAAAATGTCCTTAGTAGTGGTGGTTGGATTTGCATTAACACTTCTTACAATATTCCTGGTGGCTCTAGCAGACATTTTCCTTTTCCTTCCTCTACCAATCAAGTTGTTTGTTGTGTGGTGGCTCTGGAATTTTTTGATGATGCTCTGTACTGTTGCTGTAGGGACCTCAAATTTCTTGGAAATTGACTTGTAACCTAAACCATCCTTATGTGAATTCGCAATTTTAGTCCTAAGATCATTACTAAGCTCTTTTTTCTTCCCCATTCTAATAATTTTTATTCTTTTATTGGTTTTCAGTTGATATCATTTTAATTTCTGAAAAATGCAAAAAACGAAATGAAATTAATAAAGTTTGTATAAAAGCATTCAAAATAAGAATCAAACAGGAAACAAACAGTCAGAAATTCGATTAATACTGAAAAAATAAGGGGGTATGATTATTTTTGAACATTGCAGATTTTATAAATAGCTGTATATTTATTTTATTACAAGTATCCCGAGATTTTAAAATGACGAAAATGATCAGAAGAGGTTTATTAAGAATATGTATCAATATGGACGTAAACAATAAATTCTTACAAAGTTACACATAATAAACTCAATTTTCAAGGTGGGGTATGAATAATATCGGGCACAAGTGTATGTGTGTGTGTGTGTGTGTGTGTGTAGCGACTAGTTTTCATATTCAATATATATATATATATATATATATATATATATATATATATATATATAGCTATGCTTTTGTGTAAAAGGTTTTTTGTGTATCCGTAATTTTCTAGAATCTTTTTTATTGATTAATAATTTTTTTTATTATATTTTTATTTATTTATTATATTGGAATAATGACTCGGATAGACATTATTCTCTTTTTCGAAGTGAACAGAGATAGAATATATGAAAATAATCCCTCGTTGAATTTTGAACTTGCTTACATTACTCTAGAGACTCTGGTTTCTAGTGCAAGCCATTCTTAATTCAAAAGAGATTTAAAAAAAGCGTCGAATACATCGTACAATGATACATTCGAATTAAATCTCAGCGGGTATTCTGTCTATTTCCGATCAACGTTTCAATAAACAAACACAATGGAACGATTTCAGAAGTGCGAATGCTGTATGTACACATAAGTACGTTTAGACTAACCAGTAAAACTACATTTCTTTAGATGCATCCAACGTTGCGCGTAATAAGTGATGTGAAAATAGTTTAAACTGAATCTTTACCAACCGATACAAAGACAAATAGCAGAAATTCATTATAATGAGACGATTTACTCCCATGTGATTCATATACGTCCGTTAAATACGCCAATTCAATCATTAACGATTCTCAGACGGATGCAATTTAATACAAGTTAATGTATTTAAATTACACATCTCAGACCGATTCGGATATCATATCAATAAGTGTTATCGTCATATTATTAAATATTTAATTACGATTCGCAAATATTTTAAAACGCCTAATAACAATAAAAAGCATAAAAAATGAACATGGAAGATTCTTTAAATAAGTGTCGATTTTTTTTTTTCAGGCATTTAAAATTATCGAAGACTGGGAAATTCGGTAGACTATTCCTATTTATCTAATAAAATAATCAACCATTTTTATGATGTCATGTTCAAATAAACGGCTACATCAGGCATTTGAAAACACTCTAATAAAGCTTATTACTACCGCTGGGCCTAAGGTATATTAGCGAGAATGGTTTACAATAAAATTCCTTCTTAAAACTTTAAAAAAAAAAAAACATCCACAGAATCGTATTAAATGATTCAGCTTGCCGTTGGACAATCTTGTATTAATCGACCAGTTTTTTAGTTTCATAAGAGATTTAAGTAAGGATTATGAGAGGTGTGTAAGTAGGGAGTTCAGAATACGATAAGTGTTGGCCAAATGAAGTGAGGGATTATGAGAGGTGTGTAAGTAGGGAGTTCAGAATACGATAGTGTTGGCCAAATGAAGACGTCCCTGGATAATCTTTCACTTGTCTTAGAGAGATAACTATATTTACTAAGAGACTCATTAATGTTTATTAAAATATTTTCGACGGTAGAATCTATGCAAAATATTTAACATTACAAAAATATTAATAAATACTAGGAATTATGTTAATACGCCCAAATAATAAGTTTAAAAGGGATTTTATTAGTTATTTTCGATTAAATATATAAAATTAGATATAGCAACAAACACGTCAAATCTTAATTAACTGAGCGAGAATAGGTTATTTGTATTTAGAATGTGTACAAATAATTTATTTTAATTATACAAAAATTGCAACGCTTAAAACAACACATGTGTAAAAGAACGTTAACACATATGTAAAAATTGAACCTAATATGTAAATTTGAAGGGTCTGATGTGAGTATTTTTATTGGAATATACGCTCGCACTGGAAGCTAAAACCGCCATATTGTTTGGAAGATTCGTGAAATTTATTTATCCAATGAGAATTGTGCATGCGTTTTCCTGATCCAATCAGAATGTTGCTAGAGTTTTTTTTTTGTTTTTTTTTGTCATAGAAATCTATTTATTTCTAGTAATTCATATTGGGAATTTGGAATATTCCATTTAATTTCCAGTAATCATTAGTAAAATAACGGTCGATGATAATAAGCATATTAATATATAGATGATGATGAGGAGGAACAGAGGGAGGGGGATCCATAAATACGCATTTAGACTTCTCTTCATTTCGTTAATCAATATTCCGATACTTTCTTGTAATTAACCCCTACATATCTTATGAAGACATCTATCAAATTGTACACACATTTTGTATTGAGTGTATTACATCATAATTGAGTATTTATCCAAATACGTGTAAGGGTGTTTCTACTCATGATAGGATTCATTTTTAATTCTTGATTCTGATTTGATAAAATTTGTCGCTTATCTCCTTTTTGCGAATATTTAATTGTAAATTGATATTTGTATCAGCAACGTATTGTTACATCATATAGTTTCTTCATTTAATCTCCGATCTTGAATTTCATTATTCGATATGTGTTTACGTGTATATATATATATATATATATATATATATATATATATATATATATATATACTACTTATGATCCGTTGGGTCAGTATGTTATATTAGCTATGGAAGTCGTGTATGAGCGTGACACTTGTGACGTAAAGAAAAATATTTTTTTGACATAACAGAAACATTTCTATGAAGTATTTAAAATTAAAAAAGAATATAGGTAGATTTTTATAAGGCGTTCTGTTTATTATAATTGAATACTTTTGCAAAAATACAGTTACTTAATTATAAGAGATTGTCCATACTTATAGGTAAATGTGCACTGAACTGATAACATAATACTTATTATAGTTTAATTCAAATATTGATATATCTGGGTTTTTTTTACATCGTTCATTTCTGTATTACGTTTAAGTTATTTTAAACCCCACTCTTCCCATGTTAAATAATAATTTCGAAATAAAAACGTTAATATTTCAGTGCGCAGGTAATGCGCGCAAGCAGAACAGAATTTCGTAAACCGGAAAGTGGGTTACACACATCGTTAGAATGGCATTTGGATTTTATAATTATATACATATATATATATATATATATATATATATATATATATATATAGAAATATATTTTCTTATAATATATACCAATCCTTATTTAAAAAATGTAATTACAGAGCAATACAATAAATAAATGACAAAAACCTATATTAAAAAATATCATGATTGGGTTTCCGCTACAAAACAGATACTGTCAAGAATTGTAAATGTCAACTGAATTAAAGGAATAAATTATAAGATGGTGAACATCATGAAATTTAAACTATACTTTTTTGTTATTTATTCACTATATTGGTGTATGTGTGTGTATGTGTGTGTGTGTGGGTGTGCCTCTAACACAAGGTTACCGGTCGACCGGCCCTTATTGTGAGCTGAGGACCAGCAATTTCAGCCTCTGAAAGCTTGAGACTGTTGTCTAAGACTGTGAAGGTTGGCGCACAACCATCCGAGGTGTAGGTGAGACATCGAACACTAGGTGACCCAAACGTTTGCGAGGGAAGCGAGCCCGTAGAAAGAGAGCACAGATCAAGCTTCGACCCCGACCCAAATAGAGAGACAGAAAAGTTACATCTGCGGCAATTGTGGCAAGTCATGTAGCTCCCGCATCGGCCTGCACAGGCACACCACAAACTGAAATCCAGCGTCCTGGTTAAGTTCAGTTAGGAGTTGCAGCTTGTGGTGTGGCTGTTTTGTCTCCCTGCCTAGGTCAAGATCGAAGCTGGATGTGTCCTCTCCTTTCTATGGGCCCGCTTCTCTCGCCTACGTTTGGTCCTTTTCGCTTTTGAAACTGATTTTTAATTTACAATTATGAATCGTTTTACTCAATATATCTCCATATATATAAATTGAACTTATTTTCCCCCCTGAATTTGACATTAATAGGATTAAAATTCGATATATAATGCAAATGTAATATGCACAAAATCCTGCACAATATGTTAGGTGTGTTATAGGCCTATTTCCTCTTCACTTCTTCGACAATCGTAGATTCACATAATTTTTCTGCTGAGAGTTCACGGCCAAAATCGGTTACAATCAATGGAAGTGGTAAAATCATTTTTTCTCTAAAAAGTCCTCCTACCCCCGTCACCACTTAACACCGTTGTGGGTCGTTTACAAGGAACAGTTACGTAGGAACACCGGTTTCTATTTTCTTACTTCGTTGGTACTTAAAAAATTGGAAACAGCCGAAATGAAGGGTAACTTGTAGTTGCTTAAAAATAATTTGAATACACCGCAGTGAAAGGTTTCTTAGACAATTTTTCGTTCGCTTTTCGCTGTGTTACTTTTTTGTTTTTTGTTTTTCCGATTTCTTTTTTAAAGAAGTTGTAATTGTGTTCGCTGTTTTTTTTTCTTGTTTTGGTTTTGCCGATTTTTGTAAAGAAGTTTTTTATTTTATTTTTTCAATATTAAAACAGGGTTATTACCTCGCTATTTCTTCACTTTACTCCCTACCCAACCAGGCAACACCAGTACATATATGTATATATATATATATATATATATATATATATATATATATATATATATATATATATATATATATACAGAATAGTTTTTATTTAACAATCAGTTGTTATGGAAACGTGAAATTGTAGGTTTACAAAATATGACTGGCAGTAATATTCTATAAGTTATCCCATCTAAACAAGAACTGCTCGATATGCAAGATAGAGCAAATAAATTAAATTGCAATTCAATGAACTTCAAAAAACTCTCATTGAAATGAAATGAAGTGGTTGAGTTTCATATCAAAGAATATTTATTATGCTAAGCAAGACAAAGAATGCTTTAGAAAATTAATCTCCTTAACCTATAGGGTTTCGATGTCTACCATCTCATCAGAGGAGATAAAATATTAGACAATAGTTATAAAGCTATGCACCCTATTTGTTAAAGTCAGTAAGACATGGAAAGTCAAAGTGAAAATAATACATTTATCAGAAGTCCTGTAGCAGGAGGATTTGTAGAAAAAGGATATGAATGTTTTTGTAGATCCAACTTGTTTGGTAAAATCCATGTTATACGTTCTTTACATCCGTTTGGTAATAATGTCCAAGCTATATATTGGGTAATCCGCATAGCTGTGTAGATATCCGAATCGCGCAAGTGTTAGGTTTAAATTTGTTTGTGGGGCAAGCGATAATAATTCAAAGTCTAGTGGAAACCTTTTCACAGGAAGCCTATATTATTTTTAGTGGGGCGAAGTGTTAGGGAGAGTAGGTAGTGGTAAGTGGTAGGAAGTGGGGTGAAACATGTGTGCATATTCATCCTAATATGCACGGGAACACACATATAAAAACACACACATACACACAATATACATATATACATATACATACAAAATATACATACACACACATATATATACAGATACACACATATATATAAACATATATATACATATACACATACATACATATACACACATAAACATACATACATGTATATAAATATATATTTTTCAAATAGAATCAAAGAAACATACAGTTTGACCGGTTGCTTAATTGAGGTCAGCTCGTGTGCTAGACATAGAGGCTTAGTTCGGGGAAGGGAACAGGAGGAACAAGAAGAATATAGAGATAAGAACAAAAACAAAAATAAAATTAAAAATAAAAAGATGGGCCAAATACGTAAATGGAATAATCCGTTTTTTCCGGATTTTTCCTAGTTTCATCTCAAATCTCATTGTCAGTTTAAATCGCATTTGTTCCGTTAAGTCAAGTTATATATACTGCCCATGAGGCGCTAATTAATTTTATACGTATCTATATTTCCCTTAGAAAGGAGGATTGACATGATGTTTAGAATATACTAATGTTTATGAGGTAATTGTGAAATTAATTCTTATATTATTGATGGAGCACGTTATCTTTATTTTATGATCCTTACGGTAATAGTTCAATGCTAAATAAGTTAAAACAAAGGTAATAAAGTAATGATAATACCTTACTGAAAAACGTTTAAAATCAGTAATATCCATAACATTATGCTATTTAATAATATTAAACTGGGGAAATTTTCTACAACTGCATTCCAATATACACAAAGTTACCTATAAATACATGAATATATATATATATATGTGTGTGTGTATATATACACACACATACATACACACGTACACATGCATGCATGCATACAATATATATTTTATATACACGCAACCATACAGTTTATACACACATACGCTCACTTATTATATATATACTTACATCTAAGCCCATATATACCCACATATAAACGTGTTCCATATATACCCAGATATACCCTCATATATACAAAAAATATATATTTAGACATAAAGAATGTATAACATTATTTAACACCATTAATTATAACAATAATTAGAGTATATAACTTACCTAAGTTTATCATAGATAATTTTTAAGCCCTACACTGCTAATTTAACATTAATAAGATGAAAAAAGTGGGGTTGCGTAACTATGGTTATAGAATTTAATTAACCTAGTACCAACATCATTGAGTATAGTTATTTCTTGTTTATACGTACGGATCTGGAGATTACCTTGTAATGGGGAATTTTTACTCCTTTTCTGGTTAGTAGATGGGGGCGAAATTTTCAATTCTGTAATTGGGAAGCTTAATCTTTTGGGAAATACTATTATAATTAGATCTTAGAGTGCAAATTATGTGTAGGAGATTTAAAGTGTAGTATGTTAATGTGCTTATAGTAAGACTCTACTTAACATGTGCATATATACAAAAAGAGGATGTTATTCCATGTGTTAAATGAGGTGATTAAGAACCTATCTTTAGAAAATGAACATTATTATATTAGCAAAGTAATTGTTTAGATTTTAGTCAATACTGATGTGTATTTAGTCCTTTGTTTTTACCTATTTATCATTTATACAGAGAGTGTATGTTATTTTATTTTAAGATGGCTGTATTTAAATTTTTTTCTTGTGTTTACATCTTGACACTAGCTCATTCTTGGTATTTATTATGGGTTTGTTGAAGGTTATGATGTTAACTGCCTCGGATATACAAAGATTGCAAAACTTATCCCCTGGGGCATATGATCTAGATTTATTCAGTATTCTCCATTTAATTGAATATGGAATTTTCTTGTTCTCTAGGCTGTTGATTAATTTACTTAAGTAAACTAAATTAATTTACTTAACTTAACTAAAATTATCAACAGCCTAGAGGGCAAGACAATTCCATATATCTATTTATCTGTGTGTCTCCGTGTGTACATTTCCTTACGCAATAACTCTGTCAACTTACAGTCTACAGACTCGAAATTTGATATACAGTGTACTGTGATTTGGGTTTTCGGACATAAATTTGGCGGTTAATAGGTCGAAGTTCACCGATTTGACCTATGAGAACCCTACCAAACTCATCCGACAATTTTGGGTCTAAACACTAGAAATTTTAGATATAGGTTCCTTCGATAGTGATCTAACTTAGTAACTTGATTTGAGCCCAAAACAATACATTTTAATGGCTCATAATAGGGGTCCAATAAAAAAATTGACCGCTTTTTTATGGCTCAACATACACCTCTAAATATCCGGGTAACTCTGGGCACCCATGCTAGTATTATATATATATATATATATATATATATATATATATATATATATATATTCAATCTACGAATGAATATGTTATTTCAATTGAAAACTCTACTGCGTATTATTAAGTTTATTCGTGTTTTATTTGTAATTAAATTCTTTTTTGAATACCCTTTTCTCCGCAGAAATATTTCACTTTAGATTTGAATCTAGATTCATTATTGTATAAGCTTAAGATTTAGCGAATTTATCTTACAAACTCCATTGACGCTAATATTATTTACACATTGTGTAAATTATTATTATTATTATTATTATTATTATTATTATTATTATTATTATTATTATTATTATTATTAATAATAATAATAATAATAATAATAAGAAGAAGAAGAAGAAGAAGAAGAAGTGATATCAAAGAACCGAGAAGGGTCTAGGAAGATGGAAAGACCGAGGAGAGAGCGCTGACCAGACCGCGGCTGGACAAGTCCGAAGAGAATTGGGACCTTGGGGAGGCTAAGTACCACTTAAATTGCATTATAGACCAATGGCCACTGCCAGTGAGAAATCAATGGTATAAGGGTGGTGTGATGACGCAAATTTATCTGCAAATGCTATCGAACGTCTGGGAAGACTTGTTGTAACTCAGCTTTTAGAGAACACCACAGGTTACCAATCAGATTGTTTGTTGACTTGTGTGAAAGCTCCATGTGAGCCAATAATAATGATAATACTACTACTACTACTACTACTACTACTACTACTAATAATAATAATAATAATAATAATAATAATAATAATATTTTATTTTTTTACTTTGTAAAATTTTTACACGGCTCATAATCAGAAATTAGTCACTGATAAAGGCCGCTGATGTTTTCAGTAAGCCTCAACTCTTTCCACAGTATTTTACGATGAATGTGCGCAATCGCAACAGGCGCTTATCGTTGATTTCTCGGAGACAATGACTATTGGCCTTCAATGCCATTTGTGTGGATTTCCAACGTCCCAGTCGCTTCTGTACCACATCCGTTGATGTCTGCAAAGGAATTTCCTCCTTTCATAATCCTTGACCCTTGCACTATTTCGTATAATGCAAAGTGATGCCAGGACAAAAATTCTTCACCTTTTTTTCGGGGTGTGAGCGTGAGGTCAGGAATATGAGTACAACATAGGGGAATAGATAAGAAGGGGATGTAGATGGGAAAACAATGGGAAGTAGTAGTCAGTCTACAACTTCACAGGTTTAATTTTCCTGGTTTATTTTTATTTTATTTCTCTGGCAAGTTCTATATGCCCGGTTGACGATTGTCACTCTCGTGGATAAAGTTTCGCATTCGAGGGTTTTCTTCTAGTTAAGATCTTGTTTAAGCACCACTCCCTGTTATGTAATCTGAGTCTTCACCTTGATTCTGATCCCTTCTAGTATTGTTTCCATGTTCTTTAGGAATGTTCATTACGCTCCTACAATTATTGCAACTATGTTGATTTTTTCAGGTTGCAGATTCCTTTTATTGATTTGGCAATTCAACATATTTGTTTCGTTTTTCTGCCTATTTTCCCTTCAACTGTCCACTGCTGAAACGGCTAATCTACAATTAAGAAAGGTTCTGTGTTATTGTTTATTATTTTGTCGTCTTCTTGCTTGGGTAGGTTTGTTTGTAGGTATCTTAATATCCGAAAGGATGCTGTGGCTTCCTTTTTCCATTAGAGTTCCCGTCTTTTGTTTTAGCCATTTGGCCGCCTGCTCCAGATGCCATCGTTTGCGGAGTTTCTAGTGCACTGGCTTCTCCTTGCGGGCATCCCTGTTCTTGTGTCTTTAAGACTAATTTGCCGCATTCGATTATTATGAGATGTATCGTTTACTTGTTTGTCCACAAAGTCTACATTTACTATTTCTTAGTGTTTCATCTATTTAGCTTTAATGCGTTCATTTCTAATCGCACTGTTCAGTGCAGTTGTACGTGGAAATTCTGTTAATCTGTATTTTATATGCATCGTTTCCTTTGCTATTTCCAGGTGTTTACGTGATTCTCTTTTTGTGCCATGCTTTTGAATCGTTTATGTACCGGTTTCTACTTGTCTTGTCTTGTCTTACGAGGGGCGTGCAATAAGTAATGCTCCTGACGCACTTCCAGTTGTCTGATCTAGCTGAAATTTTGCATGTGCAATGATAAATATCTCTACGGGTTATGTGGCAAATTACAGCTCTGAACTAATTGCGGTTTTTGTTTTACAGGTGTATGAACTGAGTCAGGTATTAAATGGAGCTGTTGAATGTCGAGCAGTGATCCGGGTTTTTTTTTTGTATTTGAAAGGACGCACACACCATGAGACTTTTGATGCAATGAAAGAAACTCATGGTGTTAATGCCCTTTCATATGGCCTTGTAAAACGCTGATATCGGGAATTCAAACATGGCCGGAAGTCTGTGGAAACAGCTCCCAGACCTGGTCCCCCCTCTGCCATTGATGAGGCATCTGCCCATCAAGTTTAGGCTGCGATTTTGGAAGATCGGCGTATTACTATTCGCCAAAGAGCCCAAGGTGTCAAGATTAATACAGGGTATGTGGAAACTATAATTCATGACCATTTGCATATGAATAAGGTGTCTGCTAGATGGATTTCCAGGTTGCTCACACCATTTCAGAAGCGAGAACGCGTTGAGTGCTCGAGGATGAATTTGGAGAGGTGCCAAGAAGATTAATCAAAGTTTTCAAAAGACTGATTACACAGGATGAAACCTGGACCCATCACTATGATCCACAGACCAAAGCCCCGCCAATGCAGTGTAAGCACTTTGACTCACCACCTTCAAAGAAGGCAAGGGTGCAGTTGGTATTGGTTGACAAAGATATGGAATTTGACTTGGATAGGACAGCGATATTTATATATATTTATTTTTACCCAGTTTTTTCCTTCTCCTTCTTCTTCTTCTTCTTCTTATTATTATTATTATTATTAATGTTATTATTATTATTATTAATAATAATAATAATAATAATGATAATAATAATAATAATAATAATAATATTAATATTATTATTATTAGTGATGATGATGTTACAGGAAAAATCCATTTACTTGTAAGTAAAAAAAACATTTGATAGACCGAGATTCAAACTTTGTAAGCAAGGTTCAGAAATAGATTCTGAAAGGGATTTGTCATTGCTCAGTTTCACATTAAATAGTTTAGAGATGTTGTTGAAAAAAGGAATTTTAATTGTTCAATTCTTTTTATGAAAACTGAATTAAAATAAGGTCAGAGAAAATAAAGAACAATGCAATTTAAATATGTTGAAAAGTAGGTTATGTCAAAAATAGATTAGTGAGAATCTTTTGCCTTCAGAAATGGTTTGGGAACATGTGCGAACCACACGTGTTCAGGCCTCGTGGGTTGATCATGTTTTTCACACACGTATGACGTCATGGCAGAAATGAATTCTCTATATAGGAGCTAGAGTCGAAGATGAGTAAGACAGAGTTAGAGACGAAGATAGGAGACAGAGCTGACATGATCCCTCTCTCCATCTAAGTAATGACTGTCTCCTCCTCTTTTTATATGAGAACTGCTCGCCCTCCCTGAACTCTCCTACAAGATATGTTGTCAGAAACCGCAGACTGTAAAATGTCACGAATGTCACTTCTCTCTTTCATCTCTCCCTCATCAGCACCGTCTACACAATATGAAATGCAAGAATAAAAGAAAACGAATCTTGGTATACCACAGAAACACAACGTACATGTCCACTGAAAAAGCAAAGAAAAATGATAGATGAAAAAATAATTAAGAAGAAAAAAAGAAGCGAACACACATACATAGGCATAGTGTCAAAAGAAAAAAAAAAGCTAGACGAAATAAAAATAAATAATTCAGAAGAAAAAAGAGAAGAAAAACACACACATACGCATAGTGTCAAAAGAAAAAAAATATATACACACATACACACAATGAAAAAAGTGTGCATTCTCGCAAAAGAAAAAAAATGTCGATACGCCGCAAAGAAAAATCACAGAATAAAAGTCGAAATTAAAAATTAAATGATATAAAAAAAGAAATCCCACGTAAGCAAAACAAAAAATGGTTTCGATATATGATTTTCAGTGTGCAATAACAGGGCATAAATGATGACTCTTCTTTTCGTAAAAAATAAAATAAAGCACACACACACTGATTCTAAATACCGGTCAATGGGTACTTTGGTGTAGAAATCAACTGAAATAGACTGACATTCAGTTTTTAAAGTGTTTTGTTTTAAACTATACACATATACACACAGATATTTAAAAAAAGAAATATAATAATAATGCAGGTTTATATACACACAGATTGAAGAAGAAAATCGGTGTCGTTTATTTTATCATTTGAAAATGTGGTTCAGAGCGGAGTTGTTTGAAGGTTATGTGTCAATAAACATTTTGAGGCATGTACTAAACTGAAATGTACTTTTAATTCGTGTGTGTTATTGTGAGAACGAAATCCTTTTATTGTCCAAAAATTGCAGAAATAAAATAGCATTTTTCTGGGTATAGTAAAATTTTCAGCTTTTAATGTTCTTTTTTTGTTGTTTTTTTCGAAAAGAGAAGGAACAAGTTTTTTTTACAAACTGTGGGTTATTGTTGTTTTAACAGTATTTTCAAAAGTTATAACTGTTTCATTGTAATCATAGTTAAATGTATTAAGGTATTTACTGAAATTGTTTGATGATGTTGAACAAATATTGTAAGTTGCATTAATATATGCATAATGTTATCGTATTTTGCCCTCAGTAATTCAATTTATAATTAGATAGATACATTAAAACGGAAAAAAAGTCATAGTAAAATGGAATGAAACGTTATTTGAGACAGATGGGTGGTCTAGAAATATGTAATAAAATAGATGGGATAAAATAGAAAATTACGTAAACGGGTATTTTGAGAGTTTTTTTTTTCAGATGTGATAAGCCCAAATAGAGAGTTTCTTTTTTGACGATTGCTTTTTTTGTTTTTTTTTATTGTTCATAAACATACTTTTCAAGATGTGTAGCTTTCCAGGTAAGCATTAGAAATACCCTGTTCCAAAAATAATGCATCCTGCTTATAAAGCAGGCCACAAGTAAAGGCACCAAGCAGAGTGATAAGTCCGTGCTCAATAAATTAAAATCCAGGCGATGAAGGATACGATAAATTCTTAGGGGACCAAAAGACCATAAGAGTCAGTACCACAAGCAAATCATATATAGCATTATGAAGAGAGAGAAAAGTAAAATATACCGTAAGTACTTAGGAAGAAATAACCTTATTTTTTTTAGAGATGCATGAATGCGGTATATCTCTGCTGCATCTTGGACGCTTTGCTAAAAGAAAAAGAAAAATCACAGAAAGCGGGTCATAGTTAGGATGTAGTGAGCAAATAGGAATTGTAGCGCAAGGGATGGGGGGTTATTTAGTCAAGGCTGATATTTTCTAAGTCTTCGTCAATTTCCAAGCGTCCAAGCAAGGAAATTGGAGCGAATCAGTGTGATGACAAGTTATATCTTTATAATTGGAAGCCAACCACAAAGATTTAAGTCAATGAGCTTTCAATGTGTCCCAAAACGATAAGATAGTTACCAAACTAAACAAACCATAATTAGTATAGCTGTCAGGCGAAGGAAACGATCAGGACACTTTTGGACGAAAAACGTCGTATATTTCGAGAGAGGTAGAATGAGATCTAAGTTTATGGCATAAGGGTGGCTGGATGAAGCCGCTGACGTGAATCATAAGAGGTATACCCTAAACCCAAAATCTAAATGCTAGGAAGACCGGAGAAATTCTGATCTAAAGAAAAATAAAATGATAGTTGAAAAGGGCTGATTAAAGAAGTTTTGGAAGGGGCTAATATTTCTTAGCCATGTAGGTGTATAGATATAGTGAAAAATGTACTAGAATTTAAAAATGCGTACATTTTTTGAAAATAGGAAGAAGAGGAATGTTACAAGACAAATAACCCTTTTCTTGTAAGCAAGAAAAACTTTTGATAGACCGGGAAATAAGATCAGAGAAAATAAAGAGCAATGCAATTTAAATATGTTTAAAATAGGTTAGGTCGGAAAACAGATTAGTGAGAATTCTTTGTCTGCAGAAATGGTTTGGGAACATGTGCGAACCACGCATGTCAAGGTCACGTTGGTTGATCACGTTTTTGCACATACGTATGACGTCATGTCAGAAATTAATTCACAATATAGGAGTCGAAGATGAGTTAGACAGAGTTGGAGATGAAGATAGGAGACAGAGATGACATGGTCAGTGGAGGGCCCTTTTGGAAGCGAGGGAGAAAGTTTTAAACATGCAGAAACAACTTTGAATTTCTGGATGTGATCATCATTTTGACCGGTATAATGGAATAAATGAACATCATCATAGCTTTGTAACTGCCGTATTCGTGTCATTATTCTACTAAATCGAAGGTAATGTGAAATCATCTCATATGAACTTTGTTCTCACTCATCTTTATAATGAACTTTGGTTAGGACTCATCTAAGTAATGTATTCCCCTGTCCATCTAAGAAATGTGTCCCCCTCTCCATCTAAGTAATGACTGTCTCCTCCTCTTTTGATATAAGAACTGATCACCCTCCCTCAACTTTCCTACGGGATATGTAATAAGAAACCATAGACTGTAAGATGTTATAAATGTCACTTCTCTTTTCCATCTCCCCCTCATCAGCGCCGTTTTCCCAATATGAAAACCCCTATGCAACAAAGATATGATGATAATAATAATAATAATAATAATTATTATTATTATTATTATTATTATTATTATTATTATTATTATTATTATTATTATTATAGCAGACACCTAATAAAAGGCACAAATAGATTAGCAGTATCGCTTGTAAGAATCTGCACCTCTCATAGGGTGGGCTAATGAAGAACTGAGACAGTTCTATCAAAAAGCCAGGAAACTCCTGACAATGCAGAACGCATTGCACTCCAAAGCTTATGCTGACAGACTCTACGTAAAAAGGAAAGACGCAAACAACTGCATCTCGAACGCATGGATAATTAATACAAACATAAGCCAGCTTATACTTGAAAACGAGAATCACAAAGTCCTATGAGACATAGACATAAAACTGATATCCCATCCAAGCAAGAAGACCGGATGTCGTAATAATTAACAAGAAAGAAACGTCCTGTCAAATCGTAGATTTTTTTTGTTCCAGTTGACCCAGTGTAAATATCAAAGAAAAGGGGAAACGAAGAAAATAATCCGAGCTAGCCAGAGAACTGAAAGGGATATGGAAGATGAAGAACAGCAAAAAAATACCTATAATAATAAGATCAATAGGAACAATTTCGAAAAACTTTGAAAAAAGATGGGAGAAATTGGAATTAAAGAAATGACTGAGAAATTACAATGAACAACAATAATGAAAACATCTAAAATATTAAGAAACATCCTTAAATGTGGAAACTTACATACAGCGGCAACAAGCACGGGCAAGACAGACTACCGCAAAGGAAAATCATGAAACACTACATGAAACCAAACACACTGAAGCCGCAGATTAATAAGTCCTCTAACCCAACTCCCCTCCACCGTCCGATTGCCACATCACTGCCCACCGTAAAAAAGAGTGAGGCCAAATAAGCCAGTAGAGTCAAGGAGAAGGGAAAGTACAAGGAACTGACCAGACCTCGGTCGGATACGTGCGTCGAGAACTGGGACATTGGGGAGGCTTATGGCCACTCAAATTCCAGCGAAGACAAATAGCCGCTGCCAACGAGAAATCAATGGTTAAGCTGTTGCGATGATGCAAATTTATTTAAGATGTTATCGAAAGGAGTGGAGAGTACTGGAAAACTGGAAAACTGGAAACCTGGAAACAAGAGACATGTTACTCAGCTTCCAGGGAACACAGCAGGATGTTTTCAACGAGAGAGCTTTGATGACCTGTGTGGAAGCTTCTTGTGAGCCAATAATAATAATAATAATAATAATAATAATAATAATAATAATAATAATAACAATAATAATAATAACAAATACTGTGTGTTAGGCTAGAAGTTTGTAAAACTGATGGGGAGATATTATTAACTAGATTCCACTGGATGAGTGCGTAGAAAAGTGGGTCCTTAGCGAGGGCTTTGCCACCCAAATCCAAAATAATTGAAAATTTTATGTAAAGAGTTATATAATAATGGAAAGCTGCGATGGTTGAGTTACATCCAGACTTTACATAACACGACAGGTGTATATCAGTGAATAATCTCTGATGATGGACTATATGCGAACTCTTGTTGCATACAAATATTGGCTCGAAACACTCCAGAGACTAACCTAGATATATTAAATTCAAGTATAAGATTGTAACTCCAGAGACGTTAATGAAAAACTCGAATGTTGATCCCACACATAATACAAAAACTAACATACTTCATGGAAACTCACACAGAAATGTTAAAAACATGAAAAGAACGCCGTGTGAATGCAAAGTAACGAAAACAGCAAGAAATTTTATAAAATTTGGCCGATCGGAGAAAAAAAATCGGCGTGATGTAGATAAAGGACTAAGGTAGGAAATCAAAAACCAAGTCTTTAATTGCGGAGTGAGGAGAGTAATGGAAACTAAGGGAGGCTTATTTCGACCTAGAATCCAGTCACAGTCAAATGGCTATTGCAGCCGGCTTTACATAAGCGTTATGGAATTTGCAAAGTTTACTTACATATGTTTAGAATACAGGAAATCCGGGGAGATTTGTTTTCAAGACGATTCAAGGAACTGTCATTGCGTAATTACTAGGGATATGACAACAGCATATTATTTTCATATGTTTGCCTCTCGAGTGTGTATCCGTTGATATCTTATATGTTTAATACAGAGTGGTGTGGTTCTCGATTGGTTAGCCGGGTTTAACTGTGTCGGATATATACTCGAGAGTCAAAACAATGAGAAGAACAAGCTATTGTCATAGCCCTAGTAATTACTGATGATTCCGTTTGTGTTGATACCTCGTAGGTATAAATAAGTATTATTATTTAAAAAAAAAATCACATGGAATTGGTGAAAATGCTGAAATATAATCGAAATGGAAACCACATAACATAATCATAATAATTGAATCAATCAAAACTAATTATTTTTTGTGTTTTTGTTTCGTCGAAATAAAGGTACCAATGAACAAAAAAGCATGCACGTATTTCATCAGATAGTTATATGATGCAACCGCCATATTTGCTTAATAGAAATATCACTACCCGTGAAAAAATCGAATGAATAGCTTATTATTACTAGTAGTATTAGTATTGATTTTTCTTGGTATTTTGTATTGAAATGCCCATTGATCTTAGACCCGATAATTAACTAATTAGCGACAACATTCTGTGAGTACCCCCGTTATACCGAAAACTATAAGTGACACGAAGATCTCAATAGGTGGAACAGGAACACCATCCTCTACTAATGAAGGGCATATCCCAACGTAATTGAAATAAAATAGCAAACAAAAACAACATTATCTGTCGTCGACGCTATGTCATTAAATCTCTCCATCGCTCTTGAGGGGACGTCGATTCGAACGAAAAGCAGATGAAACAACCTTTTCACTCGGGGTTTCTAAAATCGATATTCAACTCTGATATTCGAGTGGCAACAATTGTTTCCTATGATTATTTTGTTTTTTTTTTAAGTTGATTCCTTCCGAGGAAAATATTATTAATTATTTCAAGAACACTCGTTTAAGCATCATTATCTTTTCTGTTTGAAATATTTTTTTTTGTTTTTTTTTTTAAATGTATTTATGTTTGTTATCACGATAATTCCTTTTGGGATAGTTGACGTTATTGAATTAATGGATACTTGATCAGACTATGAAATTAGTTGAAGTGTCATCGTATCTTCTGTATTTGTTTTGGTAGCTAAAGAGAATATTTGGTAAGTTATATTGGATATCATAGGGAATATCTATTTGGGCGCTTAATATAGCTTTACGTATATGATGAATGAGGAATAAATTACATTAAAATTGTTTCGTATTTTTTTATCAACTAAAGTTAGAGCAACGCACGTTTTAAACACGTAATAATGTGCAGCTAAGAGAAATCAAAACAAGATGACAACAGAATGTGAATGGTGTCCTCTGATTGTGGTTATTTACATGATGTTGACAAGTATAAAGCGCGTGTATTAAACTTTAGATAAATAATACCAACCAGAAATGTTCTGATAAAAATGAGGTTAGATACATAGACTTTTATATTACACTTATCGGTTATTAACGTCCTATCCTTACATCATCAACGCTCTGATACCCATCTGGCATCAATTGGGATAGATGGGTCTCGTCTGGGTGAGACCCAGTGTTTTGACAAGCTTCTGGGTTTGACATTTACTCCTGATCTGAAATGGAACAAGTACATCAAGTCTGTTGCCAAGGTCGCTGGAAAGATGGTGGGATCCTTCTACCGGTCCAGAACATATATCACTACTGATGCAATTCTCTATCTATATAAAAGCCAAGTACGTCCAATGATGGAATACTGCTGCCATATTTGGGCAGGAGCTGCTAAAAACAGCCTATACTGCCTTGACAGAGTACAAAATAGACTTCGTGGCTTAGTGGGGGATACTCTTTTCTCTACCCTGCAACCTCTATCCCACAGAAGAGACCTTGCGAGCCTATCCTTGTTTTATCGTTATTTCGATGGCAGGTTCTCGTCTGAACTCCAATCCCTGGTCCCCCTCGCCAATCTTTCACGAAAAACACCCGTGTAGCTGAATTCACTGTGAAAAATTGTCCCCACTCTTTATCTGTGCCTAAATCAAAACGTAGATTCCATGAACAAAGCTTCTTTCTTAGAACTGCACGCCTGTGGAACTCTGTTCCGTCTGCCTGCTTCCCACCTGCCTACAACGTGGGTGTCTTCAAGTCCAACGTTAACAAATTCCTAATGAACCACCCCCTTAAGTAAACACTTCATCAAATCTCTACACTAACGTAATGTACTTGCAATAACCCTTATCCCTGAGTGGCTTCCGGGCCTTGATAAGTGGTGATCACTGTGTAAAAAAAAGACCTAACTTTTCTGTATTGCAGAAATCTTGTTCTAGGAATATCTTAAACCAGATCTACTTCAAGATTGGTGTTGGCATGAGTCCTCAAAATGTTGCGCTTTGTCTCGCGAGTAAGACGGTCATTTATTATTTCTTAGGCATTTACTTTGCTGTTGTTATTCAATGTTAAACATAATTTTTACTTGTTAAACTTGTTTTACTTTATAAAATGTTTGGTGAACATCAGTTGTAAAGTTACGTTTCTGTCGATTGAAGATTCATATCATAAGTGCGGTCGATTTTCCAAATATGATTACGAATTACTTAAAACGTCTACTAAGACTAAATAGACATTCCGTTCAAAGACCATGTATATTCTCTGAGTTCGAACGAAAGATTTTTTACTTCAGCACGAGACACCTGAAAATTGGCCGAAGTTCCTATTGTATATGAGGTACATATTTAAAGATAACGGGATCATATTGGAGACATGTATAAGAGGGATTCATATTGGGGGCACATATATAACGATGGTGATGCTACTGAGAGAGATAGAGACATCTATATCAGACTAGCACTAGGAAATATGATGCAGCAGTTCTTAGTACACACATTAGAGGAAGGCATATTCATTATTGATGATAGTGGAGTTATACATAATAATTGGAAAAAAAGTGTAAAAAAGTTTATTACAAGATGATGCTTAAAACACATTTACGTTTCTGGTTGTGCGGAATGACGACACGACACAAACAGTTACGCACATAGATGGTTCCTTTATTATTAAACTACTCGATTGGTTATGTCAGGAATTCAAACTTGGATCTACATGGTCTAATTTCCTTCCTTCGCTTCTAAGGGGCTCTCCTCTCGATCTCTCCTGATTCTCTCTAAGTGACTCTCTCTCATCAACGATCCAACAGATTCAATATATCGAGAACTCTCCTTTGTTTATAACGTCAAAAATGTACTTTTTACCAACGTGACTATATCACGTTTTCTAAACATGTGTGTCGAACAACGACCACCTTGATATAGAAGGCCTGTTATCTGAAAAAACGTCCCAGGCAATGTAGGTAAGGTTTATCAGACTGTCAGACTGTCAGTACTATATGAGAGGCATTTGAAAAAGAGCAATAACACATTTTTTAAGAAACAAGAACAGGATCACAGTATAGTATCTGTTTTGATGCTACATTTCACCTTTTCTGTACTCGGTCGGTGGAGGAGAAATCTTTCATGGCTGGGAGTATTTTTGTTCCTGTACAGAGTAGCCCTTATTGGGAAGCTGGATTACCCCACAATAATTATATGTTGAAATATTTGAATAACAATTACTTTAAAAACAGAAATTATTTATGTTTTGGTTTTCTGTTCTTCTATCTCCATTTTTCTCATGTTTTTTTATCAAAATGCGTAGCGTATTGTCTCGCAGGCCATCTTCAGGAATCACTGAGTGGCAGTAACATGTGGTGATTTCTGGAGACCAAATGCCAACAAGTCTCCACAGATTTTCAGCGTTCTCCACATCTTGACAAGTTATGCAGATTATTGCATGTTATCGCAATAGCCGTTGTCACTGATTACTCGTTGTCATCGGCCATTGGTGGTTCATGAGGTTTCGGTGACAAAATGGTTTCCCAAGGTACCAGATTTAACTGCACACTTCCAGTTTAGATTTGGTTAGTACTCTCCTCCCTTTGCCTTTCCATCCTCCCTGATCCGTCACAACTAGTTGGTGTTGCACCAGTCGATGTCATCTGCACCAGTTCTTCTTCTTCTTCTTCTTCTTCTTCTTCTTTTTCTCCTTCTTCTTCTTATTATTATTATTATTGTTATTATGATTATTATTATTATTATTATTATTATTATTATTATTATTATTGTTATTATTATCATTATTATCGTGATAATAATAAGGGTTCTTTTGCAGTATACGCACATTTATTGGAAATAGTATTCGCAAGTTAAATTAAATTTTGGGTTTGTATTACTTTACATAGATTCAAAAAAGTCGTCAAAAAACAAGTATATAACAAAAACAGCTGGAACGGTTTTAGTGAGTTTATTCAATTTAAAAATGTGAACTCGCTTCGGATATCACACAATGTTTATCGATAGATTTTAAAAAGAAAAATGTCGGCATGCTCGCTATTGAACTCGGTAAATTTGGGAAAACGAGTTAAAACAAACAAATTATTCAAAATACTGTTAGAAACCCACCGAATATATGTCCGCGTATGTCACGGTAACAGATATTGAACGAGTTTCTTACAGCATTTTGTATAACTTTTTGTTTAAACTCGTTTTCCCAAACTTACCGTGTGCAACACAAGCATGCTGCCATTTGCATTTTCCAAATACATCAATAAACACTGCATGTTTTTCGAGCTTAATAAACACTATACATTAAATAAGAACATTAACAAATTATCCAGTTTGGTAGAAAAGTAACTTATCTTGACTTTGATAACATTTATTTGTTATATATATATTTTGACAACTTTTTCGAGTCTATGTATATAGTAAAACAAACCTTGACTTTTGAACTAGTTTGTGTTGTTCGTATATTTTGGGAAAGAATAAAAAATCCTATTTCATTTTTCGTTTCAGTCATGTACATTATTTACAGTTAAAATGTTATAAAAAACAAAACTTGAAGTTTAAAATATATTTCAAAGAAATAAATTACGCCGGTACTACAATATTGAAAATTTATCTATCATAAAAAAAAACTGTCCAAATAATATAAAATATTAAGTTTAAATATTTGGAAATAAGAAAGAAAAATGTCGGCATGCTCGCTATTGAACTCGGTAAATTTGGGAAAACGAGTTAAAACAAACAAATTATTCAAAATACTGTTAGAAACCCACCGAATATATGTCCGCGTATGTCACGGTAACAGATATTGAACGAGTTTCTTACAGCATTTTGTATAACTTTTTGTTTAAAAGAACGGATATAAAAATATTATATAAAATTTGCTTGTTTTGCAGTGAAAAAAAAATGAATAATATAATATAATCGACTTTCTCCGATGGAAATAAAAGTTCGAAAACGAGTTCACTTACTATAAATAACAATTTTCCAGTTATTATAATTGCACATTGTTCTTTCTTTTAAGAAGCACCTACATGGGCATTGGGTTAGGGTTAGGGTTAGGGTTAGAAAGGAACCTCATCACCGCTGCACATCATACTCAGCTTAATCAAACAGTTCACCAAGATTCTGGTCAAGGATGGTGATTGCTTCACTTATTCGTGCAAGGCATTGACGATGGAGAAGTTAAAAGTTGACGTCCTCAGATTCAGCAACTCATCAGCGATCCAGAGTTTGAAAACTCAGTAAATGAAGTGGAACTAGATGTGTGAAATACATTTGTTCTGATAATCAAGGACTTTATTGGATATAATAACGCCAGAAACTATGCAGAACTTGTCAACAACATATTTTTATGCATGTTAGCTTCATCACGTCGTTGAACACAGGAAACTTTCTATATATCCGAGTGGATCAGGAAGTGGTGTTATGCAGTCACGTTCACTGGCCTACTCTCTCGGTGGTGGTGGTGGTGGTACAATGCACTTTTGGCAAACAAATAATCCTCAAGTCTAATTGTTTAACATCTAATCTTTAAAAAAAATATTTTAACTCGCATTCTTCATTCATTTAACTTGTATATTTAATATCCAGATTTCTAAGAGAATTGACAACCGACTCTCTTTCCAGCATTAATAATATGTAGCTATTCTAAGAGAATTTACAATAGACTGAAATCCTAACATTCCATTTTCCATTATCTTTAACACTTGCCTGTTATGTTCCATTCTAGCCTTTTCCTAATATCGTTTAAACGTATCTAGTATGTCTTCTTACTTACATGAAAAGGAGATATCCCTTTCACGTAACAGTAAACCAAGCAACCATTGTGAGAAAAAAAGTGAAAATTAGAACAATAGTACAAAATGTACTAAAAATACGAGTTACACTAATTACTTGAATATACTGCGTTGGATTGTATCAATGCCGACAGCCATTAGTCGCGTGTTCTCGTGTAATGAATAAATGCGTGAATGTAGGACTGACATGAAATTCTTAAAGATAAACAAAAATGACCGAAAAATGGGCTGAAATAACTTAAATAAATAAAAAGTAAATGACTTAGAATGACTTTAATGAACATAAGGATGAATTGAATGACTTAAGAATGACTTGAATGCTTAAGAAATAACTAGAATCCTTCAAAATCAACTTAATGATCTGGAAAATGAATTGAATGGCTTTCTGACTGACTGGTTGTAACGTGGGTGATCATTTTACATTAAATTAATAAAGAAAAGTGATCCCCACTTTATATCACAATAAGTATAGCATGTAGTAAGAAAAGATACTACATTTTGATTTTGGCCCATCGAGCAAGTTAGGCACAAACCCGATTTGTAATGTGAGGAGTGAAGGGGAAATGGGGACCAGCTCCCCGGGGAGTAGGGGAGCTGGATAGTGATATTTAGTATGAAGGGTTGCCCCTACATTGACCAAGGTCTTATATGTGAGGTTTCCTCCACATATGGTCTTTGCTTGGAGTATCTGCCGGTAAAGATACTACTCTTTGAGCCTGGCCAAGAAAAGGGGGTATTTATTTGTTCCCCCACGGAGTAAATTAGGCACAAGGCCGATTTCTAAAGTGAGGAAATGGGGGGGGCAACACCCAAAAGAAGTAAGGTAGCTGGATAGTGATAATTGGTATGAAGGGGTTCCCCTACATTGACCAAGGTCTTATATGTGAGGTTTCCCCCACATATGGTAATTGTTTACAGTATCTGCCGGACACAGAAAAGGACAAGAAAAGATTAAAAAGCTAAAAACAGCATCTATTTACAAGAAACCTTTGATATTAACCAAAATGTTAAGCAGAAAAGTGTTACAAATAGACCGACCGACCGTCCGACGGAGTGACTTATAGAGTCGCTTGCACGCGACTAATAACATTCTAATAGAATCCTATTAACTAACGTTCATGATTTATAGAGAAAAACATTATAGGATACAGCGATACAGTTTTACTCCCACGCCTATGGCGGGCGTGTGCCTTTTCCAAACACGCACGTTTTGTAATCGCCGAACGTTAATCATTATAATTTTTTTTACAAAAAATGTGTGTCTAATACTATCGTTTCACTTATCGCTGTGTGTGTTTTCTTGTCGCCTGCATCGTTGCACGTTGCATAATCCAGTGGTTTTGACGTGTTGTTCTCTCACAAAAAAAAGAAAAGAAAAAATCCACTGATACACCAGTAGTCTGCTGGCAGTTTAAATGCGATTATTTATAAAAGTAGTTCCTTTCAAAATAAAAAGAAATACCTTCTCCAAACCGAGAGTGAGAATAGAGTATTCCGTACAAGAAAAACATAATATGAACTTATTATTCAACTTTATTTATAAAACTAGACTTATCTTTTACAGGTGTGTTTTACAATAGACCATAACAGTATTTCTTATCTAACTACGGTCTGTTGATTGACACCGTTTTTGTAAGCGTTTATTCTTATTAGACTTTGGTTTCTAACAGGCGTTAATTCCTTGATTTCCAGACATCAACCGAAAACTGTTTAAAAATCTCATCTCAAATTACGTGATATGCATAAGTCTTGTTCTCATCTTGTTCTCGAGCTTCGGCCCCCAGGACTGCACTTCTGAAAAAATCAATGTGACCTTTTATAACCAATGCTTATCAACAGTAACTGCCTTTAGCAACTCGGAAACCAACCGCTCTTTGCAACGCGTTAATTAACATCTTATTATGGAATATATTTTAGAACATGAGTATATCTCTTAGCTAATTTCTGCTCGACCGCCATGGTAGGGCTTCTTTATATAATTTAGTTGGAGTCATGTTCGTTTTCCTCAATTATAGATTAACCAACAAAAATCGAAACAAATGTAGGTTAGGATTCATATCTAGACAGCGTTGACATCTATGCTGATGACGCGGCCATCTATGGCAACACATCAAAGGCCGTAAATGACAAAGTTCTCTCAGAGTCTCTCTCCTCTGATCTTGAGCGCGTGGTGCAGTGGGGGAGGAAGTGGCTGGTTACTTTTAATGCATCTAAAACCAATCGCCTATATTTACATAATCAACACTCTGCTCCCCATCTGGCATCAATTGAAATGGGTTGCTCTCGTCTAGGGGAAGATCCATGTTCTGATAAGCTTCTGGGCTTGACATTTACTCCTGACCTGAAATAGAATACGTACATCAAGTCTGTTGCCAAGTCGCTGGAAAGATGCTGGGATCCTTCAACCGCTCCAGAAGATATCTGACCCCTGATGCAATTATCTATCTGTATAAAAGCCAAGCACGTCCAGGGGTGGAGTACTGCTGTCACCTCTGGGCAGGAGCTGCTAAAAACAGCCTATACTGCCTTGACAGAGTACAAAATAGACTTCGTGGGCTAGTGGGTGATGCCCTTTTCTCTTCCATGCAACCTCTCTCTCACAGGAGAGAACTTGCGAGCTTGTCTTTGTTTTATCGTTACTAACATATCAGGTGCTCGTCTGAACTCTAATCTCTGGTCCCCCCTCGCCAATCTTTCACGATGAACACCCGCCTAGCTGAACCCACTGTCAAAAGCTTTCCACACTCGCTATCTGTGCTAAACTCAAAACGTAGATTCCATGAAGAAAGCGTCTTTCTTAGAAGTTCACGCCTGTGGACTCTGTTCCGGTTGCCTGCTTCCCACCTGACTACAACGTGGATGTATTTAAGTCCAATGTAAACAAACTCTTGATGAATCGCCCCCTTAAGTAAGACAATTTATCAAATCTCCAACATTAACGTACTGTACACACAATAACCCTTATCCCCGAGTGGCTTCCGGGTCTTGATAAGTAGTGACTATCTTGTAAAAAAAAAAAAAAGATCAACATACGTTTGTATTTGACACAGATTTGTAATATCAATACTTTATGCTCATCATTCAAAAGTTATCACGACTGAAATTAGTTAATTACACAATAAAAAGATTCGGCATAATATGAAAATATGAAAGTATTTAGAAATATAATGTATTATCGGGAGTACCCGGCGCTGCATGGGTGCGTGGAGATGTAGTAAAAACACGGGGCTGAATTAAAACGTGCTTTAAACGACAGTGGTATAGTATAGGGTTTCCCCATCGTTGCCTGAGTAAAGTAAGAAACCCCGCTGAGCGAGAGGTTAAAAATAAATTAGTAGTAGCGGGGGTGGGGATGAGGAATAACAGTAAGCAGTCTGAGTCGAGAGAGAAAAAAATTGGGAGTAGGCAGGCAGGCTTGAACCCGTAAGGCGAAGGAGAAAAAACGTGACGTGTTGCCGATGTCTATACCGTTTTACCGGAAGCTCGGAACATTGAAATTAAACGAGGTCAATATGACCAAGACTACGATTTCTAAGAATGGAGACGAAAGAAACCGACCCCTCCTTGTAAAATCTGCCGAATTAGGGTGGAGGAATTAATGTTTTGGCAGATTTTTCGATATGTGTCGCCCGAAGGGTCAATATTTAAATCGATACCGAGCCTATGAGGATCCGTTACGTCTGTTGAAAGTTTACGCGGGAAATACAAACCCACACAAACATTTTTAATTTTATAAATTAGATTAGCTTAGAATGAAGGAATGAGTGTTTTTGGCCAAATTTTCGATATTTGTCGTTCGAAAGATAGCGCTTCAAGACGATACTGATCTTCTGAACATCCGTCACAGGGCTCAAAAGTTTTAGGCAGACACACACACATACATACATACATTTAAAGAGCCCGGTGAGAGTTATATCATAGATTAATAGCACAAGGAGATACGTGTATAATTATATTATACAGTGTATAAAGTTATCCCCACTGAGATGTTCAATTGGTTAGATATCATTGAATAGATTAACTAAGAATAATATTTTGAAATGTTGAGTGAAAATGAGTTTAACATTTCTCAGATGAGAAATCGAGGTGTGTTTATGGAAAAAGAAAATACATTCAAGGTAATATACCAAACATAGTGCAATTTTCGTGGCAGAAACATTAAACATGTTTGCATCTTGTAATGAGACAATCATTACTAAATAATTAATTTCTCGGTTATTGTATTACGATGGAATGTGCGTCACGTGAAAACGGAAGGGATGATTTAATTAGGCAGATCTTATTAAAGATCCACGGAAGATTGTATCCGTCTTGGAATATTTTTGATAAAGAATTATCAGATACAAATCTATACAAATTCGTGGTTAATTAATGTGTTCTAGTAAATTACCAAGAAAATGATAGCGTAATTAAAAATCCATCGCATCAAATGGAGATGCAAACAATACAAATTCAACCCTCCATATATATATATATATATATATATATATATATATATATATATATATATATAAACATACTCGGGTTTTTGTTATTCAAAAGTAATAAACTAATGAATTCAACGAGGTTGTTAGATAGTGCTCAATAAAAAGAGCTAATAATTCTTATTTATTGTTTAATAAACATATTTACATCCCGCTGCTACAAACAGCCATTTGTTTCAATCAAACAACAGATATCATCAGGTTGTGACTTGACTATTCAAAGGGTCATTGAACATCAATTGGCATGAATAACTCTAGTTTTGGGGAGGCGCCATGTTTTGACAAGCTTTTAGGCTTGACATATACTCTTGATCTGAAATGGAACAGATACATTAAATCCGTTGCCAAGGCCGCTGGAAAAATGATGGGATCCTTCTATCGATCCAGTTGATATCTCACTGCTGATGCAATTCTCTATTTATATAACAGATAGGTCGTCCATGGATGGAGGACTGTTTCCACATCTGGACAGCAGCTGCTGGAAAGGAATTATCCTGCCTTGATAGAGTTAAAACAGACTTCATAGCCTCATATGGCATGTCCTTTTCTCTTCCTTGCAACTTCTTTCTCATAGAAAAGATTTTGCGAGTTTGTCTCTGCTTTATCCTTATTTTAATGGCAAGTGCTCGACTGAGCTCCAATCTATGTCCCCCTCGCCAGACTTTCACAATAAAGTATTGTCTAGTTGAAAACACTATCAATAATTTCCCCACCCTTTATCTGTGCCTAAACTAAACGTAAATTCCATGAATAAAGAGTTCTTAGAACTGCACGCCTATGGGATAGTCTTCTGTTATCCTGCTTTCGAGCTGACTACAATATGGTTGTTTTCAAGTCTAACGTTAACAAGTTTTTGATGAGCCATGGCATATAAGTTAAATTTACCGAATTTCCATTACTAACGAGTATTTTATTGTCCAATTGACTACTGTACACTCTTTAACTGGTATCCTCGAGTGGCATATTAGCCTTGATAAGTGGAGATGCCTTAAAAACAGAATTATGTTCGGAAACAGGTTTAAATGAAGCGTGAAAGGCACTGACCAGGAATTAAATTGTTCTTGGTCAATTGAAGGCGAACCCATTCTATATTGAGACAATTTCAGTTTAAATTAAATTGTTATTTATCAATGGAGGGGGAAACCTTTCTATTCTAAGACAATTTTATTTTTGCACACTTATAGAGTGCCCCCTTTTGGTGAAGCTGTTTCTGGCCCACATTAAACACGACCTACTGTCACTTTTTGTTTTCCTGGGGAACAAACAAATACTATTTCATTATAAGAGAATCGCATGCAACAAGGATTTACGTTAACTAAGTGGTTAACGACGTGAACTGAAAATGGGGATGCTCCAAATACGAAAAAGTTCTGTAGAGAAAAATCACTTTGATTTAAGAATGTTGGAAACCTTTACGTTCTTTCTACATAATGGAGGGAATTCTAACACAATAGATTTTGGTTAATAATTGCCACCGTATATCATCTGCGCCATAAAGAAGATTGACGGATAATGTTCAAAACCAGCAAGATGCAACAATTTACTTTCACGTAAAATATGATTCTTTTTTCTGGCGAGCATAAACAGGTTATATACGTGCTTGAATTGTGTTCAATTAACTGTATATCGCATGACCTCGAAAATTATTGCTTCGCTTTAAAACATAGAAACTAGACGAAACATTTGTCCGCAGATAAACGAATAGAAACGAAGGCATATAATATTCCCTATAATTGCTAAGTCGAACATCGTTCGCCGTTTCGAAAGTGTCCTTTTCTCTTTTCAGTCGAGTCAGGAAAACATAATTCCATTGAGAAAAGACATTTTCGAAGTAAAATGGATTCTTTCCATAGATCTGACAATAATGTCCTCCTGTCCGCATTGGGTCTTGGAGAGCCATCAATATCAGAAACGGAAATGGGAAAAGAAACACAAAAAAATAAATAGCTATCCTATGTTTGACCGGACACGGGTACATGCACTTGATATTATGAAGTGCATCAACTCGAAAATCATGTACTACTGAAAGCAACCGGGAATCAAGATAGCTTACATTGTCAGAAACATACTTTCCTTTCTTTATGACATCGTACATTCACATTCTACACAGGTTATAAAAATGACTGATGCTCAAATTTGAATAAGGAGTAGCTTCACTTTTGATCTGCGTTCCATTTTTATGATCATCTGGCAGGGTCTTTAAAGCATGGCAGCAATTTGTCTGTTATGTAATGTGAAATTCAATTATTTTGCTAGAAGTGTTTTTTATGTGTCGTTATTTAAGGTTTGAAAAGAGATTTTGAAATTGTTTTGTAAGATTAAATGTATACAATACCATGGAATGGCAGAAAAAGCGTAAAATAAAGACAAGGACACAGGACAAGTCTTACCAAAGCATACATATGATCAAATATGTGTGATTAACGTCGATAGTGTCATCTTTCCCGGGGGGGGGCAAATAAAACAGGACGACTGTTGGAACGCATTGTGCGAATACTTGTTATCATCGCCGATAGGAACAATTTTTCCAATGGCCAAGTACCCACAAAAGAGACGTTGCCAGCCTGCTTCTGCTTTATCTTTTTTTTCATGGCAAGTGCTCATCTGAGTTTCAATCTATGATCCTCCCTCGCCCAACTTTCACGAAAAAACACTCGTCTAACCAAAACTACTACCAATAATTTCCCACACTTTTATCTTTGCCTACACCTAAATGAAGATTCCATTAACAAATGTTCTTTCTTAGAATTTCACGCCTGTGGGACTCTCTTCCGTTTTCCTGCTTTCCAGCTGACTACAATGTTCAAGTACAACTTCAACAAGTCCTTCATGAACTTCCCTAAGTAATCTTATTTTCAAAATTCCCACTACTATTGTTTACTACGCTATCATCACAGTGTATAATGTATACCAATCAGGCCTTATCCTCGCCAAGCCTTATAAGTGGTGATTCTTGTGTAAAAAAAACAAGTTCATCCTCAGTACAGCATATGTGACTGCTGCAACAAGCACCATTCACTATGGAAAAGGAATGTAAATTGAGAATAAATAAAATTAGCAGATTCTGTTCACTAAAAGAATTCAGTAAGTATCATTCGGGTAATACTTTTGCTCATACGGAATTTATTGCCACTGGAAGACCAAACAACGTTAATGGTATTTACTTGGAATAAGTCAATGGTAAACCTTACTTGACATAGCACAGCATACATCGGCCTATACATCGATAAAGCTTAAGAAAATATTGGTAGGCATCTTACCAATTATCCGGGGTGCTGGCAGCATCAGAATTTTCACTAAATACAAGAATACAAGAGATATTACCTGTAGAACGAGAGAGAGAGAGAGAGAGAGAGAGAGAGAGTAAAAGAACATAGCAGAGAAAAGGTCAAATAAATGAACATGTAGGTTATCGTAAAATAGAACACATTCCTGATTATCAGGGTTCAAAAGGAAATATTCAGATGTCTGTGTTTTGACATCGCTACTGACACTTCACTTTACTATAACGGACGTAGGTTATATGGTTGACAAGAAAGCTCTTGCAGTCTTTTTTTTTTTACTTTTAAATTAAGATAAAATTATATAAATTCAAACTAAAAATTATTTATCGAAATAAGAACCATCTGGATCCACACAATTTTGCTGAATCAAAACAAGTGCATTGATTCCAATAACGTAACATTTTTGCGATAGCGATTAAGTCGCAAAAGGCGTTTTTGATATTGGTCAAGGTTTTGAAGCATTTTTCACGCGGAAAGTTGTCGAGATTCAGGAAAAAGTAGTAATCGGCAGGTGAGAGGTCTGGAGAGTATAGTAGTTTCGTAGCCTAATTCTTTTAACTTCCTCACGATCAACAGAACAGTGTGGGGTACGAAGTGTCGTTAAGGAGAATGTGGCCTTTTGTTGACAAATGTTTCGTGTTATCGAATTTTTCTTAATTAAGTCTAGACAATCTAAAGGAGAGGATAACTTTTAAACATATCGGCGAAAAAATTTACCCCCCCCCCTGTAGAAAGTGCCTAGTTGAAGGGGGAGATATTAATGTGTTTTACCAATTTTTAGATATTTGTCGTATTGAAAGTTTAAGGCAGAGATGCAAACAGACATACATACATAGATTTATATATTGGTAACTAAAAATTTAAGACCCAAACTGATGAAAAAGCTTGCCCTATCTCTGAATACCCTTATGCAAAATTTCAAATATTTAGACCAGAAATTGTCTCTAAGTAATTTGGAAGAGACCGCAGAGGTCAATTTTTTTAAACGTTAGCCCCCATTATTACCCCTTAAAATGTATTGTTTTGGGCTCAAAACCAGTTATTAATATAGATCCATGTCCAAGGAACATATATCTAAAATTATCGGGGGAGTGTGGTAAGAATATATATATATATACATACATATATATATATATGTAAATATATATATATATATATATAGAGAGAGAGAGAGAGAGAGAGATAGACTTATATGTAATTATAGTGAGTTCGTAAATTCAGTAAATCTTCATATACCAATGAGTTTTAGGCCAAAATGGTTGACTTAAAGAGTAAGCTACACAATTATCAAATTTTATAATTGAGCATTAATATACTGTGTAAGAAAAAACAAGACTTCAAAACAAGGTGTTGGTGGCAACAAAAAGTGTATTTCACTTTACGTTACAATTGCTTCCATGTCCAGTTCGACAATTTCAAGCATTATGTCGTTTGACAATGTTCAAAACAAGCATTTCCCCAGAAATATCTACCTTTGTTGTGGTTACGGAAAATCCCATTTAAATGTTAATATATCGCCTAATTTTCGTATCCTTTTTTAAGAGCAGAGTTGTTACAGAGATTTAATAACATGTTCTTAATATACATCCAATTCGTCGGGTTCTTTTATTAGATCTTGTTATTTCTTTGTTACCTAATACTTAATTTTTAAAATGTTTGTTTCGATATTATGGCCGTAACAGCCTTGCAAAAATTGTACGGTTAGTTTTAGTTTCGTATTAGTGGCAGGTAATGTCTATAGATTATCGTTATATTTGTGCTCGGATTTAAGACCCTTTTAGTTTCAAAGTTTGATTGAATACGAAAGTGAATAAAATGGGTGTATTAAAAATATATATAAAATCCTTGTATAATATTACGGGTGAAGTATTCTAATCTATTTATTGTTATTTAATGTTATAAGAATCGCTGTTATTCTACTCGAAAAATGTTTTCATATCGTTAAGTGGGATAAAATGAAGGGTGATACTCCAATTCTATTGTAAAGTTTTGCTGGTTAATGTTGTTTGAAATTGGGTCGGTAATTCAGGCTGTTTGGTGTTTTTGGTTCATTGATTACCAGAAGGCGTCTATGATTTAATAATTTGTTTAATAATTGGTTTACCTTAATCAGACAGGTCAGGAACATGCTAATAGTGCTTACTAAACCAATTAAGTATATAAATTTTGTTTTGATCTCAAAGAATAGTCTCAGCCCATGGGTAACCCGCCTCTGTTACTAATCATTTAATGCATGCGTTGTATTTTGGGGTGTCTAAATAAATAAAACACATGTCCTCTAGTTATTATTCTGACAGCAAGATTATCCATGGTTACAAGTGTGTTTCACTCCTGTGGGAAATTGTCTACTCCTGCATTTATGGTTACTCCAGCATTTACACCCCAAGTTGGCAGAATCCATACTGACGCACTTATCTACCTACAGCAATCCCTGTTCTAAATGTTTTTACCCATACGTCATTTCAATTAGTAACGAAACAAATGACAGTATATAATATATCAAATAAACTGTAAACTCCACAGTAGGGTGAGGACAAATACCGTTATCAGGGACCGAAAACACATCATATTGCACATGGTAATTATTTTATTATGTTGGAATCAGTATATAATAATGATTTTAAAAGAATAAGAATAGAAATCCAAACTTTTAGCTTACGACTTACTGTTTTATTTGATCTTAATGCCTGAGTTCTAAAGACATGCTTGCCGCAAGGATAAAATTTTAAACATGAACACATACTTACTTACTTAAATTCTTGTTTAACCATCCTCTTAAATAATCAAATTCTGACCAGTTTCAATCATCATTACCAATCATCATGGTGTTGTTTCAGTGTGATAAACTTAACACTTATCCTCGAGTGGCCTTTAAGCCTTGATGATCAATGATTTTTCAATACATAAAAAACTATGATAAATGTAAAAAAAAAACAAAAAAAACATTAGAAATAATTTTTAAGCCATTTTTTTTTAATAGAAATCACTTCAGACAAGGTGTTAAGCCACTTGATGTAAGAAGCTAATAAGAATGAAAAATACAGAAGATACCTATTGACCTTAGTCTTGAAAAGACCAAGACTATAGGTAGGAGGAAAACAGTTAGCAGAAAGAGAGCTCCACAATGGAAAGAAGCTAATTGATTCGAATTAATGCCGAATACTCTTTTTGTCTGTTTTTTTTTTGGAGGGGGGGTATCAAAAACAAAAAAAATAAAAATAAAAAAAAGTAATGCGATATTTATTATGTTAATTATTTTAAATTTTATAAAACACATACCAGTTTAAAAAAAAATTATAATAATGCTGTCGTCGGAACTTCACCCGGTAAATTGCATTTTGTTAATTTTCACACTTTTGCACCGATTTTCGCAGATTAAATATAAAATGTCGCATCGGTTCGAATACCATTTATATAAAGTTAACTGTCTGTACAAAAAAAAAAAACTGACAAAGGTGTTTCTAGGAAAAAATCATGATATATATATATATATATATATATATATATATATATATATATATATATATATATATATATATATATATATATTAGAAAACGTACCCGTCGTTGACTGGGTTCAAATACAGCCTACAGGAAATGGACTCTAATTTATGAAAGTATGATAGGTTATAAAAAGGAAGGGTTGTAAAGAGATAACTTCGAATTTGGGGGTATCAAAACCAAAGCAAAATAGAATGAAAATAAAAATAAAATAGATAACCCCCATAACTTATTATTATACCATACCTTTTCACACTGACACACTTATCACAATATTCTGTTCATGTATATTAAAAAACCTTGTTAAACTTTGTGACATATTTCCATTCTATGGAGGTCAGGCCCGAACGAACACCCTATAATTCTATTATACCATATTTCTTCAACACAATTGTCCAAGTATACTTACGCAGACACATATGAAAAGTCTTTATTAAAGTGGGTGCCTATTTCCATTCTATGGATATCAGGCGTTGACGCAGACCCTACAATTTTATTATACCATCTATTTTTATGTAAACCCATCCTCATCAAAATATTATTATGTACATCTATATCAAAAACACTTGTAAATGTTTTTTTTTAATTTTATTTTTTTTATTTTCATACTTTGTCGACCAGGCGCGTACGCAGACCCCACAATTTTAATGAATGTTTATTATACCAGATCAAACATACATATTCCTGTGTCTCGATACATCTTCTAGCATTATATGTGATAAGTTTTTTTTTTATAATAGCCACACATATAGGAGCCTATTCCTGACCAGACACACACATACTTTCAGCTTTATCTTATATATATATATATATATATATATATATATATATATATATATATATATATATATATATATATATCGGGTCTTTAATAATTCCCCGTAGCAAATCATTAGCAGCGTTTGTTTTGCTGCCAGTGATATGTTCAAATGGCTTAAATGGGAGGTTCACGTGCATAGAGTCTCTACATCGAACAGGATGAACATTGATAAATAGAATAACATTCAAACTAAATAGAAATTTCTGTAGATCACAGCACTATCTCAAATCATCTTTCACAGTGTATTTACGACTTAGTACACTTACTATCTTATCTTTATCTCCTGCATTTAAACTAGCGCGACTTAAAGATACTGGTTTATCAGATAATTCTACACTCATTCTTTTTTATATGCATAAAAGTGTCACTAATATGATGAATATTCATATCAACTGTCATGCCTTATTTTGAAATAGTATCTTCATTCTCAGACGCTCAGAATAAAGTGACAACTGTATTTAAGTTGATCCTTATCAATATATTGGCACAGTAATGTTTCAAGTAGGCATATGCTTTTCTCGCAGTTCAAGGACCGTATGTACTGTTCATAACTGTGTGTGCATATTCATACACATATTAAAAAAGATTTACCTGATGTCCAGGTAAGCTACATCAAAGATATCAAGTGCTTAGGCCAAAAATTAATGAAGGCGTTTGGTAGAATTGTAAAAATTAACTATGACCACTTTGACCTTTTGGCAGACAAATTCTTGCTCAAAACCTGATTAAAATGTTAGCTTCATGTCTGATGTCCCTTTATGTAAAATTAAATAATGTTTAGACCCAAAATTTACTGAAATGTTTGCTAGACACTGTAAAGGTAAACGATTGGGAACTTTGGCTCCTTGCTAGCAAGATGTGCAAAAAAAACGACTAAAAACTTGACATATGTCTGTATACACTTTATGTAAAATTTCAAATGTTTAGACAAAAAGTTGGTTGAGTAATTTGGTAGAGGCCGCGTAGGTAAATTAAAAAAAAAACTTTGGCCTCAATGTTGTACCCCTTAAGATTTATTGTTTTCGGAACCAACCTAATTAAAAAAAAAATGATCCATGTTTAAGTTATTTCCATCTAAAATTTCAAAATGCATATATATATATATATATATATATATATATATATATATATATATATATACATATATATGTTCCCATACACATATCTATACATAAATATATACACACATACACACACATACATACATTCACACTCACATGCATACACAATTTATATATACATACAGGCAAATACCCACACATACATACATACATACTTTAAAGATTATAAATTTAAATATCAAGAAAGTATAAAACTAGGCATACTATTTATTATAATAGTCAGTGCACGTAATAAAACTAATTATAATAAAAATAAATTGGTTTCTATACTGCTAATTAACATTCAGAAAATAAGTGTATAGGGTTTTGTAACTAAGGCTCTAGAGTTACACTAGTACCAATAAGGATGACACATTATTGAGTATTACGACCAGTAATATTTTGTAAATCTTATAATCACAGGCTTCCATACCAGCTGATTGTGCGATAAATCTATTCGGAAGTATATATATATATATATATATATATATATATATATATATATATATATATATATATATATATATAGTAAAAATATAATTACGACAGCCCCTTTAAGAAATTCGTTTCTTATCGTTGAGCACTTTCCGTTGAATTAAAAGTCGGTCAATTATGCTCTTAGGCGTAGATCATCGTATAACGATTTGATCACTGTCTGTCTGACGTAATGAACATTTAAATTAAAATGTTTAAAATTCAACGCTATTTCACACGGTTAATAGTAGCGGAATGGATACAGCCTCCGCTAATCGAGCCAGAGATGTCTCGTGTCGCGGGGTTCGAATCGTTCCACTGGTAGTAATCGTGACACCCTGCACTGAAGAATCCCGAAAGGATGAAACACTAGTGTCTGTAGGTATTTAATTATTATAGTAAAAAATAATTATGACAGCCCGTTTAAGAAATTCGTTTCTTATCGTTGAGCACTTTCCGTTGAATTAAAAAGTCGGTCAAATTAGCTCTTATGCGTAGATCATCGTATAACGATTTGATCAGTGTTTGTCTGACGTAATGAACATTTAAATTAAAATGTTTTAAATTCAACGCTTTTTCACACGGTTAATAGTATCCGAATGGATACGGCCTCCGCTAATCGAGCCAGAGATGTCTCGTGTCGCGGGGTTCGAATCGTTCCACTGGTAGTAATCGTGACACCCTGCACTGAAGAATCCCGAAAGGATGAAACACTAGTGGCTGTAGGTATTTAATTATTATAGTAAAAAAATAATTATATATATATATATATATATATGTAAGTGAATTTAGTTTACAAACAAATGGCTACACATCAGCATACATGTTTCAGCGAAAACCCAGTAAGGGAATCGCTTCGTTAGGCCAAGGACAAGTCTGGCTGTTTCAACTCAAATATTGCCTATTTATAACTAGGACTACATCATATTTAAGTGTAAAGGGGGAGATAGGACCTCAAGAGAAAGTATATACATTAAAATGTGATCATCCATTATGTTAATTATATTAATTTTTTTTTTTTTATTATTTTCTTTAATTTATAGTGCGTCAAGAGTTTCAAGTAGAGTTTCAATAGTATCAGTAAAGTCCTAGTTCAGTAGGTAAGGTGTGTAGAATAGGAACCCAAGTTTTAAAAAAGGCTCTGTATAAACATTGAGCACTCTTTTGGGTGACACACCTATATATTTTGTTTCAAACAAACAAATACTTACTACCAATACAATATATATATATATATATATATATATATATATATATATATATATATATATATATATATATGCCTTCCCGCTTCTGTTATAATAAAAACCACATAACTTTTTGTTATGCATTGTGTATCAATCATGTTGCTACACGTATTCTCGTTATATCGGTGAAATTAAGATATTTTGAATTCAACCAGTTGCAGTGCTATAGTTGAAGGGGGTGACCTCCCCAATTACGTAAAATGCGCACAAAACTAATGTCGGCTCCCTCACGATCGGAATTCTTTCAACGATTATCAATATGACTTCATTGCTTTGGAGCAAGTATCTTCTACTATTATCTAAAAGTCAGAATGTGCATGTGAGTACCTTCCTCCTATGTTCTTAAACGGCTGTGCTCATCTTTTGTAAAATTCACATACAGCTTTATAATATATTGTGTACAAATATTTACTAAATAATTATCCAAATTCGAAGGAAAAAACAACTTAATTATAGCTTTTCTCTCTTATGGATAAAAACAATAAACTTTACAAGGGGGCTATTTTACGTTAAACCAGCCAAATAAGATAATTAAGTTTCATTAAATCAGTTTTTTTCTTACAAACAGATTTATTATAATCTGAAAACATAGCTTTGTGGTAAATCATTCGACAAAATAGCCAATGATCCGCTTTTTAAGCCCAAATGTATCTCACCCGTATATGTTATTTTTTCTTATTAATGAGTTCAATTTACTATGGAAAAAGGAGGGGGCCATGTAAAATCGCTGGAAATTTCATTATCGTTTCCATATTTATAGACTAAATATTAATAATAAGAACATTTTTAGGGCATCCATTGTCAAGCTTAAACATCAGCTGGCTTGCTATTGTAAATAAAACAAACGGAATTTGGTAAAGGACATTATCATGGTTTTTATGTTTTTACTTCATTCGACTGGTCAAATTATTCTTTGTAATATATAATAATCACTAGAAAATAGACTCTATAATAATACATACGCAATTTGTATGAATTAAAATGTTACGTTTATGCACTATTATTTCCAAGAAGCGAGAAGAATTAACGTAACAAATATTGTCTGCAGAGCAAAATCACACATGCCCTTCGCATTTTTTGCGTGTGTCAGCGATCGAGAGAGAGAGAGAGAGAGAGAGAGAGAGAGGGAGAGAGATCGAGAGAGAGAGGAAGAAAGAAAGAATGACAGGAAGAGAGAGAGAGAGAGAGAGATAGGCAGGCTTGCAGTTCTTAATTTTTGGTACTAAACTGTATTTCTGAGGTCGTTACAAAAATGTCATTCATTTGTTTATGAATTAAAATATCATGGTTAAGCATGTTGTACGAAGGGGCAACGCCGAACTGTCATCTAGTTTGAACCTAAATATTGAAGTCGTTTATTGAAAGTAATAAATCAATTGCTACATTGGCTATTGAATTAATTCAGAAGCTCATGATATTGTGCACAGTAAAACCGGCGCTCTACCAGTATCAATAAGGTATATAAATGTTTATAGAAAAGTAAGGAATAGTTAGATCGTGCTAAAGTTTGAAAAATGGAAGCATAATCAGAGGTGTATTTCTCGTCACGTAAATATCCTGAATTCTTAAGCTAATGACGTTAGGGTTTACTGTTAGTCCTGGGACGTGTTGACGTTTAGAGTTCGGCGCGTGCTACGATAAAAACGCGTCAGAGAAAAGAGCTGCAATGTGGGATTAACATCACTCAAAATAAGGAGACGGTGGTATAATTTTATTTCATATGTTTTCCAACTTTGACCTGCAAGAAAACAAGCAACATATGTTTATATTGATGATGTCTATATCTGCTGTTAGCTGCTACATTTACTGAGATGATGCTGATAATAGTCACGATTGGCGTGATGAAGGATGAACACTTAAAAATGTTGTTCTATATAAAGCTCGCGACGTTAGCAAGGTTTGGAAAATGGTGTTTTGTCCAGCAGGTACACCAATGAAAACAGCAGTTATAGCTTTTTTTTTGTCGTTATCGGGTCGCTTACTTTAGATAGTTCTATTTGTCGTAGTGGTTATGCGCATAGTTTGACGTTGACATAAATAAAATAAAATAAAATGTAAATATTTATAATGCATATTTGCTGATTGTAAATTATGTAGTCAGCATAAAAATGAGAAACCACAGCGACTTGTCTTCCTGGTCTCGAAGTGCAATCAGCCAATCAAACAACACAGTTACAGATAACCAATGTAATTTAAATCACATTCAGTAAGATGTCTATAAAACATATGGTGATGATGATGATGATGATGATGATGATGATGATGATGATGATGATGATGATGATGATGATGATGACGACGATGATGACGATGTTGATGATGTTGATGATGATGATGATCATTCCCGTTGCATGACCTACATAAGAATCTGAGTGCAATAGTAGTAATTTTGTAAACTATGGGATATGCGATTTACATAAGAGAACGAACATTTTATCATTAATCATTATCGAATTTAATAAACATTTACCTCAGCAAGAAGCGTGCTCAATATACAACTGTTACAGTCGAAGTACAAGGACAGAATATGAATGAAGTTCATCCAACCGTTCACCAAGCTCTTCGTATTAGAATAACAGTTCAACTTGATAAATGTCGTTATCATTATTTTACAGAATATAGCAACAAAGAACGACGGAAGATTTGCAATTTTCCACGCGTAGGTGAACACACATCTTTAGTTCGATCAACAATATATGCCAATACAAATTATGAATTCCTATAATGTTATAGTCGGACTTAGTAACCAGTTAATTTAGGTGAACAGACTGAACCAGAAATCAGAGCGATGTGCTTTGTAAGAGTTTAATTAACTTTTATGTTTGTCAAAATTGTTTGCAATGCCCCAATTTTAGTGTACATCACCTATATAAACGAACGTAGCCATAATATTTGGTCAGGATTGAAAAGGTTTAAACTAATATGCTTATTTACAACATTTTGAGATAAAGTGCTCGTCTTACCTCCAATCTATGACCCTCTTGCCAAACTTTCATTGAAAACACTTGCCTAGCTGAAACCACTATCAATAATTTATCCGCACTCTATCTGTGACTAAAACGTTATATGGATTCCATGAAAAGGGTCCTTTAAAAAAAATTCCCTCCTGTGTATGCCTGCTTTCCAACTGACTATATTATGGTCATCTTCAAGTCCAATGTAAACAGGTTTACGATGAGCCATCATTTTAAGTAAAACAAGTTCCCAAAGTTCCACTACTACCGATTACTACGCTATTGCCCCAATGGCTACCGTACACTCATTTACCCAGATCCTCGCGTGGTCTGCGGATCTTGATAAAAGGTGACTCCTTTATAAAAAAGATAACCTTAGAGTAATAAAAAGCATAAAGTTACCTCCTTATAATGCATAGTTTTATAAGTGACAAATCTCATAAGTAAAATTATAAAACAATGCGGTGAATCTAATATATAAAATTATATATATCTGTATTTTATAAAAACATTGTCTGCTTCTCTCCATATTTCAAACTTTATCTCTTCCCAAACTAAAAGTTGGAGAGTAGCGCAAGGGGTTTCAAGTTATTGAATTTTTTTCAGGGGACGTCATTTAGCAAGTTAAAATAGTTTTTAAGGGGGTCAAAATTGGCCCAAAATCGAAAAAAGCATTATATATTATGTACAATCATTTTAGTTCGGTTTTAATTTTTTAAAAATTTAAATCAGTTCCTATGCGTGTTAAGTTGGCAAAGTGGTAACGTCACCAGCTTGGAATGCTGCAGTTTTGTTTTCGGTTTCGATTCTAACTCATAACACAAAAATACGTTTTCTTTCCTTTGGAAGTCAAGGCTCTATAATAATATATACGAAATCTGGACAAATTAAACTATTATATTTAAGCATATTTTATGCCTGGAAAAGCCGGATGCTTTCTTCCCGGCAGTATATATATATATATATATATATATATATATATATATATATATATATATATATATATATATATATATATTCTCATAATATCCTTAAACTTTTAATTAACCACGTAAATTTGAGCAATGGATTTGGCCGGCTCGTCGAGTAAAACAGTCACTTTCACCGTCTAGCAATAGCATGTTAATCGCTTACTTGCCAGTAGATGAACCGTAAGATTTCGTGTTGTTTTCAGAAATTAACATCGTGAGATAAGAAATGCATGAACATCCCCAGTAGCATCCTATATGTGTAAAGCAAGCAACAAACGAATACTAGTGTAAGCTAGTTGTTATACAAACTGAACACATGTACGCAGGGTAAGCAATATAGAACAAAAGAAATTCATTTTATCTTTATTCAGTCATTAAAAAAGGCATTTATAAACCTTACTTTCCAAACAATGTAAGCATTTATCACAGTTTCTCTCATCTGCCAAGTATTTTACGTCCTTCATGCTGCAACGAATTCGCACAACTACCTCCTGCCGGCACCATATTGCTCCAAATCTCTCTGTTTTTACCTCTTTCCTCGCTGTGACGTCACCCCCACCCCGCGAAGTTTTTTTTTTTTCATTTCCATGTGTGAAAATTAGACGGACGATAAAAACTAGATATTTATCAGTTCACAATGACACAAAATGGACCGTGTACCGCATTTTATTTAGTGCACTATAACATAAGATCAGATGTAATGAAACAAAATCTGTGTCCGTCAAAAATAATAAATCCATTTAATTTTCTACTTTTTATCTAATAAGGATCATACCAATTACAAATATTTCTTTCATAGTTTGAACCTACTGAAATGAATTTAATTGCGAATCAACTAAATACCGCGAAACCCACCGACGTCTACACACGGAGTGTATATGAGTAGTTAAATATTTTGAAACCTATCGAATGCAAAGGTTGTGCCACGTTCATAGAAATGGTTAACACATGTCAACCTAAGACTGTTGATAATTTCAAATAAAAGTGCTTTATCACACAGGTGTAGACATCGTTAATTTTATATGTAATACATTTTTTTTAATATGACAGGAAATTATGGAAAATCGAAGCTAGCCATAACAATATTTTACATCAAAACCAAAACAGTCAATAACGCGAAGTACTGTTAATATAGACACAACTAAAATGTTGTAAAATATACTTTATTTTACAACGGAATTCAAGATATATTTGAGTATGTATCAACCAAATTTTTAATACCTTTTATAAATAGCTGCATTTGTATTGAGTTCAGCTTTCAATGTGCGAGTATATCTTTGACAAAACAACATTGCTTCAATTATCAGCTATTGATCGTTTTATAGAATAAACAATTCATTTGATAAAAGGCTTGATGGAAATAGAATTTTACATCAAGAATTGATAAATGGTGGCAAGCCAGCATAAGGACAAGAGTATAGTCATGGGAAAAGAATTTACAGGATAATACCTTTCTGCGAAATATTTTTCAAAGGATATGCAAGATACGTTATTGGATTTATGACAAATGTAGATTTTAAGCATTGATCAGATTTAATGTCATTTTCATCAACGCTCTCGTGGGTATGCGTGAATAGAAAGCTATTGCTTTAACTTCTACTACTACTACTACTACTACTGATAGATACGATAACTACGCAAATATTATTGCTACTATTACAAATAAAGTGGAAAAGATTTAAAAAAGTACAAGAATGAAGGAAAATATCGAAATCGGAAAAGTTAAATTTCCAGAAAAATACTCATAATTAAATGGATGCAAGAAAATACTCATAATTTAATGGATGCAAGAAAATACTCATAATTAAATGGATGCAAGAAAAATACTCATAATTCAATGGATGCAAGAAAATACTCATAATTTAATGGATGCAAGTAAAATACTCATAATTTAATGGAGGCAAGACAAATACTCATAAAATAATGGATTCAAGAAAAACACTAATAATTTAATGGATGCAAGAAAATACTAATAATTAAATGGATGTAAGAAAAATACTAATAATAAAATGGATGCAAGAAAAGTACTCATAATTTAATGGATGCAAGCAAATACTAATAATTTAATGGATGCAAGAAAATACTCATAATTTAATGGATGCAAGAAAAAATAAAATAATACCAGAATGATTAAGTAACAACAAATACAATCTCGACATTACTAAGGAAGTTGAAGAGATTTAGAAAATCAAAAAAGAAAGAAAATATCGAAATCGGAAAAGATAAACTTCTAGAAACATACTCATAATTTTATGGATGCAAGATAAAGTTTTAAAAATAGCAGGAAGGATAGAAGTTAAAGTGACATAAACCAATGGGAATTCTCGACGTAAGATATAGGATACAAAATCTGCAGTTTTTGTTAAGTTAATCCCCGCGTAATATAAAACCTCACACATTATTGCCCCCTCTTTAGTTCCAAAGTAATTTAAACTCATACGTAAAAATGCTGCTAAACATTTAGCGAAATCCCATCGCAACAAGTGTAATGGCCGAATATATATATACAAGATAAAATACATAATCAAAGCTATGTGTAAAGTGTAGTTGTTTGTGTGCTTCAATGTGTTTATGCAAAGCTGAATTTACTTAAATAAACAACACCTAAACTCTTGATATTTTTAAATAGCTTAACCCTTGGAAGAAAATATAAAAGTTTCTCTTCTAATTTTGGTGTACATACAAAACATGATTAGCATCCTTTTCGTGTAATCTTCAGGTAGCACAATGCGTATTTACTGAAGTAAATCCACAAATATATTATTACTAGCAATTCAGCTCGACGTTGTCGAACCCCTGTATTGGTCATAAATTTACGTTCATATATATATATATATATATATATATATATATATATATATATATATATATATATATATATATATATATATATATATTACAAAGACCAAGTAACTTAAATCTAAAATTTCACATGTTTAGACTCAAAATTTGTGAGGAATTTGGTAGAGTCTGCAAAGCTCAACTCTTTCAACTTTGACCTTTTGGCAACCAAAATTTCGCCCAAAAACTGATTAAAAATCTTGGTGCATGTCTGAATACTTTTATGTTAGATTTCAAATGTTTAGACTCAAAATAGGCTTAATAGTTTTTCCGGAGACCGCAAAGGTCAGATCTTTTGAACTTTGACCCCTACAATTTGAGTTACGGTTAAAGATCGATCAAAAAGCTTGCTCTCTCTCCGAATACACTTTCTGTAAAATTTCGAAAATTGGCTGAGAGGTATTTTTTTTTTACTTTGACCCTAATTTTGACCTCTTAATATTTTTTTTTTACCTGAAGGTCAACACTTATCAAGGCCCGGAGGCCACCCAGGTATAAGGGTTATATTTATTGTTGTGGGATCAAAGCAAATTAAAGTTTGATCCATGTCAAAGTAAGCTACATTAAAAATTTCAAGCACTTAGACCCAAAATTACCGAGAGGTTTAGTGGAGTTTTCAAAAGCCAAATGTTTGAACTTTGACCCCTTGAGACCAAATTTCTGACTGAAAATGTATTTAAAACATTTTCACAAATCCTTTCACAACATTTTCGCAAACACTTTCACAAACAGCCTCATGCCAAATCTCGAATATGTAAACTGACAATTGACTGGGTAATTTCGGAGGAAAATGTACACCAAAATGCAGACACAGGCAGACAGATAGATATATAGATATATATCATCATTTCTAAGCAGTACACCGACTTTCACATAGAGCACCAAACATAATTATACTGTGAAAGGACACAAGAATATTTAACCGAATAATACAAGCTAAAATCTTGTATTCATTTAAAAGGTTTTCAGACATTCAGAATTCTCATTTAAAGCAAGCATTTTAGCTTCGCTTCTCCAACATCTAGTTTATAATTAAATGTAATAAGTTTTTTTATCTAATTTGGAATAAAAGTCCGACATTTTCTATACGCACAAAAATCAACAAAACCTGCCCTATTTTTGGGACGGTATTTTTTGTGTTTTTTTTTTTCCAATATGTCACTGATTATATGCAGCCCTTGAAAATCCACTCCCAATAGTTCATTATTAATCGCTAGGAGAGTCCTTACCAGAAATACTAAACTAATTGCCCAGGCCTTTTTTTCTCTTTAGAATGCTCTTATTTTAGCATCTGAGTCTCTAAATACATTTTCCTGGGGTAACATCTTTCCGGCTATGTGAGAAACAACATATACTTAACAGTAGTCAATATAAAATAAGGTATAGTTCTTATGAACAATTGTTTTATGTTATTAAAAAAAAAAAAGATCGGGAAAATAACCCATAATAAAAATGAGATCGCTGAGTAATATTAATGGACTGTGCCAGGAACATTATATTTAAACAGATATTATATTGAAAAGGATGTTGCCTCCTCGAAATGTCATAATTTGACTTCTAAGAATTTGAAAATAATAACAGTTGCAAATGGTTGAAATCTCAATATAGAAGGAACGAGAAAGGGAACATATTAAAAAAAACGCAATTAGAAAACGCACATGTTTCGAGAATATTTTTCACAGAGTTTTTTAGATATGTAAAATGATCATTGTGGGTTTAATTAGAGATATTCTTTACGCTTTTTTGTATATGTTGTAGTGAAACATGTATTAGGAATTGAGGTGTATGTGTTTATTAATATGTGTACACGTGCAGTTTTATGCGTAATTTAATGGGTAATGTTTTATGCGTTTTTTTAGAATACGAAATGGCGTGTTACTAAATCCTGTCTATGCATTTCTTATTCTTAACTTAACATCTATATATGTATATATATATATATACATGATGAGTGATGTGTCTTGTCATACGAGTGCCACTCCCTCAGAAACTTAATGTCTATGAGGGAGTGTTTATACAGAGATGATGTTACAGAGTTTTAGCTTTGTACGACAGCTAAATTTCTCTCTCCCGGTTCCAAATGCTGAGATCCAGCAACAAGCAAGAGCACGGTAGCCAGCAAGAAGTTAAACTGCAGACCAGCTTAATGGGGATACTGATCTCCCGCTTTATGTTGTTTTTTTTAATCAGAGATTTACTTCTCCTAGAAAGGTTGCCTTCACACCGGCTTACGGGAGCCCTCTCCACCCCAACGCATTCACACACACACACACACACACACACACACACACACACACACAAACAAACACACACCCACAAATGTACATAGTGGTCTATATATATATATATATATATATATATATATATATATATATATATATATACAAATGTACACAGTGCTATTTGGATGTTGACCTCGAAGAAGGGTTCGTTCGCCCCATGGAAGGTCTTGTTTTTAATCCTTCAGCCAAACTAGCCACCCACCTAACCAAACAAGCCTGGTGGGGGAACCATTAAAGCCGCCGGTGACCCCACCATGAGGCAGGTAGTACTGGGTTTAATGCTACCAGTAGAATATGACATAACCTGCCTATACACACACACCCACACACACACCCACACACATACACACACCCACACACACACACACACACACACACACACATATATATATATATATATATATATATATATATATATATATATATATGTTGGCGTGTAAACTTAATTGCATCTTCCTGGAGTGTTTTTACATGTTGTGTGTGTTTTGATTAATGAGAAAATGAGACAAAAATCTATGCAAAGCACATAATTCTATCAGGAATAAATTTAGTTCTGACTAGTATTATCGAAAACTATTTATTACGTATGCCGAAATTAAGTTTTATTTGATGTTATTTGTATCGGTTTTATTTATTCTACATTTAATAATTAAAATGATGTGGTTATATATTAGGAAAATATAATTAAATGTCGGTTTACACTCGTGTAAACCCGCACAAACTCGGAAGCACACGCACATTAACCATTGTATAAAAACATATGTGTATACGTGTGCATATGCTTTAATTTTATATATATATATATATATTTATATATATATATACACATATATATATATGTATATATATTTAATGATTGCGACTTCTTGTCAGACGAGTACCACTCCAATACTCAATAAAAGTTCATGTGTCAGAAGATGACTTGTCAGTACTGTCAGCGACTTGCAATCCCTCAACCAAACATGACATTATAGAAGGTCATTGCTGTGGATGAAACCAACAGCAACAGAATCATCGTGAACTTTTATGTGATTAACGAGACCTGATTGAACAACAGCATCCGGCCACACTCCTCACTGATCCAAAGGTTTTACGTTTACTACATGCTCTCTGGAGCCTTGCTCGGTCTATCTTAGCTGATTTAAAGTGTTCTGCGCCTCTGTATATCAGTGCCCTCCACTGCTTGCTATCATAAGCTAGGGTCTCCCTACTGTCAACAGGAACGTGAAAACTCACTAGACTCTCTTTGATGCAATCACGAATATATATATATATATATATATATATATATAGTTATATATATACATATATATATGTATATATATATATATATATATATATATATATATAACAAATTTGTAGTATTCCAAATTATACTGGGTAAATGTAATTCGGCAATTGTTCATATACCAATAAATTTAAGCCAAAAAGTAGAGATAACATAAAAAAGTAAGCTACATAATTATCATATTTAATAATTGAGCATTCATATACTGTTTTAACAAAATCTTAGAATTCAAGACATGTGTTGATAGCAACAAAAATAAAATACAATGAAATACACTATTTGTTGCTATCAACTCATTTCTTGAAGTCTTGATTCTTGTTAAAACAGTATATATATATATATATATATATATATATAAACACGCACACACACATACATATATATATATATATATATATATATATATATATATATATATATATATATAAACATATATAAGTATATTAAAATATTTTTTTTAAACCGAAGACGTTACTAAATACTTTTATTAACTCATTAACGTATTACATTATATTAGGAAGCAGATGAGTTAAGTTATTTTTCGCCCCAAATAAATTCATAAGACAAAAGTAGTATTCTTCGAAGCAGTAAAAATAATGTGACTCGAAAATTCTGATAACATAAATTTAGTTCATATATTTCTATAACTATATCAATAGTGCACTAATACTTTAAAAGGAAAATATTACAAATAGTCAGTGTTCATTAATAATCTATAGAATACAATAAATGTCTTCACTTAATGCGAAATGGAATACTTTAATAAAATAGATAATACTTTTCAAATATCGTGAAATTGTTAAAACAGTACAAGCCTGGAAGAACCCTAACTTTATAGGTATAATGGGAATTGAATTGGTAAAAAACTTTTTGGTTCGACGACAAAAAGAGGTTATCCCTGTAAATTCAGTCTTGTCCCTTCATCAGTTCCTTCGTTCGTTAGTCCTCTTTTTTCTCAACAATTATGCTTATGATTATGAAAAACTTTACACGAACATTAAAAATGATAGGAGTAGAACAGTCACACACCGGAAGGATGCCTTTCGGGTTAAAATGACTGACACTTTTGTGTTTATTCAAAACGTAGATTTCTTGGATTTTTATAAAACTTTCTGCAAATTTGTAACTAACTGATTTCTATATGATTTTTGTTTACCTATACATCGTGATAACTCCTGGGTGTTCCCCATGCGCTCTTTTAGGGTTAATAAAAACACTCCATGTTTGGGAGTATTTTACTATATTTGTCCAAAAATTTTGTGTATGTCTATTTAGCAGTTTTGTATGGTGCTGAACTACAATTTAAATATGTTTAGCTCTTTGGGACTTTTGGGGCTTAATGGAGGAGAGGGGGGTTAATGATGGAGTTTGTTATTTCTTTTTTTTTTTTTTGGCATGGTGCAGGACTAAAATTTACATATCTTAAGACCTAAACAATCCCCGTTTGTTCATTTTCACCAGGATTTGACTGGGGATTTTAGGGCTAAATGGTGGTGGGGGCAAATGCTGGACTTAGTCATTTTTTGCCTTGTTCACTGTGCACTCACGGGTGATCAGGCATGCTTGAATTGTTCTATTTGTGTTGCTTTCGGGGAGTAAATTATCCCATATCATTTCTCTTTAGACTTTAAGCCTCACTAATTTGCTTATACCGAAATTGTTCCCATGTAATATAGTCAGCCTCACGCTAACATTTAAATTCATAAGTTAATGAACTATTTCCTAGTGAGGTACGAGCATCACCCATAAAGACTGGGAAAACTAGACAGGACACAGACAACATGATTCCTTCAGAAAAAATAACCTTTACTGATAGAGTCAATAAAGGAAAGCTTCAAACAGACCAGACTTGGGGGAACCAAATAAAATGTCACTGTTAAAGTTTATTTAGTGCATAAATCTGGAAATAACCTTAGCTAAACCATTCGTAATAAGAATATCGGTTATGTTTCTCGGTTCAGCAGTTATTTGCTAGTTCTGCAAATTTGGTTACCTACTGTCTTAATCTAACTAATGTTTCTATTCATAGGTGAAAAAGATTCTCAACTAATATACTAACCCATGAAAGCGGGTTTCTTTTATAATGTGGTAGTAAAAGTGCTCTCCGCCTCTTCCAGCAAGACATGTAAAAAAAGTAAAGAACCATAATGTATTTCTTCATGATAGATTGTAGTGCCGGATGGAGATTATTTAATTCCATGAATAATTCACTCACTTTATGGCTGGACATGAAAATAACTACAGTGTCGTCCACATAACGACAATACCAGAACGGTTATAAATCAGATTGATAATGATTCCTCAAAACTTAAGAAAACATTCGCTAGGGTTGGATCAAACGGATTGCACACTGCCAGGCCATTAATCTTCTGGTACATTAGATTATTGAACCTGAATCTTACCGACTTGGTGGCCAGTTCCATACATTAAACAAAAATTATTTCTGGAAAAGCAGGAGTGGTTAAAGGGAAAATGTCTATGTGTGCCTGTCTGTTTGTTTTATTTTCTGTGTACAATTACTTACAAAATAACTCTGTCAATTTTCGGTCTACCGACTCGAATTTTGACATAAGGAGTATTGAGATGTGGGGAAAAATAGTCAATTGGTTTTCGACCAGAAATTTGGCTGTTAAGCTGTCAAAGTTCAATGATTTGACCTATAAGAACTCTACAAAACTTCTTCACCAAATTTGTGTCTAAACACTTGCAATTTTAGACATAGGTTTCTTGGACATGGCTCTAACTTTATAATTAGATTTTAGCCCCAAACAATAAATGTTAAGGTGTGATAATTACGTTAAAAATTTAAAAGAATTAACCTTTTGGGTCTCTACCAAATTACTCAGCCAATTTTTGGTCTAAATATTTGAAATTTTATTTCAAGTGTAGTCAGACAAAGGGCAAGCTTTTTAATTGTTTTTTTTCTGATAATTTGTTTTACCTTTGCGGCCTCTAACAAACTATTAAGCAAGCTTTGTTATAAATATTTAATATTTTATATAAAGAATAGTCAGACATGCAGTAAGATTTTAAATCAGATTTGGGACTTAAATTTGGCTAACAAGACGCCAAAGTTTACACTTGACATTTTAGATGTAAATTACATGGACATGTGTCAAACATAGTAATTCAATATTAGTTAAAAAAATGATTGTTAAGGGGTCCAAATCGGGGTCAAATAAAAAAAAAAATTGACGTGTGCGGTCTCTAACAAATTTCCCAATGGTAGTAAAAGAAGACTACTATATAGAACGGCATTACCGTACATATTCACACTTTGTAATATACACATATGCACATAAAGTTATGAAAACTACATAGGGCCAGAATAAAGCCGGGCGGAACTGCTAGCACACATGTACACACACATATGTATATATATATATATATATATATGTATATATATATATATATATATATGTATATACATGAATATATATATATATATATATATATATAAAGAGAGAGAGAGATAGAGAGAATATGTTTTATATGCATATTATACGTATATATATATATTTGGCATATATATGTATATAGAATATATATTATGTACATATATATATATATATATATATATATATGTCGGACTATATTCTAAAAAATATTCTAAAATTCTAAAACTGGCTGTCAAGTCGGTTAGGTTAAGCTTCAATAACATAATGTATCAGAAGGTTAATGGGGGGGGCGATGTGCAAGCCGTGAGGTCTTATCCTAGCATATATTTTCCTAGGTTTTCAGGAATGTTTACCATATATATATATATATATATATATATATATATATATATATATATATATATATATATATATATATATATATTTCGGAAAATCAACCCACTGATTTGGAACTTTAACACAAACGATGCAGAATATATTCCTCTGAATAAAGATCTTAGTAGGACCTGACTAATAAGACTTTCCAGGATGTCATTTATAGCGTAACATATTTTTTGTGTGTATTGTTGTGTCAACTAGATTGAAAGCCTCCAACACAACATACCTGTGTTTTATAAGCCGGGACAAAATTTGAAGGTTTATGTTTTTCCAGCGTTGGATTTTCACAATTAAAACAATTATACGTTTTTAATTGTTTTCGTTAAATGAAAACTTTTTCATTGAAACATGCCCAAGGAAATAACACATCGTTCGATTAAAGTTGACAGCTTGATTAGAAAAAAAATGAGCTTGGCTTAATTTGACAGATAGCAAATCGAGAAATCGAAATTCCTCCCAAAATATAAAAAAAAAGTTTGATCTTTCAATATAAGATGTGTATTAAAAATATCAGCGAATATACTTTTTTAGGCCATTATTTTATATCTTCATTTTCTCTTCAATATTTTCTCCCTTCTTCAATATGATTTAATGGTGGGGCAATCGTACAAAACACGATTGCCCCACCTTTAGCTGAATGTTAAACGTTATATTTTCTTTAGAAATAAAGTAGCCTGATTGTCCGGTTTTGCAAAAAAAAAAAAAAAAAAAAAAAGCTGTAGTAATCAGGCAGGCTCGAACCTGTGACGCGAATAGGTGAAAATAAAATGGAGGTGTGTGTAAGGGTGGTGGAGCCCTCCCCTCCAAAATTCATGGAAAATTGCGAGCGCGAAAAAAGTGGCAGTGGGCAGGCAGGCTCGCACCAGTACCTAAAAAAAAAAAACCCAAAACGTGACGTGTAAGCTGCTGCGACCTTCTTCAAACCGGACGTGACGTAGGTTCAAATTAAAGCTTGACAATCGAAAAGAGTCGATGAGTTTCGGAAATATCGGCGAGAAAAGCGACCCTTCCCTGTAGGTAAGTGCTCAGTTGAGGGTGGATATATTTATGCTTTTGGACAATTTTACGATAGTTGTCGTCCGAAGTGTCGGGCTGTAAAACAATATCGATCTTGTGAAAACCGTCCAAAAATTTTTGTTAGGCATAAATACATGCATACATACTTATATTTAAACAGACGGATCAGACTGATATTATAGATAAATTTGTTTTACTTTTTTAATAAAATAATCTGTTGTTAATATTTATTTTCCTTCATTAAAAAAAATCGTTAAAAAATATTGTTCGCTGATTAAATTTGTCTTGAATAAGCAAACACTATTTTTAATGATTTTTTTAAAAATTCGATTTAAGCTTATAGAACCTCGCCCAAATAATTCATACTCTAAATAGAATCAACGACACCGATAAAAAAAACACCAACCATGCGGACGGCAGAGACCGCCATATTTAAAATAGTATGAGTCTGCTGTTGTAAATAGTCCCGTACTAGAACAAACATATTCATTACTAGACATCTTCGCATAGATCGGATGAACAGAGTTAGACGCCCCTGATTCCAGCAAGCAAGAGTGCTATATTCGTGCAATAATAACGACATGAACCAGGGAGACTTGTGGAGGAAAACATTAGCTCACGACACTACGATATTGCCTTATTGGTGCTCACTACTATATATATATATATATATATATATATATATATATATATATATATATATATATATATATAATGTAGCATTAAACGAAATAATCATACTTGCTACATAATGCTTTCACTAGACAGACACTACCGAGCGTTCCAATAAAATTCCAGGTAGATCACAGAGTAATCCAAAGTACATACACATAGACTAAGAACAATACACATTAGCATACACGGAAAAAAATTAGAGACACAGCCAAAAAACACTGGTAGGTTTTCTCTTTTTGTTTTTAATATTTCAAAAATTCATTGTTAAAATGTATTTTTACCGTTACTTTTTAAATGTGCTGATACAGTTTAACCCTTATCGGACCCTCACCTCTTCTGGTACAATCGAAAAGGAATAAACAAACAACATTAAGTACATCCTACTTGGCATTTTAAAGTGCAAAATAAAGGAATTTATTCGTGGTTCTTCCAAAACAACGCATTTCATTATTTTTCCAAAGTGTCTGTACACACACGTGTGCTTTACTTAAACAATTTCTCCGCTATTACTCTACGTTGGCGTCAGCCAGCGCTTTCTCGCTCTCAATTTAGACACGTCCGTCTTGCGCGATGATTTTGCTTCTGTGACGGACACGTGGAGTATTTTCGCTCTTTCTTTTTGTGACTCAATCTCTCAAACACTTGCTAATTTGCATCCGTGCTTTAATGCCTGCATTTGCTAACATTTTCTCTGGCCAGTTATCCTTTAGCTCTTGCTGATATTTTCGCACGCGCCAATACTCGGTGTGTTATATTTACACATCTCAAGATACGAAGAAACTATGTCTGCTAGAAATTTCTGAATTATTAAATGTAAGTATATCCTTTGTTTTAAATGCGCCATTCCTATTATCTATTAGAAAGCTTCTCGGCGGTGCGCGGCTGTAAAATAGGGATACATATAATATCATAACTAATACAGAAACTGAGATATGTTCTGGGGAGTATTTGTGTTTTTCTAAACCGTTCACTTTTTCTAAGTAAACAAATACTCGAGTTGAGATCGAAACCAAAACCTAAAGGCAATGAGTCAAAATCGATAACCTTTAGACGAGCGTGACACGATTTTTAACAAACAGATAAAGATACGATGACTTCCACGTACCAATTTTCAATTTTTAACACTTAGGAGATATTTCCTCGGATGAAAATCGATTAAAAATTTTCCATATATTTGAATATGATGTATACCAAATCTCAAGTTAGTAGATCCAACATTCATTGAGTATAAAGGTTGAGCCATTCTTACACTTATAGATATAGAGATTATAAACCACATTCAGTTACCTTTGTTTTATATACGTTTTTAAACGTATGTTTTATGGTTATATAAACACTAGGGCAAGGACAACAGCGTATTCTTTTAATTGATTTGAGTCTCGAGTGAGTATCCGTTTATATATTATGTTTTCATATGGAGTAATGTTGTTCTCGGTTGATTCATTGTGTCTAACTGGTTATTTATTTGTTTCCCACGAAACAAAATGTGGCACAAGGTCGGTTTAATGTGGGAGATCACCAGCCCCCCTCAAAAGGGGCATTCTGCAAAAATACAATTGCCTTAGTATAGACCTCCCTCCTCCATTGACTAAGGACAATTAATTTGAGTGCAGCATCTAAGCAGATACCACACTTCAGTGACCAGCCCAGTACAAGTACCGGATGTCGCCATTGTGTCTAACTGTGTCGGATATATACTGAAGCGACAAAACAATGAAAAGAATATGCTGTTGTCATAGCCCTAATAATGACTAAGAGTGCGTTTTATTTGGAAGTCAAATGCATTTTATTGTCACAGCATAAAATTATTTAAGTACAGTTAAAAAAGATGAGTGTCGAAGACAGTTCTCGTTGCATAAGCATTGATTAATCCTGATGTATCAAGAGACGATGTATATATAAGTAGATGCTGATATTTTTGATATCTACGTGTTTTAAATATATGTATTGTGAAGGCTGTCCATGAATAACGACAGATACTCAAATTCATAAAAAAATCGGATGATATGAACATTCTAACGATAGGAAAACGTTTTGAAATCGATCATTTTCAACTCTAGACAGCTACTCATTTAAATCGGGTCTCACAATATTAGAATTAATTAAATCGAATTAAAGTGCCGCTCACGCTGAAGATAATTTGCTTTGCGAATTGGCTGTGTCTCCAACGAGACGTATCGGCTCTCTAATTGGGAGCGAGCGATTCATTGATATGTTCCGACTGGGCATGCGCGTTGGCGACGTGCTAAACCACTAACGGAGCAAGAGATACAATTTGATAGATAGAGTCGTTAAGTGAATTTAATCGGAGCGGCTCGAGCCTTGATGAATCTGTTGGTAAATGTTGCTTGAAGGGTGGCCTTTCTTAAAAATTCGAGAATATTACTAATTCGAAAATAAGAGTGCGAATGCAGTTTTGAACGATTGTGGAAATGAATAAAACGTTGTTAAATGCGAAAGGACCTAAAGGTTACTCATGTAGTAAAAGTACAAAAACTTAATTACAAATCTGCTCTTTTTTCTCAATTTTTTTTTAAAATAATAATTCTGAATCTTTGAGAAGAGAATTGGTCAATCGTTTTATTTGATTGTTCGAACTACTGCTCTCATCTTGACAGTTGTTTTCACACTGATTTTTCAGTTTTATTTTGTTGAACACAGGGATATTTTTTGTCGATTATGGAGATCTGTAAAACATATTAAGTGGAACTCTTTATTAAACCACGAGGGTTGTTTTATCTTGTCGCGCCAGTCATTACCAGCTATGAAGTCATATTTGTTGCAATGTTATTCTGAGTATCGCTCGTAGTGAGAATCGAAAGTTGGTTGGTTGGTTGGTTGGTTTTGTTTTACGGCATATCAACATTTTCAGGTTATTTAATGCCGAATCCAGTGATTTTGAAGACATTTTTTTAAATAGAATATATTTGTTTTTTGCAAGTCAGTTTCTATTTAACACATAGTTGGGATCCTAACATGTACTACCACTCCGAGTCAGAGTGGATCTGGGAGCAATGGCAATTAAAGGGTGGCTCCATACTTCCCAGAGCCCGCAAGCTGGGGCCTCACCATCGGATATAGTTTAAGGTCATATCCACGACCTGGAGAATCGAAAGTAAACTTACAACTGAATATTGATAAATTTTTTGTCCCATGCTCCAGGGGTAATCAATAACACTTATGAACAGAACAACGATGAAGAAAATAATTTCTACTATTTGTATCTCAAATGTTTAAAAACTACAAGAAAGTATTAATTAGGGTTATGGCAACAGAATATTCTTATCATTGTTTTGACTCTCAAGTATATATCCGACAGAGTTAGACAAAGTTAATAAATCGAGAACCACATCACTTTATCTGAAAAACATATCAGATTCAAATTGATATATACTCGAGAATCAAAATAACAAAAAAAATATCCCCTTGCTATAGCTTTAGTATTAACTAGCATTTTAGCCCCCCGTTGCCGGGGCGTTTATATTTTTTTTATTTTGGTAAATGATTAAGTCAGCGGCGTAAATTATTTGTCAGGCAAAAAATATATATAAAAACTATTTATTTTTATATAAAACACATTGTTAAACACAAAGGCTGAAAGAAAAGCAGAAAAAAATTTCAGTTTTATAATATTTTAATCATTTATTATTATTATTCGTGGCCATTATATTGCCTTTAAAATTTGGCCTTTCGAAGGTTTGACAGATTGGCCTTTCGAAGGTCTTTCATGAACTATGTGTTTAACCGCCATATTTATTTTGTAGTAAAAGAGCGTAAAAAAGAGCAAATTTGGCCTTAAAAAAGCCAATCTATCAAACTTTAAAAAGGCAAAATTTGAAACGTGTTAGGAATGCAAATTTAGTCGAATAAAAAATGAAAAAGAAATAAATACATAAAAATGAAATTTTGGGTTTTTTTTAGCCTTTGCGTCTAATGATGTTTTCTGTAAAAGTAAATAGATTTTATAATTTATTTGTCTATCAAATAATTTACGCCGCTAAATTACATATTTACCTTTATTATTTTTTTATTTACTTTATTTTGTAAATAAAGGAATTTTTCGATTTGCTTTTTGGGGCGGGGCCTGTTGGATGTGATTTTTATTTGTCGTTTAATGTTTCTAATGTAACCAGCCACCATAAACAATTGAATTTGTCATATTTTGGGATTTTCTTCTTTTTTTTTGTTTATTAAATTGTAAGGTTAAAGTAGAGAATGGTATCATAAAATAATTCAATTTATCGTTATTTTATGTTTCCAATGCCCCCCCCCGAAAAAATTGTATTTGTCAGATTTCCCCCTCCCTTCCAATCGCCAAACTTGAAAAAATGCTAGAGGTGACAGTTCTCGTTTAACGCTGTGTGGCAAAAATGTTAGTGCTCATTTTACGATGCATTTATATCGAATAGTGATCCCACACTCTTACTTGTTATATTTTTTTTCTCAAAATTCCTCTCTTATAATATTTATAAAGGCTGTTTAAATTACTAGGCTGAAAAAATAGATCTCCATTTTTCTAGGGGTTAACCCCCGCTGTGCCACCTCGAAATTGCAAAATTAAGGGGGGGGGAGTAGATCTTCAAATATTTAGGCATTTAACAACGCTGGATTATATGGTAACAAATTGCCGATTTCTGTACTGCGTTTAAGGGATAATATAAAGAGAAAACAAAAGAAATATGTTCAGTTTTTTTTCGTAAGTGTTTTTTTCAAATTTTGTTTGAATATTTAAAAAAAAAACAATAAAAGCCCAACATTTTTTCTCTCCACACGGAATTATTTTTCACACTAGAAATGTAATGATATTACCAAATGATATTTGGTGAACGTTTGTTTTTTTATGCATAGGATATATGGGCAAATAACGCTAAAAAGAAGGTTTTAAAAAAGGTCGCTTTTGGAAATATTAATTCCAAAATAAATTAAATTAAATATATTATCAATATAGTTCTTGTATAAAATTTATTAAATGATATTTTTAAATAGACTACTTAAAATAATTATCTCGGTAAACACATGAACTGAGATACCGCTATTACGTAAAATCGATTTTTAATGTCATCTGCGAATAAGGTGATATCATAAATGTATATTTTTGCAAGTATGATACTATATTTAGAAATAAATGAAAGTTAAAGTAAGACACGTTTTGTATATATTAATCAAATTGTGAACAAGCAAAAAGACAGAAATATGAATATATATATACTTATATTTATATATATATATATATATATATATATATACATATATGTATATATATATATATATATATATATATATATATTCAGTCTGGATATGCATAAGGTCTAATATTATAACGGATATAAAATTGTCTCTATAATAACAAATTCGTAATACGCGCTACTAAAATGCCATATTGAATAATGTTTTACTGTCGGGCAGCGTCGGACGGCTTGCTAGTTTCATTTAAAAAAGCGAAACAACGATTTACACACAGATATA